>NC_023749.2:15112697-15712697 GCF_000499845.2 Phaseolus vulgaris
TTTTTTCGGCAGTAATGTACACTTTTTTTATTTTATTTATCATTTTTTGTGTACTTCATATTTTTGAATGATTCTTTTTTCTATTCTTTTCTAACACTTTGAATATCTCAAATCCAGAATTTCAGAATTTTACAGTACGTAAATCAGTTGCAATAAGGAAAAACAGTAAGCACTTTTTTTCAGAAACAGAGGAATCCTAATAGGAATAAAAAAAACAGGATGATGAACTAGCACAGACATAATAGAAAATGATGTATTGGAACTTGTATAGGTCTAGAATAAAAGTATGAACTCAATTCTTAAAAAAAAATGCACAAAGGATCAACATCAATTCAGAAAATTATATGACACCAAAGCAAGAAACAATCAAAACAATAAAAGTACTACTAGAAGTAATGACATATATGGAATAACATGACTAAGACAAAACTTGACATGATTCAAAAATTAAAAGACACATCACAAATTGTAACAAGTGAAAGGAAGCTTAAGGTAAACTCCAGGAAGGATAATGCCATTCCAAAAGAGCAACCATACTCATAAGAATTATGAGTGCCATAAACCTTTCCTCAAACACTTGGAGCAAAAGAAAAACAGCAAGAAAACTCAATTAAAATTCTAAAACAGAAACTTAAATTGCAAGAAATTAAAGAGCTCTTGAAATTAAAGTGCACACAACTCAACAATTAAACAAGAATGAACCTAAGACTCATGATACCTCATGATGTGATTCCAATAGCCACATAGAACAAGATTCTTGACACTTTGAGGAATCACCTTGAGCTGGAAAATATAGAGGCACTTTCTTAGAAGTTGGATCATGGTTCTAAAATCAAGAACTCACCAATAACAAGTACCAAATCCCAAACTCATTTGGATGAACCAAATATTGTCAAATTGAATCAACAAAGGAAAATAAAAAGAATAGACCGAACAAAATTGAATTAAAAACAAAAGTACCGAACAGAAATAAGCAACAAACAGAAAATAGGTGCTGGAAAATTAGAGGAACCGAAACAACAACAACTCAAAACTCAAGGCAACATGAACAAATTGAAGAAGAAGAAAGGAAGGAGAAGAGAATGCTCATGAAGATGGAAGATAGGTTGGATGATCACGCCACTAGAAGTATGGATGCTCCTAGATGAGTGTGCAAGCCGCCACTTGAGGAAACCATGGTCCTTCAAGATAAGACTAGAGTAGAAGCTCAAAAGCTCTCCAAATGCTCACTCCAATTTTGAGTATAGTTTCTTTAGATGAATTCAAATCTGAATTTTACAAGGAAGGCACCTCTATTTATAGCCTAAGGTTCTGAAAAATGAAAGCTAAACATTTCAAAATTCCCTCCCAAAACCATCTAGAACCGGCGCTAAAAATGCCAAGCAAGGAAGGTGTGATCCTTTCCTTCACTTTGGCACCCCCTATTCTACTCCTACACCTATCTACTAATACACCCCCCTAAAGCTCCTAACTAAAAACCTAAAAGATGCTATAACAAAAGAGGTTTCTAAGGTTTCCCTCTAAGCACCTTCAACTAAAGACACTACAAAAAGAGAAAATAAATGTCCTCTAGCTCCCAAGGCTTTGAACATGCTTCTTGTAATCCTTTGAGGTGGACTTTGACCTCCATGGGCGTCCTCCATTTGTGCCTCCACCTCTTCTTGAGCTTGATGAGTGGCCTCCATGTTCTCTTGGGCTTGATCTCCATCACTTACTCTTCTCAAATTGAGAGAGATTTTGTGAGACTTGTTCTTCTTCTCCTAGTCTTATCTTGTGAGTCTTTGGGAGCTCTCAAGTGGCGGCATTCCTCTCTCATCTTGGAGCCATTCACCTTCCAAGTGGCATGAACCATTCCCTTGGCATCAACCACATAAGTTTTCTTTCCAACCATTCATATTCTTCTTCCATTTCCATTCCATATCAAACTCTAAACATCTCTTGTGATTGTTTCTTGATTTCTATTTGGTAGAACTTGTGTAGTTGTTGTTTTCAATTGGTAGTTTGTGGTTATTTCTTGTTTTAATGGGTTGGAATTGTTTGTTTGATGTTTCTAACCGGTTCATGGGTCCTTAATTGTGTTTCAATCGGTTCATCTTCTTGTTAATGGGTTTCTATCTAGTTTACTGTGTTTGTATCATAGTTTCAATTCGGTTTCTTGTTTTGGTTTGTGTTCTTGAGTTGCTTGAGAATCTCGATCCTAATTCTTAAAAGTGTCTGTTAATGAATCATCTCCTAATCAACTCATATCATGTGGTATCAAGAGTTATGGTTGTGTTCAATATTTTTTGAGTTGATTGGTACTTTAATTGGGGTTTTGTGTTAGTTGCTCTGTATTTTGATGTAATTGAGTATTTCTTGTTGTTTTATTTGGTACAAATTAATTGTGTTTGAGTCATTTTGATTTTTAAATCCATATAAGTTTTGTCAAGTCGTGTTTATCCTAAAATGTCATCAATTCTATGTAGTACTTTTATTGATAATTTTGGTTGATTGATTTTAATTGAGTGCAGTTTTATAATTCTGTTTTTGATCCTTTGATGCATTTTTCTTTTTTGGATTTGAGTTCATTCTTGTTTGTTACATCCATACAAGTTCATATACATCATTTCCATTGTGTCTTTGAAGTTTCTCAATGTTGTTTTTAATTCCAGAATAGGTTTCCTCTATTTTCCTGAATCTGTGCTGACTGAAAACGTTTGTGAAAATTTATTCCGTTTGAGAAAAATTCTGACATTCTAGATCTGAGTAGTTTGACGTGTTATAATAAAAGTGGAAAAAACAGTGAATCAAAATTCAAAATACAAAAAAAATGATAAATCAAATACAATCAGTGTGCAATTTTGCCGCGGAAAAAAACGGTGAAGTGGCAGTGATTTTGAAAAATTTATCACAATTAATTGGCGCACTTTTTTTGTGTGTGATTCCCGTGCCTAATTTGAGATAAGACATTGAGTTTTTATGTGGTTTAAGTTTCACATTCAAATTTGCAATTTTCAGCTCAACATAAATTTTTAAAGTCATGCAAAATTTCACACAAAAGAATTCATGTGGTACTATTTTTTGTTTTCTTCATCCAATTCTAGTTCCATTTTCTAGGTTCAATTTGTGTACTACCATTTATTGAGTACCTTATTTTGTTTGCTTGTCATTTTCATTCAATATTCTATTCAAAGTATTGTCATATCTTTTACTTCCAATTTGGTTTAGCTATTTCTTGTTTACACCTTTTCTTGATTGTCTTTTCTTGTTTCCTCAAGTTTTGTGGTGATTTGACTTTGAGCAAGTGTGGTTTGCTTTGACATCTTTCACTTGAGATTTATCCAATCCACAAGTGAGACTTTGGTTAAGGAAAGAATTTTTTTTTCTTTTAGTGCTTCATTTATTTTATTCATTTTGGTCGTGAGCATATTGTTACCTAATTGTTTGTTCATTGTGTTTTGTGTTTGTTTGATAATATGAATCATCTTTCTAGTGGTGAATCATCTAAACCTCATTCTCCTAAAAAATCTTTTCTAATTGGAGAATTGAGGGAAGCAAAAAGGACCATTGCACAAAAAGAGGAAGAAATGAGACAAATGGAGGAAAGACTCCAAAGATTGGAAATGATGAATGAAAGACCGCAAAGACAAAGGAGGCACCATCATAGATATGAATCAAGAAGTTCTCACAATTATGGTGGCTTTGATGATGAAACTGAATGGAGAAGGCAACATTAAGAAGATAGGCGCCAACATGTGGCAAAACCTTATTTACCATTTGTAAAATTGTCTAGTTTTAGTGGAGATAGTGATCCTAATGTGTATTTAGGATGGGAGGCTAAATGTGAACAAATTTTTAATGTGCATGAGGTCCAAGATGACCAAAAGGTAAAATTAGCCTCCCTAGAATTCTTAGACTATGCCATGCAATGGTGGCATAAACTTGTAATGGACATTGGGCTAAACAAGAGACAAATCGTGGTTTCTTGGGAGAATTTAAAAGAATTCATGCGCGCTAGATTTGTGTCTACATACTATAGGAAAGACCTTTTGTTGAAACTCCAAAGGTTTCATCAAGGCATGCTAAGTGTGGATGCTTATTTTAAGGAACTTGAAACACTTTTAACTAATATTAACATGCATGAAAGTGAGGAGTTCAAAATGGCTTGCTTTGTAAGTGGTCTTAAAAGGGAAATCTAAGATGTGGTAGAATTATATGAGTATACTTCTTTAGAAAAATTGGTTCACCTTGCCATCAAGGTAGAATCACAAATTTCCAAGAAAAACTCTTTTAAAAATTCTCATAATGATGGCTTTTACCACACATCTTGGACAAATAAACAAAAATCTACATAAACTTTTCCCTCCAATTTTAAAAAAGAATCCACTTACAAAACAAAGGATTCAAAACCCTCACCTTCAACTCCTATATCACCTACCAAAACCTCAAGTAAAAAATGTTTTAAATGTTTAGGTTTTGGTCATATAGCCACAAATTGTCCAACAAAGAGAACCATGATGGTTAAAGGGGTCAAGTAGTAAGTGACCATAGTGATAACTCTTTTAGATCTAACTCCCCTTCCCCTTCAAAAACCCTTAGTGATAATGATTGTGAAATACCTTGTGAAGGTGACTTATTGATGATAAGGCGAATGTTGGGCACAATTCCAAAACCTTTGGATCATACCCAGAGAGAAAATATTTTCCACACCCGCTACCTTATCAACAACAAGTTATGTTCCTTGATTATAGATGGGGGTAGTTGTACTAATGTGGCTAGTACAAGATTGTGGAGAAGTTAGCCTTACCCACTATCTCTCATACCAAGCCCTATAAATTACAATGGCTTAGTGCCGAGGGTGAAATCATGGTAAATAAACAAGTCCTCATAAACTTTGCAATAGGAAAGTATAAAGATGAGGTTTTATGTGATGTTGTGTCCATGGAAGCAACTCATGTTCTTTTAGGAAGGCCTTGGCAATATAATAGACATGTTTTACATGATGGCCTAACCAATACAATGTCTTTTTCTTTCCAAGGACGCAAGATTACCTTAAAACCTCTCTCTCCCCAAGAGGTTCATGAGGACCAAATAAAAATGAAAACTAAAAGATAAAATGAGAAAGCAAAAGAAGTAAGTATTAAACCGAGTCACAATACTTTATCCACTAAATCAATCATGTTGACTCGTGTTATGCCTTAACTTGAGCCTCAAAGGTATTCTTCTTCTTTATCTTTTTCATTACCCAAGGTTCCAAATTCAACACCATCTTGGTTAAAAAATGTTAGGGATGATTTTTACATACATCCTAATGGTTTTCACCTTTTAAGATGACTTTTTCCAAAGAATATCATCATTCCCAAACAATTTTTTCCAACATGGTTTATCTATAGGACCTCTTTTTCTAAACTTCCAACGTTTCAAAATGCTAAGTCAAGTTTTCCTATCTCTTCTTGCATTCCTCACTCATCTTGGAGCCATTCACCTTCCAAGTGGCGTGAATCATTCCCTTGGCATCAACCACATAAGTTTTCTTTCCAACCATTCATATTCTTCTTCCATTTCCATTCCATATCAAACTCTAAACATGTCTTGTGATTGTTTCTTGTTTTAATCGGTTGGAATTGTTTGTTTGATGTTTCTAACCGGTTCATGGGTCCTTAATTGTGTTTCAATCGGTTTATCTTCTTGATAATGGGTTTCTGTTTGGTTTAGTGTGTTTGTATCATAGTTTCAATCCGGTTTATTGTTTTTGTTTGTGTTCTTGAATTGCTTGAGAATCTTGATCCTAATTCTTAAAAGTGTCTATTAATGAATCATCTCCTAATCAATTCACATCACCTTCCCACCCAAAGGTGGTGCTAAAGGAACATAAGTAGTAGTTGCAATTTGATGTGAAAGGAACTCAAATGATGTTGTGGCTACTAGGTTATGTCGTAGACGAGCCTCTTATGGAGTTTTATGTTCATGAGGGGGCTCTTTTTTGATTGTGTGTTTGTGAAATGTAAGAGGTTGGAAAAAAGTAGATATATTGTTTTGGATTGTTTATGTGTACTGTTTTATAGAGGTCTATTATTTTATAGTTTTTTTTTCTGTCTAAGGGTTAAGATATCCCTTTAAATATTTCTATTAATTTTATTCTTTCTTTGTTGATAAAAAAATATATAAATATTTTCAACCCAAAACAACAACGAATAAGTAAACTCTATAAGACTCCAGATGATTAAACTCTTTATCTTACACTATAAACAATTCGATTTAAACTATTCCAAGAAAAATTCAATTTACTCCATTATAAACTTTTTTTTAATATCCACCTTATAACTATCAATTCCTATTTCCTTCAAGTTTTATTTGAAGTAATGAATAACTTTATATATATATATATATATATATTTATATATCGATTGAATTGTTTTTTATATCTTTTAAAAAATAAAATCATTTCAAACATTTTAAGATTTGTCATGCAAGCTTATTCACTTTATCTAAAAAAAATCACAAAAACAAAACATATACATATATATATAGATTATAAATTAAAAAAGCATAATATATATATATATATAATATAAATATATCTAAAGAGAAACATATGAAAAATAAGGATAAATTTATTTTGATATATTTAAAAGGATCCACTTCTTTAAAAGAATACTGTCTTTCCATGTCCACATTTGTCAACTTTACTCTTCATCCAAACAAACATACCATAAGTAAATGTGCATATTCTAAATTTAAAAACACTAAAACATGTTTAATAAGAAAACAATATACTAAGAAATTAATAATTGAAAACTAATTTGACTTAACTAAAAAGAAATCGAGGTAGTGAACTGGTTTAATTGTTTTTTAGACTGGTTTGAAGCTGTTTTACTAATTTGTCCAGTAATGATAAAAAAGCTATATGTAAATTTGGTTACACATGTGCCAAGTGAGTTAGTTGCAGGGTGTGGTTTATGGTTTTGTCTCAAACATTTACATGTTGCAACAACTGTTAAGTAACATTATTATTAATTTTGTTTGAGATAATGGTGTGGTAAAGTACAATTGGGAACTATTGTCAGGTTTGGCCACCACCAGTTTAAGAATTGGTCCATTTTCAGAGTTCCTTCGGGATAAGAAACACGTTTTAGGTTTTTTAAAATATTTTACTTATTGATACTATGTTAAGTAAATTAGTAAACACGTTTAGTGGCTTTGAATACCTCCATATATCATGTTTGAGAGATTGGGATGTTCATTATTTTGAGAAATTTTTTATCTATTGGATAATTTAAAAGGACTTAAAATGGGTTAAACAGTTCAAATTAGAATCACTTTTCACAACTCGATGAATTTAAGTCCAAAGCTTATTAAATTCAAGTTGAAGGGAGCATGCAATTTATTAGTAACATTTTTATTATTTAATTAATGCAAACTACTTATAACAAAACATATTGTTTATATTTTATGATGAAGATATTATATATGAATTTTTTAAAAATAGACTTTTCCATTTTTAATAACAAATAAGAAATGCAATTTAGTTTACCAAATTGGGTTGGTTTGACTCTATTTATGCAAGTTTTTGTTAACAAATTAAATTGTTAAAAACTAATTAGTGTTATTCTTCTTCTTGTCTAAGTCTTTATTTGGATTAACATGAAGAGTGGGAGAGAAAGAAAAATCACATATTAGAAATTGAGATTATTTGGATTGAATTTATTTTTTTTCTAAGATTTTGTTAGGACTAACACATGAGGAAAAGGAAAGGAAAAAAAATAAAAGAAAGTGAAAAATAAAATTATTTAAATTATATAAAAGTAAAAAAAAAATATATGTAAAAAGTGTAGATAATTTGTTTGAAATAATATAATAATTTTTATTTTGTATACTAATATATTTAAAAAGTGTAGATATTTTGTATACTTTATAAAATATTTTTTAAAATAATTTAGTGTAAAAGATAGTTTTCAAAAATATAAATTAAAGTTAAAATATTTTTTTTTCAGTTAAAATAAACCATCAAAATTTAAATAAATTAATTTTAGATTTTAATTTAATTTTTTTAATATAAAACATATAATAACAAAATATTAAATTTCATTTCATTTCATTTATTTATTATATTTATATTAGAATAAAAATAAAATATTTATTATATTTTATTTAACTTTAATGATTAATTCCTTTCTTTATGATTTCTGTTTAATAAGTAAAAAATAATAAAAATATTTACAAAAGCTGGTTTTCTTCGCAACTCACAGTACAAAGGTTTTTTTTCGTTTTTTTTTTTTTTTTTTTTTTTTTTTTTAATTTTCTGTCTTTCTTCGTTCTTAAAATTTTCGTCGTTGCAACAAACACTGACTAAATTCAATTAAAAAAAACTTATGCAGAAATATTAGTTTTAGTGAACTACAAAAGACCCTCTGAATATTTTTTTTTATAATAACAAATATTTAAAGAGGTCTCTTTTAATTTAATTAATTCTTTATGATAAAAAAAATAATAACAAATATTTATAATTAAAAAATAAATTATTATAAAAATTATCAAAATAAAAATAGTTACTAAATATTATATTAAATTTATAAAAAAATGCATATATAAAAATATATAAAATATATATTTTTATTAATTTTTATAATATTATATTTACTCGATTTGAATATTTGTAATTTTTCATCTGGTAATTACTGCTGATCCAGATAGTTTCTTAGAAATCATTAAATCAAATCAATAAAAGAGATAAAAGAAATCATTACTGCTAATCAAGTAATTGGATTCACAAGAATAAAAGAGATAAAAAAAACTGTATAAAAAACTTAAAGACGTCACATTATTATTTCTTATAAATATTAATAGCATGCTTATAAAAAACAACATAAATTATTTGATAAATAACATTCACTTTTCAAGGGTAATTAAATATTCATTTATTAAAAAAATCTTTATCTTATTTATTACGACTTTATTTATTTTCATAAAGAATTGTACTTGTTCCTTCCTTTTTTTTCATATATTAGCAATTTTTCTAAAACTGTTTGTGGTTTCTTTGAAACATATATGGGTTATGTTTGAAAAATATATTAAAAATAATTATTACAATATAATTCAATAGATAACTTTGTATTTTAATTTTTTAAATATAACGTTTGAATAAAACTAAATTAAGTTGATTTCATTTAAAGCTTTTCACCTTTAATTCATTTCAGACTTGTCATGTGACCATAGTAATGTGGAGTGGCAGGGGCACACATGCACATGCTGTTTTTATTCAATTTTCAAAAAAAAAAAATTACACTTAAATTAGAATTAATTAATTTACTGTGTGTAGAGATAAAGTGGACAAAATGTTCATGAAGTAAAAAAATTACAAATAAAGTGATTAATTTCCCTGTCCCGTAATTTTGTCAATTTCATTCACTTTTTTTTTTCTCTTTTTTTCTGAGGGTCCCAGAAGAGACAGCAATAGTTTTCATAAGGAATATATATGGTCTACATGTTTGCCTTTGCTTTTATTTTTCTCATATTTTAAATAATAAGGTCTTTCTATTATTTTTTGGGTCAAATATACCTTTATTTGTTGGTATGATTCAAATACCATTATTATATCAACTTTGTCAAATATTCATCCCAGTGTATTTTTTTACTACCTTTAGCTGTTGATAAGACCATCATGCAAGAGTGCTATTTTCCAATTTAAGTAAACCTAATAGTTTGTTTGGAAAAGAAAAAGGACGAAACACTGCATGTGAGTGAGGTAAAACAACATTATACCTTCAATGAAATTTATAGTCATATTATTTATCAATAAAAAATAAAATAGACCCAAATAATAATTGGCATGGAAAACAATTGAATAAAGTGTTGGATCGTGTTGACTAGTTTCATATTTTTCTAATTCCATAGTTATTTATTAATAATTAGAAATAAGTCCAAAATTGAAAGCAAACATATACGGAAAGTTAATGAGAGATGAAATTTCATTGATTTTTATTATCGAAATGGATTAAAAAAATTATTACATATATAGGTAAGTCGTGTCAAAGTAAAATCACCTTACCTTTTTGAAATCGTCTCAAACTCACGTAATTTTATTTAAACGAAGAAAAAGTCGTGTGCGGTTATACAACTTTAGTTTTGCATGGTAAAATTGTGTTAATCTTAGACGACTTTTCTTATTTTACAAAAAAAATATTTATCACGTTAATTGAAGTCGTGTCAAGGGTTGATGACTTTTGTTTTTCATGGTCAAAATGAAGTTGTGCAACCACTAAACCAATTAGTTTAGCAAGATTAGGAAGAAGTTGTGCAATACAACTTTATGTATTTGATTTACATTAAAGTCGTGTTTGCTTAGAATGTGATGAAAAATTCCTTGACTCAATGTTTGTTCTTCGGTTGCTTGATGAAATGTGCAGCGAAAATTGATGTGGACTGGAAGAATTAAATCGTGGAATGTAGTGCGGTAGGAATTAAGGTTGACTTAAAAGATGTTAGGCCAACTTCAAGTAGTTTCTAATGCTAAATCAATATCAAGAGTGTTAGCAAAAGGAGAGAGACTTAAGAGAGAAAGGTTGGAACAACATTTCAATACTTCAATCAAGTTTGAAATTTACAATGTGCAACTACTTATTTATAGAGGGAAGAAGCTTGCAAGTCAAGCTTCTAACCCTATCTTGTATGGGAGGCTAAGGTTAGGAGCCCTAACTTGTCAACCAAGCCTTCTCACTCCTAGCTTGGCGTGCAAGCTTCTTATATGGTTAGGGTTAGGCGTGTTGCTCCATCTTAGGTTTAGGTTTTTAAGCAAGCCCCTCATATGTGACTTAGACACAAAATGCTACTCTAATCAGCTTAGAATACAAAGTTGTAAAAATAGTTCACCCCAGAATACAAGACTATAAAACTCAGCAATATCTTATACTGTTGTATACATGTATGTACAAGGCTTAGAAAGATGAAATTTATTCTTTTACGCTTCTTCTACTTCATTCCTCTTAGCCTGAGTTGGTGGAAACTAGATGGACCTCCATCAGAACCACTTTTGCTTATTATTTTTGTTTTATTTGTTAATAGATTAATTAATTTTTGACTAGGTTAAATTAGGCATGTGTTTGTTTTTTTTTTATTAATATGGAATTGATTTTTTCTATTACTTAATTGAATTGACTAGAATTATTGTGTGATTTAAAAGGAAGAAGAATGAGAGTTCATGTATGAAAATGGATGAGAAAAAAGAATGAAATAATTAAATAGTTAAGGAAAAAAAAATTAAAAAAAGGAAAAAATACAACTACAAATCTAGTTGAATGCATGAACTCTGTTCTTAAGGGAACACGATTGTTATCCATTTGTGCTCTTGTGAAGACAAAATTTGAAAGAACAAACTTTTGGTTTGTTTAACAAGGAACAAAGACAAAGTCTATGTTGAGAGTAGGTCATGTATATCCTGAAGAAATTACTACTTTATTGAGAAAAAAATACCAACAATCAACAATGTGTCATGTTGAAAGATACAATAGAAAAAAACGTAAAGTTCAATGTTCAGGAGATACTCACTCCCCAACTTCGACATCGACCTATGTCATACATTGTCAAACCAAATGAATGGTTGTGTGATTGTGATACGTTTCAAGCTCTTAGGTTACCTTGTTCGCATGTCATTGTTGTTTGTGCATATTGTCATTTACAGTTGACCACATTTGTTACCCCCGTCTACAATCTTCACAATATTCTTAAGGCTTATGAGGTTCAATTTCATCCGGTTCAGAATAAAGATTTTTTTATCACCTTACATGGGTCCAAATTTGTTACTTGGC
Organism: Phaseolus vulgaris; assembly: GCF_000499845.2. Lineage (NCBI taxonomy): Eukaryota > Viridiplantae > Streptophyta > Magnoliopsida > Fabales > Fabaceae > Phaseolus > Phaseolus vulgaris. The sequence goes on from NC_023749.2 coordinate 15,124,481, forward strand.
CCACACGTGCGAAGAAAGGAATCTCAAAGACGAACTACTACTTGTAGGCAGAGCTCTAAATAAGCCAGAAAAATGTTTATATTATTGAAATAAATGTCACAATCCGAATAGGTAATAACATGTATACAAATTTACTATTTTTCTATCAACCGAATGACTTTACATTACATTCTTAACTTTTTTTTCTTAAAAAAAATTCTATATATCAAATATGGAACTAATTCTTTTAAAATTTAATAATTATAAAATAAAGAAAAATTAAAAAATATATTGATAATAAATAAAGTAATAGTTTTTTTGTTTTTAATTAAAAAATTAAACACTTATATTACAATTTAACCTCAACCAAATATCAATTCATGTATTAACAAATAAAAAAATAATAAGTATAAGTCATTTCAAACAAACACGACTTCAATTAACATGATAAATAAATTTCTAATAAACTAAGAAAAGTCGTATGGGGTTTCACCATGCAAAACTAAAGTCTTCTTTGTTTAATTAAAATCGTGTGAGCTTCGAAGGGTGAAGTTGTGTCACCTTGACATAACTTACCTATATATATATATGTGTGTGTGTGTGTAAAATAAAATTTGTGTACCCATTTTGATAATAATTTAGTGATATTGCACCACTCACGAAATTTTTCACCTAAGACACCCATATATAATGATAGATACTATAAAAAAAATACCATAAAATTTGTTTGATAGGATGTCAAGTGGAAAATGAAAATAAATTGATGGGGGTATATATTCCTTCTATTCAATATGAAATATCTCCTCATTGTCGTAACATTTCTTTCACTAATGCAGAAAACGCATATTACACCAGCTCTAGGAGACATATTATATAAACTCTATAACCGATATAGATCTCAACGATGTAAAATGTCAATAGTATAATATGTACCAAAATTTGAATAAAATATTCAAAAATATGTGGTCCAAAAGGGATATATTACACCAATTAGGAGTCTTAACCGGTGTAATATGTACTCTAGAGTCACATACTTAGTCTACATATTACACTGATTAAGACCCTAACCAGTGTAATATGTGACAGTTTTTTTTAAAATTTTTCCCAAACTGTAACATTTATCAAACCAAAAGACATTTTAAAACACTACAAAAGATTGTCAAAGTCAGATTACAAGTTACGCATAGCTAACAAAAAAGGATAAATAAGTAAGACAAACAAGAGAGCAATGTTTACGGATATCTGAAACTCATTCCTCTGATAGACCTGATAGTGCTTTCTTCTTCTCCTACACGTCCATGGAAATCCTATCCATGAAAATTCCTTTGAACAAATTTTCATTTTCTAAAATTGATTATTCTGAATTACACACAAAGTAATCAGAAAAGAACAACCTAAACCGAAGATTAAAAGTAACACAAAACCCACAAATACCAACATAAGGAAACTAAGGGGTTGCTATATCAACATATGTTAAATAACTTTAGGGCTCCAATTTTAGGTTCACACCCATGTTTTTCCTCCATAACTGCATCCCTAGAAGACGACTCTGAAGGATTTAATGCAAATACAACAAATTCAATTTCAATTACCAAAAAAATATTAAAAAAGCGTACAAAGAAAACCAATTGAACTAACCAAAGAAACTTTTCCTATAGGAGGAGATTCAAACCATAGAAAAAAAAATGAAACATTTCACACAATCTCAGATCCAGGTCGTGGAAACCTCGCCCTGGTAACACCTTCTAGAACCTGAGAGATCCCAAAATCAACCAATCCATACTAGACCGAAAACCCAATAAAAAACCTAAAAGAAAATAAAACAAGGGATAAAAATAATAATAAACCTAAAAGCAAATAAAACAAGGGACAAAAATAATATTTTTTTCTCTCAGTTCATAAAATCAAAAGACAGAGGAGTAGCTCACCCAAACGAGAGTCCTACATCAGAACTCTTACAACAACATTGGCAGCAACAATGGAGGCAAGGTGAGTCAGAGTGCAAGAAAACTCTGTTAAAACATGAAGTGAGCAGTGTGGGCGCGAGATAAGAACATAGGATAAAAATATATATTCTGATCATGAGTAATAACTGGTGTAATATATCTATTTATTTTCTAAAAAACTTTTTTTTAATCTAAAATGACATTTACATCGGTTGATCCATCCAACCTCATGTTTAAAAAATTTTAAAATTTTTTTTACTCTAAAATGAGTGTAATATGTCATGCTCAGAGTTAAATTTTCAAAAACTATTTTTTTACTATGAGCATGACATATTACACTGATATGATAGAGTGACCGGTGTAATTTGTCATGGTCAAAGTTAATTTTTTTTTTTTTACTCTGAACAAGACATATTACAAGGTCGCATTTTTTTTACACTGATTTTCATTTAATCGACTTAATATGTCGTTATAAAAAAACGTTATTTGCACTAATATTTCGTAGATTAATTGAATTCTTAAAACATTTTAACACAACCCAGTATAATATATATATATATATATATAATATACAATTGTGGTCAGATACAATTAATACAAATTACATGTCTACATTATATTATTAAGTATTATATATTTTTAAGATAATTGTGTATATATGTTGTTATATGTTAATATAAATGTGTGGATTAATTTAAAGGGAGTAATTAAATTTAATGTGTTTAAATTTTAATCTATGCAAACATATTTTTAAATATGTGTGAAAGGTAAAGTGTCAATTAAATATTATTATATTAGTTATAACTATAAAAAAAATAAGTTTGTAGACTACATTTATTTATATAAAACACATGACCTAGTCTTAAAATATAATATACATTATAAAATTTTTTAACATAATAATTATATCATTTGAAATATACATCCTAAATTTTTTAACATAATAATTATAACATTTGAAAGTCAACTTATTTTTATTTTTATCTACAACAACATTTGTTCTCATACCAAATATCATCATCATAGAAACATGTGTACAAATATACAAGAGTAAGTTAATGCAAACAATACATATTATCACATAACATCAACAATATACTTATATATAATCATTACACATATGCCGATATCATTCACAAGAGAACAAAAGAACTTATAGTCACACTCCATGTCATGCTTAAATATTAGGCATCCCTCCTGAAGACTCTAATAATGATAAAAGAGTCTCATTAGATTCTAACATCTGACACATGCTAGAATCAGACCAAGTTTCTGATCTTAAGATGACATAAAGCATCTACTCTACTACCAAGTCAAAGATATATGTTTTTTTTCAGCTTCTCGCAACATGAAGTCATGTTTACGTGACTATACAACAATGAAGTCATGGTACCTTTATTAAGTGAATCTCATGTTTATCACTATCACCTAAGGCCTGATACCACCTAATGTATCTCTACACACCCATCAAGAAGCATGTAACCATCCAATTAGAGCCACCCATCTAGGACCAAGCCATACATATATACAGAACCATATACGTGTATATATGTGATCCATCTAGGATCTACCACCCATAAAGGCCCACCCAAAAAAAAGGCATATGTCATACATACATCATGTCATACATCTCAATGTTAATTATATATAATTAAATCTCACTTTTATACATTAAATCATCCATAACATGTATAAAAGCATTAAATAAACATACATCGTCAACCCCTCAACATATTGTCTGATGGCAGAGGCCTCAAATCAGGACCAAGGGAAATGGCCAGAAGAATCCAAGAAGATTGGGAGTATTATTGATGTAGAAACACTCTCTTATACATGTTTGATGGTGCCATAACCTAGTGTAATTTTTAGAGTAGGATTTAAATTTCTTACTTAAAAGTAGAATATGATTTTGGCTTGTATTTTGGCCTTGAGTAAATAAGGGTTATGGTTAGGCTTCTAAAACCTACCTAGAGTATAATTGGGCTTAATTACAGTTCACATTAAATCCTAGGTCGATCATTAGACCTAATTAGGTCACAAGGTGCACATCTCACTCATGTTTGTTGTGTGACTCAAGGAAGGGGCCAATTTTGAATACTTTTGTATTTGAATTTTGCACCAAATTCTTGTAACCATTGGTCGGCCCTTCACCTATAAATGGAGGTGCTTGGCTCATAAAAATAGAGACCAAATATAAGTGTTATGCTGTTAAATTTGCAAGCCAACCGCTCTCTAGTCTGGCCTCTATAGGATAGACACCTTTTAATCTCTTCCCACTTTCTACAAGTGATTTGGCTTCACCAATCACTCTCCCCACACCTCACGACAACTCCAAAGAAACCATAGCTCCAATGGAGCTCTCCTTGACTCATCTCTTTCATTTGCTTCCGCCAACTCCAAGCTATGCTTAAGGAAAATCCAACCGAATGAAGAGGATGCTATCATTGTTGTTTGAACCAACTCTTCTCGCTTGAGCAACCTCACCATCATAAATAAGATAATATCCATTTTTCTTAAGCGAAAAACCCACAACTTAAGCAAAATGCAACCTTAGAACAAATTCTCTCAGCTTTTTCCTCGCTCCAACGTCCCACTTATCGTTTGAGCATTCATCGCTTAAGCCTCAAGGTTAACGTTTGAGCATCCAACCAATATTTAACTGTCAATGACACACGTTACAAATTGTCCCACATAGTGACATGTGTACACCACATCACCTCTCACTCAAACGTTTAGAAACAACGCTTGAGCCACCATACATGTTGCTTAAATTTCTTATCTAACGTTCGAGCAATATGCTACCAAAGGAGACATAATTGTTTTTACATCTCTCTTGTTCAAGTTACAAGCTATCATTTGAGTTATATACCACGTCACTTGAGCAACCAACACATCACTTAAGTGATGTAAGGCAATTAGTGCAATTAATGCATACTGCTTGGGTCTTGCCGAACGACCACACATCGCTCAAGAAATTCATGGACTGAAATCATATCCCACCCGGATTACACATGAAATTTCCAATGTTTTAACATTTCAAATTCAATTTTTGCATCCAAATCCATAAATACATCATACCATAATAAAACTCTGAATTCATATAGAGAACTTATCTCTTCATCTTGTAACCATAACCATACTTATATACTTAAACTCATAGCTCTTCTTACCTAGACTGGAGTGTTCTCTTATCCCAAAAATCTCTTTTCAACTTCCCAATCAAATCCCCCAATCCAAGTTAGTCCCAAAATACAACATTGCATAAACAACACCTCTTTTCAGCTCATTACTATAGAAGAGAAGAAGAAAAGGACTTAAAACATTAAAAAAGATCCATAAAAGACGTCTTGGTAGGTTAAGCGAAAAAGATATATATATATATATATATATATATATATATATATATATATATATATATATATAGTCATTGGCGTTATCTATGGGGACGAAAAAGAGGTTAAAAACAAACACTCCTTTTTAATTCTTGAGTGAGGGGGTTTATATTCCAATGTGTCCAAAAGTTTAACGTTGCTTAAGACTTGAAGTCAATAACTATTTACATACGCATTCCTATCTTAATTCATCGATACGTCTTTTAATAAAAAACCTATAAAGAAACCATTAAACTTTAAAATAAACAATATTTTAAATGTGATGATTAACTCTAATAATACTACCTAGAAACAAAAAAAATATATAATAAAACTACTAAAAATTAAATATTTTTATATGTTATTCTTTAAAATGATGGTGATTTTGTTAAGAATAATTTGATTTAGAGATGAAATTGTATCTATTAAATAAAATTTATATTTGCAAGTAAATAAGTAATTGATACAAACTATTTATAGTATGGTAAAAAAAGTTTTATTGGCTGTTAAAATGAATATGCATTATTAAAAAGAACAATCATGTGTAATATGTTGGTGAATTTTCCTTGTGGTCCATTGTTGATGAAATCCAAACGCGTGGTCTTGGGTTGGGCTCAATGCAATGTCATCGATACCAAAACAAGGAGCCGCACACTCTTTCTGTTTTACTTTTACCCACAGTTTCAATTTGGAAACAAACGCCATTAAAAGCTTGAAAGGAAATTGCCACAAAAATATTTAATTAATAAAAACAAAACTGTTGTGGAGTCAGAATCAATTCATGGTTCACTACTTCCATAGATCAAATTCACCAACTTCATCTTTTCACAGCTATGCTTGGAACTTGGGTAAACTATATTTTATCCTTCAAAATTTTATTTTTCTTACACAAGATAGTGACTTAAATCAAAATTTGTCCTCCTAATTTATTTAATCCCAAATTTTTGTCTTTCATTTAGAAAGAAACATTTGATCTTCCTATTTTTAAAAATTCATAGATTTTGTTCAAATCTCGATTTTATATATGTACTATTTTTCTTATTTTTATTAAATTAAATAGTAGACCCAATATAGTCATTTAAGATATCATAAATATTAATCTATTTAATTAATAATAATAAATAAAAATAAATAAACGAAATTGAAATTTTGATAAATTACAAATTTTCCAAAATTAAAATATCTTTATTTGAAAATAAAAAAACCAAAATTATGAATTGATTAAAATAGAAGAGCCAAACTCATTTTATTTTATTTTAATACTTTTATCATGAAACTAGTTTCTTTTGTTCTGATTAATTACAATTTGAAGTTTAATAACTACACTTGTGATTATAATTTATTTTTTTCATGTTAAAAATTGTAATATTTTATATTAATCTAAGCTCCAAGACTTACGGATAAAAATGATACATAGGTATGTATACACATAGGAACAAGTTGTAAAAGAATAAAACTAGAAGAGATACAATAGAATTTACCCTTTAAATCTTTAACCTCGTTCAGGGGGTAAAAATCTCTTCATAAACTAAAAAAATACTTAAATTTTTTTATTTTCCTAATACTTCTATTTTTATTCAAAAATAACAATTCAATTGAAAAACTATTATAATCAAATACTTTATCTTATCTTATTTATAGAAAAGATAACAAAATGTAACATCCTATAAAATTTATAAATTTTGCTTAACTATATCTATATTTAACTTTGTATATTTACCCAACCCAAGATTGCTTCAAGATAAACTATGAACATGATTATATACATTCATAAAAAACGGATAGATACAACAATGCATTTATTCTATTCAGTTGTTCATAATATAATCACAAGAGTATTTCAAAGCAAATACAAATAGAAAGGTAAGTTATAGCAAATAAAAATAATACTAATAATAATACATATATAAAACTATATACACAAATTCACTCTATATTAATTTACCATATTACTACTCTAACCAATTCACCATATTTAATGACGTCTTTTAAAAACTCATATTAAGTAAATTAAGATTAAGATTTGAACCATTCAAGCAAAATTTAACTTCATGATTATATAAAATTCATAATGTTTCAAATGTGCAATAAACTCTTCTACATACATTCCATACATGCATATCATCCATAAACATTCTCATAGTCATTTATGTTAGAATATTTTACCTTAAAATAGAGGGGTGAATTATTTATAAGAGATTTTTGAAAACTTTTGAAGGTTTAATGAAACTCGGTGAAGAAATCCAAAAGAGGAATCAAGTTAGCCAAGAACACAATTTGTTTTATAGTGAAACACAAAAAAACAATCGGTTGTTTCTTCGATTCAATTGGTTGTTTATACCAGTAAAATTATAAACAACTTAAAGAATTTAAAAGAGATCAGAGAAAGAGAAATGCACACAAGCAGTTTATACTGGTTCACTCTTACAACAAGAGCTACATTCAGTTCCCAGAAACCACTGGTAATCCACTAAGCAATCAAACCAGATTACAAACACCACACACCAAAGTAGTGACCATGAACCCCTCAAGAAACACACTACCTTTAGCAAACAACACTAAGAGTATTGATCTTGAACACCTCAAGAACACACAACACTCCTTGGCAATACAAGAAATACAGAAGATTAAGAAACAGATTACACCTGAACAAAGTACAACTGAAAAGAATACAATTGCAATCCTATTCCACTCTCACTTGAAAATCCAAAGCTTGATGTGAATCTTGAAAACTTGAGATCAAATTTGTCAAACTGAATTTCTCAAAACTGTTAGAAATGATGGCTTAAACAAGAGGGGGGTGAATTGTTTTATAAAAGATTTTCGGAAATACTTGCTTCAGAATGAATTTCTTAACAAACAACTGAGATAAGCACTTAAGGAAGGCAATCAAACAATCTAACAAAACCAATTATCAGAATTTCAACCGATTAAAGTTACGATTTAATTGGTTGTTTATAGCAGCGAAATATCAAACAGTTAAAGAGTTTGAGGGAAAGAGAAATTTACACACAGGAGTTTATACTGATTCGCTCAACCCTGAGCTACATCCAGTCCTTCATCAAACCACTGAGTATTCCACTATGTAACCAATCACAGATTACAAAAACCACACCACAAAGAGGTGACTTTGAATCCCACAAAGCCTACTCACCCCTTTTGCACATACCACACATCTAGACAGAACACCCTTTGTCTTTACAGGTTTTTCAAATACAAACAGTATGTAATATGAACAATTACAAGATACTAAACATGATAGAAAACACCTGGATTTACAGAACCATAGATCCTATGATCAGCACTTGTTACCACACAACAAAGCTTGATAGCAATCTTGCTTTTTAAAATACTTTCTCAAAATCAAATTTTTTTCTCAAATCAGAATTAATACTTGTTGTATTTCTCGTCGCTTTTGATTTGAAAACGAAGCTATATTTATAGCCTTTGAAAAGCTACCGTTAAAGGCATATTTGAACAACTGAAACAGTTAAATCAGGTTTTCAAACTACTGTTATGAAAGCACACGTTTAATCGGTTGAAACCATAATTCAATCGGTTGGATGAGTCAAACAATTATACAACTGATTCAAAAAGCAGTTTCACAACTTCCAACCAGCTAAGTGACAAACAACCGGTTATATCGATAAATCAATCGGTTGTTTTCCCTTTGCTTGGAAAAACACTTAGTTTCTTAAAACATTTTTAATCAAGCTTGTGTAGGCTTCAAGAACTGATCTTACTGTTGAACCAAGTGGTGTTCAAGCTTTGAAGAATCCAAACCCTTTGAAGGATGTTGAAGGCTAGGTTGTGCTTGTTGTTGCTGTGTTGTCTTTTAGATAGGATCAGGGGTAGATTTAATATGTAATCCACTCTTGATTGAATCCAAAGCATAAGCATTCTCAATCTTTTTAAAAGAAAAGTGTTTTTCAAGCTAAGTGAAAAACAACATGTTGTTTTGTCGAAACAACCGATTGTTTTATACTTAGGTGTTTTTAGAAAAGGCTGAAAACTGTTTTTATGGTTGACTTGCTGTAAAAAACAAAACAACCGATTGATTCGTGGAAACAACCGATTATTTGTTTTGGTACCATAACAAAAAACTGTTTTGTGCTTTGACTGAGCATTAAATGATTTTCCAACTATTTACGCTCCAGTTTTTAATGCTTTGACCAATCTTTAAATGCAATGAATAGTTTGTTAAGATTTGATAACAAACAACTTTGTTTTACAAATAGAAAAACAGATTTGGGTTTTTCACAACTTACTAATTTTGAAAGAGTTGAGATTGCTTAGAGATTGAGTTTGATCAAAGAGTGTGAGATAGGATTTTCTCGTGTATTGATTTCATATTTGTTTCTGTAACAAGTGTAATCCTTGTATCTGTTGAAAGAAACCTTGTGTGTTTGCTAAGAAGTGTTGTGTGTTCTTGAGGGGATCAAGATCAGCATTCTTAGTGTTGGTGTGTTGACCAAGAGAAGTGTGTGTCTTGAGGGGATCAAGGTCACTTCTTTGGTTGTGTTGTAAGTGATCTAAGTTTGATTACTTAGTGGAATTCCTCAGTGGTTTTTGAGAAGACTAGATGTAGCTCTGGGTTTAGAGTGAACCAGTATAAACCTCTGTGTGCATTCTCTCTATCCTTAACCTCTTTAAATTCAGTTTTGATATTTGCAAACTGGTATAAACAACCGATTATTTTTCTGGTGCTATTGTTTTTTGCTTTGAGTTTTGGCAAACTGGATTCCTTATCATTTGTTTCTCGAAGTAATTTCATTCTTGGCTTAAAAGTTTGCGAAAACCCTCTTTAAACAATTCACCCCCATCTAGTTTAAAGCCATCCATTCTAACACTTACAAAGATTCTAAACACCCTACCCTAAACCCAAACCTAGAAAGCAGCACAGGCTCCAGGCTTCATGTGGATTTGATACATCAAAGCTCTCATCTTCAACAATCTCCCCCTATTTGATGGAGACAAATCCTTGGGATGCTTTTAGGAATGTTCTTTGTTTAGAATCTGTTGAATCCTGCATTCATTGAACAAACACATGATAATCTAATCCAAAACAGATATACACCAGAAACTCTCACTAGATGATTTCCAGAAGGAACATCAACCATAATCATATCAGAAACCAGCAATCATACAAGAATGTATAAGAACAATCGGTTATTTTGCAGAGATAAACGGTTAAAATTATGTAAACCAGAGTTTTCAACAGTTTAAAACTTCAAATTTAAACCAGTTAAGCAGTTCATCATAGTAATGTTCAAAGCAAAAAAGAAGGCAGTTATTAAGAACATTACAAACCAAACTTCTTCCCCTATTTGTCTCATCAAATAGACAAAAGGTAGGAAAAAAACAATTTAAGATAAGGCATGCATATCAATTATTCCCAATTCATTTCTTAAGGAGTAAAACCTGTCCTTTGATAAAGGTTTGGTGAAGATGTTAGCAAGCTAACTCTCTGTTGAGACAAACTTGATTTCACAATCTCCTTTGTTGATATGATCATGGATGAAGTGATGCCTTATTTCAATATGTTTTGTCCTTAAGTGTTGAACTTGATTCTTTGTCAAGTTGATGGCACTTGTGTTGTCACAAAGTAGAGGTACTTTGTTAATCTTTAAACCAAAGTCTTCAAGTTGTTGCTTGATCCACACAATTTGTGCACAGCAGCTTCTAGCAGCGATATATTCAGCTTCAGCTGTTGATAAAGCTACACATGCTTGATTTTTATTGTGCCATGAAATGATGCTAGATCCAAGTAGGTGACATGTTCCACTCGTACTTTTCCTGTCTAATTTGCAACCTGCAAAATCATAGTCAGAATATCCTACTAAATGAATAGGAGAATGAGAGGGATACCATAAACCCATGGATATTGTGCATTTCAAATACTTCAGGATCCTCTTCACAACTTTTAGATGTGACTCCTTGGGACAAGACTGGAATCTCGCACAAAGGCAGACAACAAACATTATATTTGGTTTGCTTGCAATTAGGTAAAGAAGAGAACCTCTTAAACCCCTATACATGGTTTGATCAACCTCTGGTCCAGCTTCATCAGCACCTAAATGGCAGTTTGTTGACATAGGCGTTGCTGCAACTTTACATGCTTCCATTTCAAACTTCTTAAGAATGTCTTTGCAGTACTTGGATTGACATACAAAGATACCCTCTTTGGATTGTTTAACTTGTAGTCCAAGAAAGAAAGAAAGTTCTCCCATCATGGACATTTCGAACTCCCCCTGCATAGCTTTGACAAAATCTTCACAAAGTTTTGCATTAGAGGAGCCAAATATAATGTCATCCACATATATTTGGACTAAAATAATATCAAAATTGGATTTCTTAATGAACAAAGTTTTATTAACCTTTCCTCTTTCATAATCATGAGATAAAAGGAAGTGACTTAGCCTCTCATACCATTGTCGTGGAGCTTGTTTGAGGCCATACAAGGCTTTCTTTAGCGTGTATACATACTCACGATGCTTGTGATCTTCAAAACCAGGTGGTTGTGAAACATATATCTCTTCATTCACGAATCCATTGAGAAATGCACTTTTCACGTACATCTGAAACAATTTGAAACCACTCATGCAAGCGAAAGCTAATAACAGTCTTACCGCTTCTAACCTTGCTACAGGTGTGAAGGTTTCATCATAATCGATTCCTTCAGCTTGGTTATACCCTTTGGCAACAAGCCTTGCTTTGTTCCTTGTGATGATGCCTGAGCCATCTGATTTGTTTCTGAACACCCACTTTGTACCTGTGACATTCATTTGAGAAGATTTTGGAACAAGAGTCCACACATTGTTTCTCACAAACTGATTAAGCTCCTCGTGCATTTCTGTTGTCCAGTGCTCATCTTTAAGTGCTTCAAAGATTGATTTTAGTTTGGAAACAAAAGTTGTATGGTTGCAGAAGTTTGCCATACTCCTTCTTGTGGACACTCCTTTGTGAATTTGGCCAATGATGTTATCAACAGACAGATCTCTTGGGATCTTCCAATCCTTTGGCAGATCATCCTACTGCAGATTTTCAATCTGTTGTTTCGCAAAATCAACCGGTTGAATTTTTGTGTTGTTGTCAAGATTCTTTAAGAAGATGTTTTGATTGTCTTCATCTGTATTGATCTTTGCTAAACCTTGTTCACACTTGTTAGTTTCATCAAAGACAACATGTATAGATTCCTCAATAGTCATAAACTTTTTATTAAAAACCCTATAAGCATGGCTAGTTAAGGAATAGCCAAGAAATATACCTTTGTCGGATTTAGCATCGAACTTACCAAGGTTGTCTTTGCCATTGTTCAGAATGTAGCACTTACAACCAAAGACCTTCAGATGACTTATGTTTGGCTTTCTTCCATTCAGTAACTCATAAGGTGTTTTCTTTAGGATAGGCCGGATTAGCACACGGTTCATCACGTAGCAAGCAGTACTCACAGCATTAGCCCAGAAGCATTTGGGTAGGGCAGAATCATTGAGAATGGTCTTTGTAAGCTCTTCTAGGGATCTGTTCTTTCTCTCCACCACTCCATTTGTTGAGGTGTTCTTGGTGTAGAAAAGTTATGAAAGATTCCTAGCTTTTTGCAAAAGCTGATAAACTTCTCATTTTGAAATTTCCCTCCATTATCAATTATGATAGCTCCTATATTGCTGCAACATGTATTCTGCAGTCTCTTTGCAAGCTTCTTGAATTCTGGATATGCTTCCTTCTTTGAGTGTAGGAAAAGAGTCCAAGTAAACCTGGAAAAATCATCTACAACCACAAGAGCATACAGATTTCCTCCAAGGTTTATAATCCTAGAAGGACCAAAAAGATCCATGTGCAAAAGTTCAAGGGGTTTTGAAGTTGAAACACAATTTTTCAAATTGAAAGATTTTCTAGTTTGTTTCCCCTTTTGACATTGCTTCTTCACACACATGTTCCTTCTCGAACTTGAGTTTGGGTAAGCCATGAACAAGTTCATTTGAAACAAGTTTATTTAAATGATTCATATGAATGTGTGCAATTCTTCTATGCCAAAGTCATGATTCCTCATGTTTTGATAGAAGACAACCTATAGATGTAGACCTAGATATGTCATTCAAATAAATGTTGTTAGACCTCTTACCAATGACCAGAACATCTTTTGAATTAGGCAAGCGAATCTCACATGAATAGTTCTAAAGGTGACTTGATACCCTTTGTCACATAGTTGACTAATGTTGAGCAAGTTGTGCTTCAACCCTTCAACATAAAGCACATCATGAATAAGCAAGATATCTTCATTACCTATAGTACCTTTGCCAAGGATTTTTCCTTTGTTATTGTCACCATAGGTTACATGCCCATCTTGTTTGAGAGAGGTGTTGATGAATCTGGATGCATCACCAGTCATATGCTTAGAACAACCACTATCAGATACCATAGGTGTTGTTTTCTCCCCAAACAATCCTACAAAAATTAAAATCAGGTTGCTAGATCTGGTCCCCTTACGAATTTGGGTCCATGAGTGTTAATATGTTTCCAAGTCTTAGGAACCCATTTAAGAATACCCTTAGGAACAGAAAACCTCCTGATCATGTAGAACCTAACGGAATGACCATTTTTCATGCAGTAGAAACAACAAACAACCGATTGTTTTTCAGTGAACGTTGAAAAAGGTTTTGAACATCCACTTTGTTTACTTTGAGGATTAAAACCCAAGCCAGATTTTCCAAAAACACATGTTTGAGATGCCAACACATCTTCAAAGTTTGATTTTCCTTTTGAAATAATATCAATTGTTTTCACAAGATATAAAACTTTCTCTTAAAGGGACTCACAATTTTTGCAAAGAGTTGGATCACATTTGCAAGAGGAATTTTCATAAATCATATCAGTATTTTCTAAAATAGCTTTTGATTGGTTCAAATCATTTTCTAGAACTGTGATTCTTTTTTTCAACTTGTTGTTTTAACATTTCAATCGGTTATTTGAAAAAAGTTAATCTTTTAGCTTCTTCATGGATTTCTTGGAAAGCATCAAGCTATTGAAAATAATTTTCACACTTGCTAGAAGAGGTTGTACTTGACTTGATTCAGATTCTTCCTTGGTCATTAAGCATACTTCCATCTTGTTTTTAGAAGAGGTTGAATCAGCAGAAGATTCTTTTTTATCCATCAAGTCACTCCTTGGATTCTTGTGCCATTTCTCAAGTGTATTCCACATTTCCTTAGCTGAGATACAGTCTGAAATCTTGAGCAATTCATCATAATTTAAAGCAGAAACAATATGTTGTGCTATACAGTCAAGTTGTTCTTTGGATGATGCATAATTAATTTCAGGCATATGCATATAGGTATTATTTGAAATAACATTCCAAATGTCCTTATCTAAAGATTGAATAAAGAACTTCATTCTTATGCACCAAATTGGATAAGTTTGACCACAAAACAAAGGTGGTTTATTCAAAGAAGCACCTTCCCCAAAAGACATTTTATTAGCCATCACAATTTTTTTTTCAGAAAACAGAAACAAGGACTTGAGTAATTTTCAAGAACCTACCTCTTGATGCCAATTGTTAGAATTGATGGCTTAAACAAAAAGGGCAGTGAACTGTTTTATAAAAGATTTTCGCAAATACTTGCTTCAGAATGAATTTCTTAACAAACAACTCAGATAAGCACTTAAGGAAGGCAATCAAACAATCTAACAAAAACAGTTATCAGAATTTCAACCGGTTAAAGTTACGATTTAATCGGTTGTTTATAGCAGCGAAATATCAAACAGTTAGAGAGTTTGAGGGAAAGAGAAATTTACACACAGGAGTTTATACTGGTTCACTCAACCCTGAGCTACATCCAGTCCTCCATCAAACCACTGAGTATTCCACTATGTAACCAATCACAGATTACAAAAAACCACACCACAAAGAGGTGACTTTGAATCCCACAAAGCCTACTCACCCCTTTTGCACATACCACACATCTAGACAGAACACCCTTTGTCTTTACAGGTTTTTCAAATACAAACAGTATGTAATATGAACAATTACAAGATACTAAACATGATAGAAAACACCTGGATTTACAGAACCATAGATCCTATGATCAGCACTTGTTACCACACAGTAAAGCTTGACAGCAATCTTGCTTTTTAAAATCCTTTCTCAAAATCAAATCTCTTTCTCAAATCTAAATTAATACTTGTTGTATTTCTCGTCGCTTTTGATTTGATAACGAAGCTATATTTATAGCCTTTGAAAAGCTACCGTTAAAGGCATATTTGAACAACTGAAGCAGTTAAAACAAGTTTTCAAAATATTGTTATGAAAACACACATTTAACCGGTTGAAACCACGATTTAGTCGGTTGAATGAGTCAAACAGTTATACAGTTGATTCAAAAAGCAGTTTCACAACTTCCAGCCAGCTAAGTGACAAACAATCGGATATACCGATAAATCAATCGGTTGTTTTCCCTTTGCTTGGAAAAACACTTTGTTTCTTAAAACATTTTTAATCAAGCATGTGTAGGCTTCAAGAACTGATCTTACAAAGATTCTAAACACCCTACTCTTAAACCCAAACCTAGAAAGCAGCACAGGCTTCAGGTTTCATGTGGATTTGATACATCAAAGTACCTATCTTCAACAAAAATGGTTTCTTACACTTCAGAAACATATAACAAACTATTTATATTTTCCAAAGATTGATTAAAACATTTAATGAAGAAGCGTATTCATTTAGAAAACATTTAAGACAGATTCACCATTCACAATTGAATTCTATTAGGATTTTCAAAGAAACAATTGGTTGAAAATACGAAACAACCGATTGATTTAGTTTGACAGTTAAGTCAACCAAGTCAAACAACTTTCAACCTTTTTCAAAACCTCTAAAGGCAAAACAACTGGTTGATTCGACAAAACAACAGGTTGTTTTTCACTTAGTTGGAAAAACATCTAATTTATAAAAAAAAAGTTTCAATTCACATCAGTTTTAGATTCAACAAAAGAGTGGATCACACTTTAATCTACCCAGATCCCACCCACACACAGCAGCAACACCAGTCTTTCATCAAACACCTTGGATTTGGATTCTTCAAAGCTCTTGATCAACAATTTACATTTTATAATTAAAGTAAAACTCATTCATGAATTGAATAAATAAGTTAAATATAAAAATTTAAGTACAAAGGTGTCAATCGTTTGAGCAAAAATCGATAATAAAAGAAAATTGGTTTATACCAGAATTTCTAGCTTGAGCTAGAATCTAGTTTGAGTGAGAATACCTAAGAGAAAAATATTTGGAATTTTCCCTTTTCTAACTTAAACAAGAAACAATAGAGAAAACTCCACCCTTTCTATTTTATTTTTGTTTAAGCAAGGAGAGTTCCCCTTGAACCAAAATAGTAGGAAAAAAATGAAAAATTATGTTAAAACCTCAAACAAAAAGAATTCAACCATAACTTCTATATCATTGGTAAGATTCTTAGCAAATTTAAATTATCCCAATATAAGCACTTATTTTACATATTTCCTTTTCTGACCATTTCAACCCAAACATAACTATTCAATCTTAATATAACACTTATTTATATTGAATTCTTAAATCATAATATAACTCAATGAAAAATATACTTTTGTTTAACAAAAGTAAGTTTAAACTTATATTAGAAGTCTATAACTCATAATCCACCACCAAAACATGTCAACATGCACCAATTTCTACATCTACTAAAATGACTACCCAACAAATATCAACATAATTTATTCATAAGCAAAATTTTCAATAATTCATTCTTTCATTTTCAACACACTCAACAAGTTTAAAAATGATCATTTACAACTATCAAAGGCTCAACATTCATATTTCAATCATTTCCAAATAACATTTTGTATTCATTAACAAGTTTAAAAATGATCATTTACAACTATCGAAGGCTCAACATTCATATTTCAATCATTTCCAAATAACATTTTGTATTCATTGAATACATGTGTCAACAGATATTCAAATTTCATGAAATACCATCTAACCATTTATTTTAGTCTCAAACTCAACTAAAATAGAATTATACTCCAACATACAACTAACTTAAACAATTCAAATATGAAAAAAAATATATTTTAACCTAAATTGCTCATTCAACCTTTCAATAACTTATACATAACATCTTTAACTTCAAAGAATCACGCATTATCCTTAAGTTCCAAGAATCCCTCATGCATGACTTTATTAATCACTACAAGAAAATCATGAAATAGAAACCAATTTTTTTAGACCAAAAATAATTAGTTGCTATAGTGACTAAATTAGAGACCACTGTAGAGACTAAACAAATTTTGGTTTCTAAATTGGTATATAATTAGCAACCAAGGATTTTGCTACCAAATTTAGAAACTAAATAATTGGTAGTTAAAACATTGGTAGTTAATTAGATACCAGTTTAGAAACCATTTAACAATAATAGAAAGTAATTTAGAAACCAATTTTTTTTTTTTAGTTTCTAAAATGGTCTTTAATTTAGTTACTATAGCAACTAGTTATTTTTTGTTTTTATTTCATGTTTTTCTTGTAGTGTCAACTATCCATTTCATTTCAATTATAACATAACTTAATTACAATAATTTCACTACAACATTTTTTATTTTAGACAATGCTAAAATATATCACGAATATAAAAATGTTGTTTAAATATAGTAAAGGCAATGGTTTTAAAAATGTGGCTTAAAGAATACACTAAGCCACGCTTACCTATGTGTTGTCTCGTGGGTTAAAAAAACTTGTTGTCTAAAATAAAATAAAATATAAATAGGGGAAACAAATATCTTCTTCGTTTTGTCGTGACTCAACAAACGCACAACAGCGTGGGGGAAATTTCGTCTCCCTCTCCCTTCCAACTTCTCGTCGTTGCCTTCTTCGTGATTCTTTCTCACTGACGTTCTCACTGTCGTCGATCTTAGCTTTGCTAAGTCTATCCCTCATCTCTCTTGTTCATTGTAATTTAGTTTTTGTTCTTTCCATTTGACATGCTCGTCGGTTTGACTCTAAAGACAAGCTCTAGCTCTGTCTATCTCTGTTGGAATCTGCTTGTTTCTTTGGAACGCAGCTCCGTTGAGACAGAGGGGGCCCTACCTGTTGATTGCATTCTGACGATCAAGTCAGTACAATGCTTATAAGAAACAAGAAGTGATTAGTTTCAGTCTTAAAAACAGCGTACCTTTACCTGGGATCTCAAGTCCCTTTAATAGTTTACCTCTTGTAACAACTTTCCCTCACTAGAATATAATCTTAACTGAAAGCATACTCAACAATAAAACATTGTGTTCAAGGGCACCCTCTCTTGGGGCTGCAACCGAACAAAATCTTTCCTCCATGGAGTGTATAAAATAATAATAGAATAACCACCAGGGTACCAACTCATGTACCAGCATCCGGGGTCAAATCTGTTTTACGTAGCCACCCTTAGCGTGGTGCTACGCTATCTTTTGAACACATGCAACCTAACCTCTATGTGCCCTAGCACATATGGGCTTAGGTTTAAAAGGAAACGTTTACTTAAGCTTGACCCCCTGCGCACTAAGCACACCCCTAGGTCCATAGATACCCCTTGTTGGTCGCCTAGGCCTTATGCACGAAGGGTTGCACTAAAAATACCAAAAGGCTAACACATAGCCCTCCAACTAGGCCCAAGAGCCGAGCTGACCTGTCTATGGCATGTGCTGATGTTCGACCTCCGAGTGCTGAGTTTTGAGCGCTCTGGTACATATTTGTTATTTTGGTTAGGTTAATTTGTTTGAATTTCTTTTTATTTTTTTGTTTCTTACTTTCATTTCATCTTTTTATAACCACGTTTGAATCTGTTGAAAGTAAGAAACCAAAAAATAAAACAAAATTTTAAAAAATTAACCTAGCCAAAACAAAAACCCTAAATTACAGTGAGCAAGAGAGATGAGGGATAGACTTACCAAAGTTAAGATCGACGATAGTGAGAATGTCTATTGTTGTCCAAGTGAGAAGTGAGGAAAAATGACGAAGAATGTGACAATGAGAAGTTGGAAGTGAGAGGGAGACAAAAAAAAATTCCCCCTGTTATGAGTTTGTTCGGTCATGACAAAGTGAAGAAGAAATTTTTTTCTTCTATTTATATTTTATTTTAGACAACATTTTTATCCCACGAGACAACACGTAGATAAGCGTGACTTATTGTATTCTTTAAACCATATTTTTATAATCGTTGCATTTACTATGTTTAGACAACATTTTTATATTTGTAGTCACTTTTAACGTTGTCTAAGGTGACAAATGTTGTAATGTCTCTCTTTTTAAGCTACTAATGCATCTTCTAAGTATGATTCTAAAATCCATATTCACTCAAAAAAATTGACTAGACTCAATAAATAAACTAGATGTATTTTATCGAATTGAGTCAATTGAAAATTCAGTAATTTGGTATTTATATATATATATATATATATATATATTTATTGTGTTCAACTTTTGTTAATAAAAATATCTTATTGTTAAGAAATTTGGTTTAGATATTAACTACTTGACTATAATGAAATTACATTGTATTAAAAATTTATTTATTTTATAAATTAATATTTTATTATAATAAACTTATTTAATTATATTAGACATGTATTTTTTTCAACTTTATGTGATTTTTTTTACCATCAACCCATTAACTTAAGTTTTCAACTAGATCAATGGTGGAACTAATTTTCACAACAATAACTACAATACATGTATATGAATAACAACAACTAAATTACATGTATGTGAATAACAAACAACTAAAATACTTTTTTTTATATGAAGAACTTTAACTTTGTAATTTCTTTAAGAATTTAATTTTTCCACAACTTTAATAACGTTTTGAGATTTTTGCAGTTCTTGTTAGTTAGTGAATAATGTATGAAAACACCCAGTCGTTTTCAGGGTGAATAAAGTGGACACATCACGGATATCCACCTCCTTTTTATAGTGCCACTTAGCTTTTCCTTTATTAATGTGTTATTAAATAATATCAAGCATTATAATTTTCCACTTTTCTCATAGTCTTTTTCAGTTTTTCTACACACTTTTCTCACAACTTTTATTTATGTTCTCTAACTTTACAACAATTTGTCTAAAATCTTCGCCCTTTTCTTTCCTTTACAATCTAGCTTTCTAGGTACGACTCTATGTCACGGTTTTTCCAATCCTCCTACTTTTCCTCCATACTCAAATTATATCCTCTTACAATTATATTTTATGTTAGATTTTTTTCCCTTTTATATAAAAGAATATATCGTATTGTTCTCCTATGTCAATATAGTTTCACGTTTAGAGGTTAAAAACAATTTATATACTCTCTTCTTCTTTAATCCATCGAGACGCCTTTTAATAACAAAACAGTGACGGAGCACCGACCTCCAAAACGGACACTACCTCAGATGCGGTGATTTATCCTAACAATGCTATCTCTCGAACTTGAGATCGTATTAAATAAAAAATTTCAAAATTAAATATTTATAAATTCTTTTCATATATATAACTCAATTTTTTAATTTTTTTTAAAACTTTCCATTTCATATTTGTGTGTAATTGATTCGGTATGTCTAATAGTCTCATAAATATTGAGGTCAAATACACATTTATTTAGAAACAAAATTCTGAATTCTAAAACAAGTAATATCCTAAATACCATAATTGACCTATTAATACTGTTTCAAGGAATTTGAAATCGGAAGATGACAAGTCAAATTTTCTTTTATATGTAAGTTGAAATTCATTACAGTTTGTATTGCAATAGAAAAAAGACATTCATTTGAACATAAATTATGAATTTTCCTCATAATTATATATGAATGACATGCATAACAAATATTAAATTCTTAAAATTTTATACTTCTAACTTTAAATAATTTTAAATAATGTATATCAGAGGACCGGATCCAAGAAGTTTAAGAAATCATTGACTCATTTTTATCTTTTAAAAGAAAAGACAGTGGAAGGGTGGCTCCATTATTTTCCTTTTTAACATAAAAAACTAGGAAAAAGGAAAAGTTGTCAAATATTCTTGTGAATTATCCATGTTTATATTGTTCTATGATATTTTTATATTGTGCTTTGAGAATGTGAGTGTAATATATTTTTCTAGTAACTTTATAAAATATTTATTTTCTTGTTTTTCATTATTCATTCTTATTGTTATATGGTTGACGTTTTTACTAAGCTTCGTTACATATTCTTTAATAATACAACTTTTTTAGACAATTTTAATGTACGAAAATCCTTCATCTTAATTGAAAGGTTTGATAAAAGTATGTAAATGTTTTTAATATTTTTTATTTTGTATTAGGTTTTTTTATTTTATCTACTTTTGAATCGAATCAATCACCAACTAATTTTATTCATTGATATGAGCTGTTTATAAATTATTACCATCTATCAACAAGTATCCAATCATTTAATTTCTTCATCATTGCCTTAAATTATAAAAAAAAATTAACAAAATATATCATACTTATAATTTGTTAGATTCCTTATATGATTTTGAGAAATCAAATATATGGTAAGGTATATTATGTATTTTTCTATGATTAGTTTTCCTATATAAATTGATGGTCGAATATATATGAAAAACAAGAAGAGACACAACTGAGTTTGTTTTGTTCATTAGAAAAGGTTGATAAGCAATTAAACAAGAAGAGGAGTGCAAGATAACATCATTGGGTTTCAGCCTTAGCTTCTTTATGAAGAATGTATCTTTCCATCATGCTTGATACACATTATAGCATGAGTGATGTGCGTCATATATGTAAAATTATAATTTATTTTAGTTGAAAAAAAAGTGTATAAATAATCATATTTTGTTCTAAAAGTAGCACATGTTCCACGTATTATAAGAATAGACTACATAAAAAAAAGTTAGAATGTTTTTCATCTATGTATTATAATATAAAATTAATTTTTATTTTTTTTCAAATTTTGGATCAATTTAAATATTTATAGTAAGAAAATAATTGAAATAAATTCTTTTATATGTGAAATTAATTTAATTCGAAGTTTCACTTAGAAGGATTCATTCTAATTAAAAAATATGTTCCACTTAGAAGGACTCATTCTAATTAAAAAATATGATCTAAAATTTATACTAAAAACGAAAACAAATTTTATGTTATATTACAATTATGTAAAATATATTTAATTAAAAAAAATAGATTAAAGTATTTTTGGAATATGTGTAAATTGTTTGTTACTTTTATCTAATAAAAGAGTAACAATTATATGTCTATGTTAATGAATCTTTAAATAATGAAGATTACGAATGAAAAAAATATTTGTACTAACAAATATTTGCAAATATAATTCCATAATAAATAAAAAGTTTATAAATTCGAAAATAATTTAAATAAATTATAGCTCAAGTACTCATTAATATTAGAGGCGTTTGTAGTGTGGTTTAATTCGATTTTTTTATTAAAAAATACATCTGCACCAAAAATAAAAATTATATACTGTTCAATTTGAATATAAAATAAAAAAATTAAATCAAATCAAATCAATTTTTCAGTTTGAGTTGAACCGATTTTGTGATTTTTTTTTTTATTAGTATATTTATCCAGTCTTATCTTTTTACATGACGGCTTCATGTTATATTTTGATTGATAATTTCATATCCATCATTATTTTTAATTTATATATAACATTAAATAATTTATTTATATACATTAATAACTTTATAGTTTATCAACAAAGGTTCGTGGTTCAAAGTTTTTTTTAAGGTTATAATAGATGTTTAAAAAGTTGATTTTTTCTTTAAACCAATTCAAATAAAATTTAATCCTCTTTTCTTATTAAGTTCTCTCTCTTTGTAGGAGAAAAGACTTCCCAGAATATATGGGATATTGGAAAACAGTTTCAAAAATCGTAGGTTAGTCGGTCAGTTTTTGTTATTTTTGTCGAGGAACTCATCCAGACTCCTCAAAATGTGCGAGGGACTTGAGGTCGGTCTCTTATAGGTCAATCTCTTCAAAACTAATGACTAGAGATCACCTTTCAGATGATAAGGGACTTGTGAGACCGCTCTCCTATAGGTCGATCTCCTCAAAATTGATGACTAGAGATCACCTTTCAGATGATAAGGGACTTGTGAGACCGCTCTCCTATAGGTTGATCTCTTAGAGGTCAATCCACACCACTAGGTCCCCCAAAGGCCAATATCTTAGCACTAGTGGAGAAAAGCTCATTTACGACAACCTATATACATCAGTTCAGTGTCAAACGTTGTCCATCAAAATTGGGTGACTTTTTTAAAATTAAAATGAAGGTGGTGGTTCCTCTTAAAACCGTTTGTATATTCCAATTAGTGGAGATATAGACGGCGATTTTACCTAAGAATCGTCGCCTATCAGTGTAACATATACAACGGTTTTAAAACTGTTGTATATTGCAATTAGTGGAGTTATAGAAGACAATTTTACCTAAGAACCATCGTTTATACCTCTTTTATTTACCCTTATTCGAAATTTGTCACATACACTTTCGTTATCTGCATTTTCGTTTCGTCTTCTTTGTGGCCTCAATGTTACTCTCTGCATTCTTCCTTTGTACGTTCTTCCTCCACCCTCATTGTTTATTCTTCCTCTCATTGTTTTTTGCTCATCATTCCATTCGGTCCATTGCTCTATGTTCCCATTGCCTTCGTTTTTCCACCATCATCGTTGTGTTCTGCTTTCCCCACTGCTGCCACCACCGCACCCTTCTCTTCATCGTTTTGCTACGGCCATCGTTGCCACCACGCCCTTCTCTTCATCGTTATGCTACTGAAGTCGCTGCCCACTGTCGTGTTGCAAGTTGGTATAGTTTTTAAATTTTTTTAATACTTTTTATTTGTTGTTTTAGTATTTATATTATTTTTTATATTTTAGTATTTATTATAATTTGTATATTTTAGTATTTATGTGAATTTGTATTTATTATTAATTTATATTATGTTAATTGTTAGTTAATATATAATTATTAATATGTTAGATTGTTATTAAAGTAATATTATTTTATAATTAATTTAATGATTTATAATTAGATTATAAATAATTTAATGATTTATAATTATTATTCTTTATTGAATTGTATGTATGATCAAATCTGTTAATTTTATATTGCATGTATATTTATAATTCTTTGATACATGTTGGTATTGTGTACGGGGGTGTTCGACCTTCGGCAATTGTTTTCCCGTATGAGAGACCCTTAGTTTCTCATTTGAGATTTAATACATGTATTTGTCTACTACTCCTCCAATTGTAAATTTTTTAAAACATTTTTTGAAAAGCTGAGGAGGATGTAGTGACAGTAATTCTATTGAGTCTTGAATTGTCTGGAAAATTTGAGAAGAGCAATCACTTTTTATTAGTTCATTAGTACGTAACTTGTAATTGACATTCATATATTTTACGTAATTTTGGTTCATAACGTTTCGTGTTGTTCTTTAGGTGCATATCAAGACCGGTGACTGCTTCTAAAAATGATACAGGGGTTAGTGAACCTCATCTCCACCTACCCACCACCAAAAATGGAAAATGATCTGAATAAAAAAATTCGAGTACGTATAGTTCTAAGCAATCACGGATAGTCTCAGAAAAAATTGCAAGTTATTTTCATATACTTTTGCATCTATTTTAAAGCATTAATTATATTAAAAATTTATATAATTTTGGACTCTTGCAGATTCATTGGTTGAGCAAAGCTTCCAAGGTAATTTTGTACCTCATGGTCATTGATAAGCATCATATTTCAGTGATATTTCATATTAAAGTACAGACACTTATGGATATTAATTGATAAAATAACCATAATATAACCTCTAATTTATGAATTTAAACTTTTTTACATATTTTGTGATTATAATTTGAATTAGAACGAATTATTCCTAAATTTGTGTTAATTTCAAGATTCTAGGAAAGAATGGAGATGAAATGCCAAAAGGAGAATAGACAAAGCTAAAAAGGAAAAATTGGTACACACCAACAATCACCTAAGCTCGTCCAAGCCAGAAACTCCTAGAGGATCTTGCCAAGCAAGCCTAATCTCACCTAAACGAGATCACTCCAGTGACGTTGAACCTGTTTTCGTCTAACTTGCCTAAGCGAGCCCAATAACACCTAGGTGAGAAATCACTTAGCCCAAGCCCAACTAGGTTAAATATGAGGCTTGAGGCACAACGCTATATATCATTGAGTGAATTGGAAATCAATTGGGAGAATAGAAGGTGATAGAAAATCCTAAAGGAGCCAACCATAAAGGAGAAACATCCTATATCTTTTTTTCTTGCCTTCCATGCTTGTAATGACCAACATGAGTGACTAATTCTACCATTTGGGATTAGGAGTAATCTATTCAAACTCTTATGTATTGAGGTGATATTTAAATATAATATTTTGTTCTTGATTGATGATTGGTATTGTCATTTTATTTGTAATGCTTGTTTACCATGATCAAGATCCTTAGATTTGATTGGAAAGTACATCTAAGTTTCTGACCCAAGTGATAATGTTTAACATATTTGAATGCTAAGAATAGATTTGAAATGTCAATTGCTATCAACATCTAATCGTAATGATAAGAAGTTTTTATAAATATGTGAGGAATCGATATTTAGGAGACTCTCTTAATAATTTTATATGCGAAGAATCAATATAAATGACTTCCATATGGGCATCAACATCAATCAAAGGATAGAATATTACCATGCTAATCAAAATACAAAAGTGTAAGAAGGATGAATCTCAATCCCAATTTTCCCAATTGAACCCACAAACTCTTTGACTTGCTTTCTTTTTAATTATTGCAATCATAACAAACTCCCAACAAACTTTATTACTTTGCTTTCTATTTAGTGAATCTTATACTTGATAATTCAATTGTTCCTTATGGGTTCGATATTTGTCCTTAGGGACAAATTATTACTTTTGAATATGCAGTGCACTTGCCGTAAAATAGTCATCAGTCATCAAGATATATTGCATGAAGTTATTTGACAACCTAAGCACCTTGATCGTGTGCATGCAGCTAGAAAAGGGGTTGGAATTCGGCAATATTTTGGAGCTGCACAGCAAAATTCATCCTCCTCCGTCGCAGAGACCAACAAATAAATGGTGATTGCAATACGACAACAATTAATGGAGGATTTAAGTAAGAAGATGCAACAGGAGAATGAGCGGATGCAGCTAGAGTTTGAGGAGAAGAATCGGTTGTTGCAATAAGAGTTTCTATTGCAAAAGTTGTGTTATGTCGCTTGTGGCTCCCACTCTCAGGAGCACAAATGGGAGTTGTACAACTCCTACAACATCAGGGGATGTCATTAGCCAGATAAGCCAATGTGAGTTACTTCTAGAGGACGACATCATTCCTCAGGTGGTTGCCATTGGAAAAGTCTTTGAAGAGGTCACTACCCTACATAACGTGCCTCTCCCCCTGATGTGGTGAAGTTGATGTAAGTACAAGTTGTTGATGCTCGTGTTCCTCTACCTACAGATGAGGTAATTACTGTGGTCGAGGGAGTTCAGACATTCATAGCATGGCATGTACACTTCGTTCATGTTATTCTAGAACCTCCAGTAAGAAGGGTTTAAAGTTATTTAATTTCATTATATTATTTTATATTTATGTATTATATCTAATTTAATATAAATGTTCTTTATTTTGTAGAAACCGCTATCTAAGGGCTTTTCTACTAGTGTAGAGGTTGATCCACACCACCAGGTCTCCCAATAGGCGATCTCTCAGGGACCAATCTTCTGAGGATCAACCTCCTAAGAGTCGATCTACACAATTCACTCATCATCATTTAGAATGAAGGTATAAAGCCTATGGAACGAGGATCATAACTTTACATGTAAGTTGTTTAAAGAACAATCCAATTATATCATATCACTCGGCTCAGTCGTCCAAGACTCAAGATGGTTTAGGAACTAAATTAGAATATAAAATACAAGAGTTAGTTACACAGACAAGAAAAAAGGAATAAAGAAAAAATGTGTATTTACACATTGTTAACTAAATACTAAATAATCCATAAAATTAACCTCTCACAAACCTAAAAATTCCATAATATTACATGAAATTCAAAACATAAACCTAATCACTATGTACTATTTCCTTCAAATAATATTTTATTTTATTTTAAGACTTTTCTTTTCTTCAAGACTAATAATACAACATTTACACCTTCAAAACAACTCTTCCTCTATGTTAACCAGTGACTCATTTCTAGATATTTATCACCATAAACCAAGTTACACATTAAGTTTTTCTCTTTTTCTCTTGTGCATGAGTAAAATAAAAATATTTAAATAATTAAATTATGTTTAAATTAATTCTAAAGTGTCAAACCACAAACTGAATCCAACAATTCAAATGAGTAAAAATAGTAATTATTTTCTAAGCATCCATAATTAATAATATAGATAATAAAGTTATTTAAACATTTGTTACGTTTTATTACTTACAATTATACTTGTCACGATCTTGTAAGAGTTTATGCCAAACTCATTAATGTCAACCCAATTTAACCCTACATACTTTATACTGGTTAAATAAAAAGATAAAAATGACCTAATGTAAATATAAAAAAGATCCAAAATGTCGAGTAGTTTTGGAGATTATACTGTAGCAACTTTACCTCATGCATGCGCTCTTTGATTAGGGTGGTGAGTCACCTACACCTAGGCCCTATAAAAGAGAATGTAACCTCCAACACTAGGTACCTTTACCTTTTATATACTATTATATTCATTTACCTATTCACTTACCTGTTGAGTGCCTTTGCAAATATTCTTACTTATTTCTTTCTTGGACCACCTTCATCTCTTTCCTTACAACCAAATCAATTGCATTAAAAACAAAACTCAGTAGGTGTTCTTTCATTAACAACCATACCAAATCACTCAAATAATAAAGTGATGAGTAGAATTGAAACAAAATTATTAAATAAAAATTAATTTTAAAGATAAAATATAATTAATTATTATATTAATTAAATTAGATATTGCTTTATAGATTATAAAATTATTGATATGTAAAGTAGTTTCTATTATTAATAAAAAAAATTAAATTAATTTTTAAATTTATATTTAATTATCTATCAAGCTTTTAGTTATCAGTTACTTTAGATGTTTTAGCTAGTAAATATTTTAGATTAGGGATGACAATGCAAGGCAGGTCGTGTGGCTCGTAGTTCGCTACAAAAAAAGGGACTCACTATCTAGTCCACTGACCTGTTTAGGCCCGTCCCGCAGCCTGCTGGCCTGCATAGATAAAAAAATAATTATTTTATTTTTTTTGTAAAAAAAAAGTCATACCTCACTCACTCATGATTGCAGTGTGACTTTTATTTTATTTTATTTTATTTTAAAAAATTCAATTTAATGTACTAAAAAATGAATGTTTTATTTTCATCATTCAAAGGAGTTAATATTAAGAGTAATCGTCAATTTAGTTTTAAGTAAAGTCTTATATTTAAAATTTGTTAATAAAAAGTAATATAAAGAAGAGATTTTAACAAGATACTCATTAAAAAATTAGTCATCTTTATTAAAATATTTTGTAGCAAAACTTGTATAAAAATACTATGATAGATTTGCATATAGGGAGAGAGAATAAATGCAAAACAAAACTTTAATTATTTTTAATCAAGCCTCCTAACAACCCTCATACTTGAATTCATATATTTTATCTTAATTGAATGAATTGAAACATGAATAAAAATTTTAATTTTTCAAACGTAAAATTAAGTTTTTTTTATAATTAATGAAATTTTATTTTTTTAAAATATTTTTCTTATGCGAAGTACCTCTTTGCAGGGGCAGTGAAATGAGTCATATTTCCTTACACATAACGGATCAAACACGATATGTGTTTATGCGGGACAGACCAACCCGCATTGTCACTCCTACTTTAGATACCAGTTAAACTTTTTTTCACTAGTAAGCAAGCAAAGACATTTAATTTACTTTTTAATTATTATTTATATTCGTTTGAATATTTACTTTATTTTCTTTTTCATTATTCTTCTCTCAATTTTTCCTTTATTTCATTTCTCATCGAAATAAAGTAGAAAAATGAATGTCTTACACCTTGTTTGGTGTGTGTCCACCAAATTTTTTAGTGTCATTGCCTATAAGGTCTCCTACTCTCGGTTCTTCATTAATCATGCGAGCACAAGAAAGCATTACCTTAAAGCCTAATCGACAAGGTCACCATTAAAATTGAATGCTTGTCCCCTATGCATACTCCATTGAAAGCCCTCCCAAACATTTTTTCCTTCCATCATGCTTCCTTAGGCAAAACTCTCTTGCCTGTTGCTAGTGCTATTCAATTCAAGCTTCCATAATCTCACATTTAGTTAACACAATGCAATGTTGTAGGATTTTTGAAAAACTAGAGGTAAACTTTAATGGCTAGAATTGAATTTCAATTCTCTAATGATTTTTTCATTTGTCTTTTTAATGTGTTACATTGATTTTGATATTTTAAATTATATTAAAAGTATTTTTAATATATCAAAATTAATATAATTTGACACAATAGAAGACAAGTACAAAATAATTAAAAAAAAAATCTAAACTCGATCGTAAAAATGAGGTCTAATTTCTTGTTTTATAATTAACCATTAAAGATATCTTTCCAAAAACCATACCCCTTTAATCAATAAAAAAAATTTCTCTTACCAAATTTATCCTCTCCATGCCCTAAAAAATACACATATATATATAACTATTAAATGAAATATATCCTTTTATTTAATATTTTTTGTCTATTTTAATTATTAACTAGTGTTGGTATTGTTTAACATGTGAAATTAAATTTTTCATTTGAGATCGAGTCATTGAAACT
The DNA here is from genome assembly GCF_000499845.2 of Phaseolus vulgaris. NCBI lineage: Eukaryota > Viridiplantae > Streptophyta > Magnoliopsida > Fabales > Fabaceae > Phaseolus > Phaseolus vulgaris. Next base: position 15,154,639 of record NC_023749.2, read on the forward strand.
AATCATAAGTTTTCTTCAAGGTTTCTCTTTTTCAACGTTTTTATAATTATTAATAGGAGAACAAATTGTGTATGGTCAGAATCAGTGACCAATCTTAGAAACTTTAAATTTACTACAACATAAATATTTTCTTCTTAATGTAATTTATTTACTAGTTAAAATATCACTATCAAACTCAACCCTACCTCACTTGATTTATTCCATATCGGTATGTGTGTTTTAGTGTTTGATTATGGTAAATATAAAGATATTAAGTCCTTCACGTAATTGTTATTGCATGGTACAAACAGATACTATGAGACATCTTAAATTTGTACTATATTTTAAATTCCAACCACCAAAAGGCACCAACCTCATCCATATTGGGGTAAAACGTTGAATTGCAATAATTCTATTTAAAGCAACTACAAAGCCAAAATAATAATCCTCATCTTCAATAGGTGGAAAGATAACACTAGAAAAATAAAATAAAATTATGGTATTCATGTGTTTTAGGATTGAATAGGCTAATAGCTACAAGAGATTGTTACCAATATAATTTTATTGTGATTCAATATATCTTTTGAAGTTAAAAATTTAACAAAAGTAATTAAAAGTTAAGGAATTAAAATCATGAATAAAAAATTTAGTTATTAAAATTGTAAAAAATTAAAAAAACTAAAACTATGGAAAAGGGTAAAGATTAAAATGAGGTTTTTTGACCATGATGGGGTTATTTTTTTTTGGTTTTTATCAAAATGGGGTCCGTTTAAAAAAAATTACAAATTTAGGCAAGTCGTGCCAAGTCGATACGACTTCATACGTAGAAGTCGTCCCAATTAGGCACGACTTCTGCCATGTCATACTAAAGTTCTGCTTCGTCATATGCCACCACGACTTCTGCCCTGTCATACAGAAGTCTTGCCAACTTGGCACGACTTCTGCCACATCATAATTTATTTTTAAATTTTATTGTTTATATATTGAGTAGTAAGTTATGTAATGTTAAAAATTAATTTGATACATAATTTTCTAAGAGTGTTAGTTTTAAGGAACAAAAAATTGGATAATCGTGTATGGATAATGTTTGACGGTAATGTAATACAATAACTTGATTATTTGATTAATTAAAAAATGAAGAAAATTGTTATTGAATTTGGAAATAAATACATAAATGAAAATTTATTGTATTTGAAAAATAAATAAAGAATTATTGTTGTGAATTTGCAAAATAAATAGCTTGAGAAGTAATGATTTTACAGAACACGTAATAATGAGAAGAGATTAATTAGAACTAAACAAATTAGTAAGATTCATTACAAGATATAAAATAAAACTATAAAGTTGAACTAGAAGTAAATTATTTATGGGAAGACGTGACACAATGTGATCTTCGTATTTGTCGTCGAGGTCTTCGTGGAAAAGGATCATCATCGTTGTTATTGGCTTCATTATGAGATGCTGGTGAGAGCATTGTGGGTCGATAGTGCATAGATGATGTTGGATTATATGCAGAAAGAGGGGTGAATGCCAAAATTCCAAATATATTTGATGGAGTGGAAAAAGTACCTGAAGGAGAAGGTAAAAAGTTATACGTGTAAGAAATCTGATGGTGTGGAGAATGAAGTGACAGGGTAGAAGTCGTGCCAAGTTGGCACGACTTCAGTATGACAGGGCAGAAGTCGTGCCAAGTTGACACGAATTTAGTATGACATGACTGAAGTCGTGCCTAATTGGGATGACTTCTGCATATGAAGTCGTGCCGAATTGGCACGACTTGCCTAAATTTGTAATTTTTTTTAAACGGACCCCATTTTGGTAAAAAAAATAAAATAATAATAACCCCATCATGGTCAAAAAAACCTTAAAATGTTGGATTTGTATAACATAGATACCACAATTACCACCTCCATATTAATTTTATAAAAAGTCGTTTTAATCTTTTTTTAAATTTTAAATAACCATAAATGAAGTAAAACCTCACATTTTTAAATATCTTTAGTTGCACCTCCGCACTCCATACTTTCCTTCAATCCGTAATACTTTCAATTTTCTCTAGTCGCAGCGTTTAAGAGAACAATTTTATTATTTGAGCGTGTTAGAAGATTGGTAAGAAGATAATTTCTTTTTTTAGTTTTATACTCCATTTTTATACATTGTTGGTTTTTTTCTAGGTTTTATAGTTTAAAAAAATAAAAAGAATAAGTGAACAAAATACAATCTTTACCAATAAAAATATCATAAAATTGATCTCAATTACCAATATTCACCACACCACCAATCACCACAAAGAACTACCACCACTTAAGAATAAAAATGAATAAAAAGAAGAAAGACACACAACATTCTCCAAAAACATATTCAGAGAACTATTATTAGAATTCAAAAAAAATGAAAGTGCAGAGATAATTTGCAAAAAAAATGTGATTGTGTTGCTTCTAAGTCCATCTTAGCCATTGGTATAATAAAAGGTTTTGTTGAGAAACAAAAGTTTTTGAATGTAGAAGTAAGAAGTTTTTGTTAGAAGAGTCCAAAAGTAATATACATTGAAATGAAAGTTAACAGGTCCATTTGATGGGCAGAGTCCACTAAGAGTCCAGCAGTAACGTGACGTACAGGGCGACACTTATGAAAGCCACCACAACCTTGTTTTCTTCGAACCTTCTTTTGTGTCGGAATCAGCCCATCATCACTACATGTAACGTTAAGCCAAAACAACTAAAACTTGCACTGTTACGTATTCTTCTTCAATCAAAATATCTCTTACGTGTTGGGCCTCACTACTTAATCCATTATTACAACCATACTCACATCAACATCTTTCTTCTTTTTTTTCTTCTCTTTTTACTGCTTCACACCAATTCCATCATTTAACTAAATAAACTCTTTCATTCAACTTCTCCCATTTCAAATGTTTTTTCCTACATACTAGTAAGTTAGAGTTGTTGAGATTTTACATTATGAATTCCTCTCAACCAAAGAAGAGTTTTAAGTTAATTATAAAATCGTGAATGAAGTATTAAGATGGATAAAGTATCTATTATCTAATAAATCTGATTCAATCAAAAGATTACATTAGATAATAAAATTTTCAAAGTTTCTTATGAAGTCAGACTACTATCAAATTTTGATGGTGGAAGAAATACTTTTCGGACATTATGATAAAATTATGAAATATTTTTATTTTTATTTTTATTTTTATTAGAATGTTTAAAATAGTTTTTGTCATTGTCTAAATATTTTGATGTTTGATTTTATCGTCAAGAATAGTTGGTTCATATTTAACTTGTTAATTATTTTCTTTTATCTTTTAATATTCTCTAACTTACCAGTCAATTTTCTTTTTTTTATTGGAAATTAAGTGACGAGAGAGAAGAAATTAAAAAATAAAGAGTTGATAAATGAATTGAAGAGAAGAAGATACAAATAATAATCTATCATCTGGTTGACAGAAAAATAAAATGCAGAGTCCTTAAATAAAAGTTAAAAGTATATTTTGATTATTCATGTACTGGACCAGACATCAGCATTAGCATATGTGCGGAGCAGGTCGACTCGGTAGTCTGGTCAAGATAATGGACCACATAGGTGGGCTCCCTAAGATACCTGTGTTGAGACCCGTATATATGAAAGACCTAGTCAGGAAGGAAGTGCATGTGGTGTGTATAGTACATTTGGGTCTAGTACAAGTAGATATCCCCTGAAGACATCAAGCCCCAAAAGCGCTAGGGTTTCAGGGGAAGGTTGCATGCACGATACGAAAGGGACTAAGGCGCCTACAGTGATAGATGGGCCCCATAATGTTGATACGTGAGTTGGTACCCTGACAACCATGTTGTTACGAGTGTGCACTCCAAGAAGAAAGATTATTTGCGGTTGTTACACTAAGATTGTATAACAATGTAACATAATACTTTCCCATCAAGCCCACTTTCACTCGAGTTAGGGTTCTCGTGAGAGAGGGGTTGTTACAATGAGGTAACCTAAAAGCAGTCTATAAAAGGGAGTTGAGATTCTTAGTAAAGGTACACTGAAACTACTTACTTATTATTTTTATAAGCTCTGAACTGACTTGATCGTCGAAGTGTAATCAATAGGTAGGACCCCCTCTGTTTCAACGGAGCCACCTTCCAACATCTAAGGAAAACACAAAATCCACCCGAAATAGGAGGAGTCACCGCTTGTCTTTGAAGTCAACCGACGATCAGGTCAACCGACAAGAACAATTTAATATAATTAAAATTCAATTAAAAAATCTAAATATATGAAATACTTAAAACTTAATTAAAGGTTTATAATAATTAATAGCTAGCTAACATGTAAGTCATTTATCATAATTAGAGTAATTGTAAAATTAAACTATATCTTAGAATGATTTGAAGGAATTGAAAAGAATTATATAATAATTTAAATGAATTGAATCATCATGATTTTAAACCTGGACGACCATTTTCAAGGGACATAATTTTAATTGACAAATAGGAAAACAAACTCCTGCGTGTTACTTCTACCTTTTTTTTTTACCTTAATTAGTAGTTAAAATAAATACCAATTTAAAAATTCATTTATAAAATTTTATTAATAATAAAACTATTTTATATACTAATGTTTGTTATAATTTATAAAATAATATTTAATACCATATATTTATGTATATATATATATATATAAAAGTAGTATATTGGTATCATTCTGTGATTATATTTAGAGTTTTATTTTAGTAATATATAGCATATTTAGTAAAATGTAAAATACCAAAACAAAACTCCAGATTTGATTAAAGAAAACCACTAATTATTATCTAAGTTAAGTGTCGTTGAGCACTAAACTGGTGAGATAATTGAGATCAGAAACCCAATCAGTGGCGAAGAATATGGGCAACAAAGACCAAAACTCTTGTATAGAGATGTTGATGCTCCTTTATAATGAAATGAAAAACCAGAATTTTTTAATGCCACTAGCTTCTTCACTTTATCCAATTGAATTTTTTTGAATGATGACAGAAGTATAGCTACACACTACACAAAACAAGGGCCTTAACTAGTGACTAGTCGATGAGAAGCACAATAAAGGATCACAAAACTTGAACATTTGATTGGGGACTTTTGGGCATCAAGAACGACTAAACTTACGCTTTTCTTCTATCAACTCCTCTGTAGTTTTAACAAACACAAGACATGCTAATAGCGAAAGCTTGACCAATTAACCACATCGTATCAACAATTTTGTCTTCACCAATCAACTTTTACTATGAATAATGCCCTTAATTTGTGTCTCTGTTTTTGACATTTTGGCAAGCCTTTTGTCGGCAGAATCAACTACGTATTATATTCTTAACTTCAAACAATACTTAAATTTATCTATATTTTAGTTAAAACAAAACATTGCATTAAAGTGGTTCAAAATTAAGTTGATTTTATAAGAATAAATCAAGTTTAACAAAAGTTTCACTAAAATCATATATCTCCATAAAAAAAGATTTTCACATAATTTTTTAACAAGAAATCTAGTAGCACAAGTTAACATTTTTCATGTGTTAATTGGTATAATTTTTTAAAATCTTATTTATTTTATTGTAGACTTGTGGGACCCATTTCTGCAACGAATATTAGTTGGGGCTTCCTTATAATAATAATAATAATATTATTATTATTATTATTATTATTATTATTATTGCACATGAGTTTTAGTGTTAAATTTTCTACTGTTTTTTTTTCTATTGATGTAAGAGGAGATATAGTGTAATGTTAGGTGTTTAAAAGTTACTAATAAACTGAGGTAGAAAATACAATTTCTAAGTCAAATATTTTCATAATTGATGTTAAATTATTAAACAGACGGAATAAAATCAACAAGCGATATTTTTATGAGACAAATGGTATTAAATAGTTATTTATTATGATAGACTTAGTGAAATAAATAAGTGTCATGGTAAACATCTTGATTCCAGAAGTCAATTTTAAATAAATGTCTAATAAATCATACACATCATCAATATTTAATACACCTTGAATATTAGTACAATTTAAACCATAAAATGACTAGTCACAATGTATTTAAACTATCCAAATAATGTTTAGAGAGTAATAACCCATTACTATTTTCATGACATCAATATGCTCAAATGTAAAGGAAGAAGTATAGTTATTTACCTAAAATTCTATGCATCTCGTTTGACTTTTATAAGAATATATGTAAATTTGTGGGCTAACATATATAAAAGGTTATGGTGAATTATTTCTTTTTGTAGTAGTATCCATATTTTGTTTTATATAGTAATATAATTAGTTAGGTGTTGAGTGAAAATCTAATTAATTAATTTGAATATGAAAACTTTTTAGAGCATGGATGAACCATAGAGAAAAGGGCAATTGCAGGTAAATTTCACATATAGAAAGCACTTAAATGCATATTAAATTGATATCTCACTATATATTCATTAATGAATCAATTTCTTTTGCCATTGTTTGCAAGTTACCTCTCAACTTTAGGTCTTTGACTTTACAATTTTTAGTTGGGTCCTCAATACATTGCTAGACTCAACATGTCTCATATGGTTAGTGATAACATCATCGTAACCTTTTTTTTTTCTGTCTCAAGTGTTTTAGCGTTTTTTTAATTAAATTAGACATTTATTTCCATGATTGAATAAAAAAGTGATACTAAATTATACTAATTAACAAAGTAGAGCTCTAATGTATAACAACCAAAACATCTTAATACCAAAAATATAGATTTTGTCATCTTCAATGTGATGATGCACCTGCAATGTGGTTATCATGTCTCATGAATACAACTACTCACATGAATGAACATCAAACACCCAACATCTTAAAACTATAAGCCCAAGTGGCATTTAATTTATTGTTTTAGTTTCCGTTGCATTGCAGATGGCAAGTTCATACATATGAACAAACCAAATCAAAGTGTGACATTTTTATTTATTTTTGTTAATTCTTACCTTATATTTTTCTAAAATAAGAATGGTTTTGGAGATAGTAATAGACTACTTTAGACTACCTCATTGTAACAACCCTTCTCTCGAGTGAAAGTAGGTTTGATGGGAAGACATTCTGTTACGATGTCACACAATCTTAGTGTAACACCCACACAAAATCTTCCTCCTTGGAGTGCACAATCTTAACAGCATGGCCGCTAGGGTACCAACTCATGTAATATCATCATGGGGCCCATCTATCACTGTAGGCGCTCTAACCTTTACATATCACGCATGCAGCTTACCCGTGAAAACCCTAACACTCTTGGACCTAAGCGTCTTTAGGAGGTATTTACTTGTGCTAGATTCAAATGTATTATACACACCACATGCACTTCCTCGATGATTAGTTCTTACATATATATGAGTTTCAACATACGCATTCTTGGGACCCACTTACGTGGCCCATTAACTCGACCAGACCACCAAGCTGACCTACTTCACACAGGTGTCGATGTCCGATCACCTGAGCATCGAACCCAGCACTCTAGTCCAGTACAATAGTAAATTTTAATTATAGAAAAAATTATTCATTATAATATACATACTAAAAACATTTTTAAATTTTAATTATTTTTTATCATTTAAATTTTAGGCAAAATAGTTATCAGAAACTAGTTAGAGGTAAACATCAAAATAAAATAATCACATGGACACATAGGGTTTTTTTGGATGGTTTTTCTAAACTTTGTTGTCAAAGATTTTTTGACTTCCCCATTCTCAAAAAGGATTAGTAGAACATAAATAAATTGATGATGAAATTATTTTTTGAGATTAAGATTTGTTCAGATGCTTTTAAAAAAATTTAAATTCAGAAGATAAAATAAAATTATTTTAAATGAAAAATACTTTTATAAAAATTATTTACATAAATTAATTTTAACATGAGAGAAAATTAATTCATTTATCTTTATATGGTACATTATATATATATATATATATATATAGTTATTAAATATTCACTATGAGAAAATTATTAAATAAAAATTAATTTAGAGATAACAATTAATTAGTTGTTATATTGACTAAATAAAATAATATTTTAGAGACTAAAATAATTTTTATATCTATTAATTTTTATTATTGATATCTAATTAGCTTCCATGATTTAACTATAATTTTTAAATTATAATTCAAATTGATATCTAATCAGCTACCAAGATTTAACTATGAATTATTTAGATTCTATAATTGGTAGTTAAAACCTTGATAGCTAATTAAATATTAATTTAAAAAATATTTATGAATAATAAAAACTAATAGATATAAATAATTTTGTTAGTTTTAAAAATAATATTTAATTTAGTTAATATAACAATTAATTATGTATGGTTTTTAAAGTTAATTTTTGCTTAATGATCTTTTAGTAATGGTGTGTGCTTCGTTTACAACTGATCCTGCCTGTTGATCAGAACGCTGGAAACTGCCTCGTCAAAGGATCGACGTGTGCACCGCTTCGCACCTCCGTTCCTCTTCGAGATCCACCTCAAGAACCTGCAAAGAAACAGAGCGGCGCCGCTGCGGCCGATCGCACTCCAACGCCCAAGTCAGTGACCGAATCACCAAATACTAAGAGAACAAGAACCGTGCAAATCCTCTCTCACAGTCAGCTCTATAACTCGCAAGCGTAAAGAGTGTAATCTGAACGTGCGTACCTTAGAAAGTTCGTTGAGAACTCTTATATACCTGGTTACTTTCTCTCTCCTGGCAGTTACAGATTTGGACACGTGGCTCGTATCCAACTGTACACGTGCCATCATCTGGAGCCTCCTTGACTTGGGCGCTGCTTCTACTCTTGTTTTACTAAGTTACCTATGCATGGTACTGCCCAGTACATAGCCAACTTGGGAGTGCGATCTCTACTGGAACTGGCGAGTTAGGGTGCCTTCATACACCTTCCCTGTGGTCTCGCCGGCCGCCTTCATAATCTGCTTCTCCTTCATCTTCGGCGATGTGCTTTCTCTGGCGATCTCCAATCGCTTGGTCGCCTGAGTTTACATCTGGCGACTTCATCTTTAACCCGGTGATCGCCTATTCTGGTATGCTGGAGATCGGAACACGCCAACTTAATAACTGGCGACTTCACGAGCCCCCCGACTTCCTTCCCTTCTGCCAACCTGGCGCCTTGCCAACACGCCTATACCGTAGCGGGATGCCATGTCATCACTTCCGACTACCAGGGCGGTACACAAGCCCCCCAGTCTTAAGCGAAGACTTGTCTAGCGAAAAGACTGAAAGAGTCACGTCAACACCGGTCTACGTGGCACTGACACAGAATTCCAAGCGGTTGTACTTTCTGCTGCTCTGACGCTCCACCAAACCCCTCGCCCATCGTTCGACACGTGGCTTCATCAACGGTTACCTTCAGCTGCCGTTTGCGCTTCCCAAACCCATTTCGAAAAAACTCTAAAACCCATTTTCACTCAACACTGTTCCATCACTCTTCTTCGTGTTCTCAAACGCTCTCACCTTCTCCTGCAAAAACTCTCTCTCAGCGCTCTTCAACATCCTGAACCATCATCAACCTTCATCGTCTTCCTGATTATCGAAAGGTACCTACTTTCCTTCTTCTGCTGGTTTTCCTTGCATTTTAACCGATTCGCATCATCCCTTAACTGCCTGGTGCATACGCTGTGGGTTGCTTTTCCATTTCTCCTTCTACGTAACTTAGGGCTTCGTCAATCATCGCAACGAACCTACGTTCGTTCGTTTTACACCTTCCTTCCATGATCGAGTCAGCCTCTGTAGCCCCTGATCATTTTTCCTTTTCTTCTTCCTTTGCAGCTGCAACAATGACTCGCACAAAGATCACCTCGAATCCTCCTCCTTCATCACGAAACCCCCCTTCTCAAGCACACGACCCACCACGAGTTCGTGGCGCTTCATCTTCCCAGACTGAGAGGCCTGCGTCTTCCCGCCCTAACCTGGCCCAGGCGACTCCACCTATCGCCGGAGGAGCCCCCGTTCCCTTGCCAGACTTCAAAACCTTGTATCCCTGGGCCAACTCGACCCTTCTGAGGGAGACATCTTCTGTGAACACTGCGGGAGCAGTTTTGCGGCTGACTAAGGGGGATGAGCTTCATCAATCATTTCATAAGGAGCACGACGAAAAGATGATAGTGCTGCCTTGCCCCCCCGATCTGCCTGTTTGTGCTGATGACAAGGTGAGTGCCGACGGGCCCTTCTGCTTCGTCTACACGACCTTATTCAAGAAGGTGAAGCTCAAGTTCCCTTTCACCCGTTTCGAAAGGGAACTCCTTACCGAGCTTAACATCGCCGCCGCCCAGCTCCATCCCAACAGCTAGGTGTTCGTGCGAGCGTTCCAAGTGACGTGCGACCATCTGGGGTTGCCCGCATCCGTGGACGTATTTTTATTCCTCTTCGAAGCCAAGCACCCAGGAGACCGCCTGTGGGTTAGCTTGAATGCGATTGCTGGGAGGTCAATCTTCTCCATCTTCCAGCAATCCTACAAGGACTGGAAAGGGAAGTTCGTCCAAGTGCGCCCCAACGACAAGGACGACTCCCTACTCGACGGCTTCCCTTTGTACTGGGTGGACAAGGGGAAGAAAGAGTCCAAGAGCTGTTTCAGGAGACCCAGAAGTCCTGACAGCATGGGAGCGTTGGACCGAGATCTCTGCCTTTTCTGGAAAAGGGTCGCGGATGCCAACATCACCTTCCTTACCACCACCCTGATCTGCTTCGAATTCTACGAGGACCAACTCGAAATTCGAATAGGTTAGAACATTTAAACTGTTGTTTTAATACTGCTTCTATTTGACTGTTTCTGGGCGTCTTGTGCGTTATGCGCAAGACTTTGGTTTTATTTTTCCTGCACCGATCATCTGCTATGCTGCATACTGCCTTGTGCACTTATTTTCTCCTTGAGTTAACCCATGCATTTTCGTTTCATGCAGATAACATGTTGGGCAAAGGTATGCTTGCTGAACTGAGGGCGCTCGCCCGAACCCACGGGTTGGCGACGGGTTCTCAAACGGTGCCCAACTCGGTGGTGGAGACAGCCATCGTCCACGGGCGATCGCCACCTAAGGAACCTGCCCAACGCAAGAAACTGGTCCTCAAGAGGCCCAAGAGGAAGGCTCCCCAGATAGTCCAAGAGGATGAGGAAGAAGATGACGAGGTCACTGAGGATGGCCTCGTTACAAAGAGGAAGAGGGTGGCACCTTCTTCACCACCTGCACCACCCCCTCTTCCCTCGTCAACGCCACCATCCACACCTGCTCCTCCTCCATCATCGCCACCCCCACAAGCTCCTGTTTCACCAGTCCAAGCTATCCCGCTAGCCACTGCGCTGCCTGCGGTTGAGGCCCAAGAGCCAAACTTCATGGAGGACCCCCCGAGCGCCTCCACGCCACATGTATCAGCGGGAGGGGGTCCCCCTTCAAATGCCTCAGCCGCAGAGGTTGCTCCAATCGGGGATGAGGTCGCTCATACCTCACCGATTCTGATCACCGAATCCCTGATTCCGTCACCACGCCAACAAGCGCCCACTGAAGAACCTGCTAAGGAAGGTGGCGACGAAAACCCACAACAGGCCCCCACAGCGCCTCTAGTGCCTTTACAAGCAGCAAACCTCCCCCTTGAGGTCACGAGGATGTGGGAGCCTCTATCTGCTAAGCTAAAGACGATAGCAGAAGACATCCCAGCCATCATCACCAGAGCTGTGGAAAGCTCTACTAGGAGGCTCCAAGACGACCTCTTCAACCTCAAGACAGAGAACAGCACCATGAGGGTTGAGGTGGAGAAGTTGTCTTTCAACTTGACGCTGGCGGAGATTGAACACTCCCGAGTGGAGGACGCAATGAGCACCGAGCTCAGGTTGGCGCGCAAAGAGGCCACTGATCTCCGCCACAAAGTGCAACAGCTTGCTCAAGAAAAGATCGAACTAGAGAGCAAGATTGTGCCTTACCGCGTCAAGGTGGCTGACCTGGAGGCTCTCATGAAGGCCGACGCCGTCAAGGTGCAAAAATTAGAGAAACGGTCAGCCGAACGAGAGACCCTCCTTGGGCAAGTGGAAAAGGCAAGGGACGACACCATAGCTGATCTCGCCAAGGCCAACGAAGAGAAGGGAAAGGTAACTGCCGAATTGGCCCAAGTGCAAGCGGAATCCAAGAAGGTTGCTGAAGACCTTCTCCAGGCTCAAGAGACCAATGAACAACTCAAGAAGCAGGTTGAAGAGCTGGAGCAACAGAATAAGGAGCTGAAAGAGCAAACTGAAGGTCTCAAGAAGCGGATTGAGGAACTTCAGAAACAGATTGAAGAACTCAAGCTAAACTCTGCTCAAATTCTGGCTGCTGGATTCGAAGCTGCAGGGGAACAATTTGCTTGTTTGTTCCCCGACCTGGATCTCAGCATGGTGTCGCTGGATAATGAAGTGATGGATGGAAAAGTGGTGCCCGCCGAAGACTGATCAATTTAATTCATCCATCGCTTTCATACTCTCCTTTGCATTATAACTTGTAATAGACTTTATGTCCTTTCATATATATGTTTTGAACTGTTATTCATTGTTAATGACAAAGTCTACGTTTTTCCTCTTTTGACTTCTTCAATCGCTTCAACTTTCCTTGCGTGTTCAATCTCAAAGAAATGTCTTAGCAAAACCGTAGGCACGATCTTTGACTTAACTGCTTCGAACCACTTCAACCTTTAAGCAACAATCACTTTATCGATTCGTAAACTTAAGGCAATTAACCTTATCGTAAAAACATTCCTTAAGCAACAAACTTTGACTCAGCTGCTGGTTTAAACACTGCTTCACCCGATCTGCTCCACCAAAACAGGTCCTTTAACGTTCTCGCCATCGTTTGAACTTTTCCTGGTCGCCAGAGACTCTTGGCGATCAGGTTCTTTCTGGCTTCACGCCTTGGCCATTGTTCTTTGATATGGGGGTAGAGGCGCCTTTCGGATCCTCCTCTACCTTCCTGAACTTCAGGACCACAGGCCGGGTGGCCAGGCGCTCTCTTCGAGCCTGCCTTAGCCACCTTCCAAACTTCGTCCACCCTTAACACCATACCTGAACTCGTTCGAGACGAGAAGGGTTTTATCTTGCCTGAACTCGTGCATAGGCGAGAAGGTCTTTAACTCGCCTGAACTCGCTCATAGGCGAGAAGGTCTTTAAATCATGCCTCTACATTGCCCCAGGGGTTACATCTTCTCGCCCCCAGAAACACTGAGGATTTTTACTTGCCTCTACATTGCCCCAGGGGTTACATCTTCTCGCCCCCAGAAGCACTGAGGACTTTTACTTGCCTCTACATTGCCCCAGGGGTTACATCTTCTCGCCCCCAGAAGCACTGAGGACTTTTCGTTCTTTCTCGCCTGCACTCGCTCGACGGCGAGGAGGTCTTTTACATGCCTCGGGACGCGCGCGCGCGTTGAGGTCTTTTAACTGGTGCCTCCGATCGCCGAAAGACGATGAGGACTTAAAAAACTTTAACTGATGCCTTCAATCGCCGAAAAACGATGAGGACTTAAAAAACTTTAACTGATGCCTCCAATCGCCGAAAAACGATGAGGACTTAAAAACTTTAACTGATGCCTCCAATCGCCGAAAAACGATGAGGACTTAAAAACTTTAACTGATGCCTCCAATCGCCGAAAAACGATGAGGACTTAAAAACTTTTTAGAAAGCATGCAAAATATCTTTAACTCGCCTTAAATCACGTATAAGTGACAAGGTCTTCTTCAAAACTTTTCTGGAAAACAGCAAGCATGCAATCTGGAAACGCCTTATACTTCGTAAACTCTTCTTTTATTAGGTGGCCTCATTAAAAACCCTCCTTAGGGAAAAAAGAGTGCCCCCTTCAAACTGTTTTATCAGAGACATTGTAATGTAACTTTTGTGTTTGTCTTTACTTACAAGCTCTTAACTATAGTACAACTTCAGGTGCGTGGCGTTCCAAGTGCGAGGAATCGCCCCTCCTTCCAGCGTCTCTAAGCGGTAGGCGCCGTTCCCGAGCGCCTCGGTTATTCTGAACGGTCCCGTCCACTTAGGCGACAGCTTATTCTCCATCTCGTACTGGTGGGCTTTTCTCATCACCAGGTCGCCTTCTCTAAATTGCCTTGGCATCACCTTCGAGTTGTACCTTCGTTCAATCCTTCTCTTCACCGCCTCAGCTTTCAGTCTCGCTTCCTCTCTAACCTCATCCAGTAGATCCAGGTTCAGCCTTCTCTCTTCATTCGAGTCTTCCTCTACAAAGTTCAGGAATCTCGGCGAGCTCTCCTGAATCTCTACTGGAATCATCGCATCACACCCATAGACTAGGCTGAACGGGGTCTCATGGGTTCCTGACTGCTCGGTGGTGTGGTATGCCCAGACTATACGGGGCACCTCCTCAGCCCAGCTTCCCTTGGCTTTTTCTAGCCTTCTCTTCAAACCTCTCAACAACACCCGATTAGCTGACTCCACCTGGCCATTTGTCTGAGGGTGCTCGACGGATGCAAACACTTGTTGAATTCCCACCCCTTCGCAGAGCTTCTTCAACAGGTGGCTTGCAAACTGAGTCCCATTATCCGACACCAGGCGTTTAGGCACTCCAAACCGGCACACGATGTTCTTCCACACGAAACCTTCGATCTTGTGTGCGGTGATCTGGGCCACTGGTTCTGCTTCGATCCACTTGGTGAAATATTCAATCGCCACCACCAAGTACTTCATCTGCCTGATCGCCAGCGGGAAAGGTCCCAGGATGTCGATTCCCCAGGTATGAAACGGCCAAGGGCTATAAATCGACTTCAACTCCTCGGGAGGCGCCTTATGCCAATCGGCGTGCTTCTGGCATTGTTTGCAACATTGGGCATACTTCTTGCAATCTTCTCTCATGGATGGCCAGTAGTATCCTGCACGGAGAGTCCTCGCGGCCAGAGCTCGACCACCGACGTGGCTTCCGCATATACCTTCGTGGAGCCCCGCCATGATTCTCGTGCACTTCTCGCCATGTATACATTCCAGGAGCGGGTGAGTGAACCCAAACCTGTACAGATCGCCATCAATCAGGGTGTACTTGCTAGAATTCTTCTTTACCTTCCTAGCCTCAGTCGGATCCAGCAGGAGAAGGCCATCCGCCAGGCACCGCTTGTACTGGGTTATCCAAGTGTCTGGCTCATGGGTAGCGCAGACCTGCATCACGTTCACCTTCTCTCCCCGGCAAGCTCTAATTCTCGGCGATCTCAGAGTTTCTTGCGTCAGGGACTTATGGCTTCTCGCGGCTTTCTCCGTCGACTT
Organism: Phaseolus vulgaris; assembly: GCF_000499845.2. Lineage (NCBI taxonomy): Eukaryota > Viridiplantae > Streptophyta > Magnoliopsida > Fabales > Fabaceae > Phaseolus > Phaseolus vulgaris. Next base: position 15,169,861 of record NC_023749.2, read on the forward strand.
GCTGATCTGAAGGACCAGGTGATCTGCCACAAATGCTCTCGGCGTCTTCAGAGTTTCTTGAATCACCGTCCTCTGCCTACCCCCTTTGCCTGAGCTGGCGAGCTTAGCTAGCAAGTCAGCTCGGGCATTCTGCTCTCTGGGCACATGCACTACTTCAAAGGAGGCAAAAGAACTCTTCAACTCCTGCACATATTCCAGATAGGCCGCCATTTGTGGATCTTTAGCCTGGAACTCGCCTGTTACTTGCCCTGTGACTAGCAGCGAGTCACTCTTAGCCATCAGCACCCTAGCTCCCATCTCTTTGGCCAGCAAAATTCCGGCGATCAGCGCCTCATACTCCGCTTGATTGTTACTGGCTTTGAAGGCGAACCTCAGAGATTGTTCGATCAGCACGCCGTTGGGTCCTTCCAATATGACTCCAGCACCGCTGCCCTGCTGGTTCGACGATCCATCCACCGAAAGTACCCAACAGAAATCGTCCCCTTCAACCCGCGTTGCCTCAGATGAGAGCTCGACCACGAAATCTGCAAAGATTTGCCCCTTAATCGGGCCTCGGGGCTCATATTTGATATCAAACTCTGACAATTCTACTGCCCACTTCACCATCCTTCCTGCAACGTCAGGCTTCTTCAAGACCTTCTGGATGGGCAGGTCAGTCATCACCAGTATTGCGAAGCTATGGAAGTAGTGGCGCAACCTCCTCGCCGAAAATACCACAGCCAGCGCAGCCTTCTCCAGGGCCTGATATCTCGTTTCGGGGCCCTGCAACACCTTGCTCACAAAATAGATAGGCTTCTGAGCCTGATCTTGATCCTGGGCGAGCACCGCACTCACCGCCCTCTCAGTTACAGCAAAATACAACCTGAGAGGGGTTCCCGCCAGCGGTTTGCACAGAACCGGCGGGCTCGCCAGATACTCCTTCAGCTTGACGAAAGCTTCCTCGCACTCTTTCGTCCAAACAAACTTATTGTTGCGCCTCAGGCACTGAAAATAGGGATGACCCTTCTCCCCGCTAGCGGACACGAAACGGGACAGGGCTGCCATCCGACCTGTTAGCTGCTGAACCTCTTTCACCGTAGCTGGGCTCCTCATCGCCAAGATGGCGGCACACTTATCGGGGTTGGCCTCTATGCCTCTTTCAGTCAAGAGGAAACCCAAAAACTTCCCAGCCTCCACGCCAAAAATACATTTCTCTGGATTCAGTTTCAATCTGAACTTGGCGATCGTCATGAACAATTCTTCCAAGTCGGCAACGTGCTTGCTCTTTTCCGGCGAGGTCACGACCATGTCATCGACGTACGCTTGCACGTTCCTTCCCAGCATCGGTGCAAGTACTCGATCCATCAGCCTCTGGTACGTGGCCCCCGCGTTCTTCAGCCCAAACGGCATCACCTTGTAGCAGTAGCACGACCTCTCCGTCATGAAGGCTGTTTTCTCTTCGTCCATGGGATGCATCTTAATCTAATTGTACCCCGAGAAGGCATCCAGGAAGCTCAACAGCTTACACCCCGCAGCACTATCCACCAGGGCGTCTATGCTTGGTAAAGGATACGAATCCTTTGGGCAAGCTTTGTTCAGGTCAGTGAAATCGACGCACATGCGCCATTTCCCGTTACTCTTCTTTACCAGCACGACATTCGCCAGCCATTCAGGGTACTGGACCTCCCTGATGTGGCCTGCAGCGAGGAGCTTCTGAGTTTCATCTCTAATCGCCTGCCTCCTTTCTTCGTTGAACTTTCTTCTTCTTTGTCGCACTGGTCTCACCAAGCTGTCCATCGCCAGATGATGGCACAGGAAGTCGGGATCAATCCCGGGCATGTCCGAAGCGGACCATGCAAACGCGTCCAGATGTCGCTCAATCACCTTGGCGATCTGGTCCTGGAGCTCGACCTCCAGAGATCTTCCCAACTTGAAGATTTTTCCCCCGATCTCTTTCTCGAGCCACTGCTCGACAGGTTTTGGCCTGGATTCTCGGGCGATCACCGCCCTGGCGATTCCCTGTTCTCTCGCTTCCTCAGGGCGATTTCACGCCTCTTCCTCCTCCAGACCAGCGTTTCCCTCCACTAGCTCAGCGTCCACCATCTCCACGTCCCTTCCGGCGGTCTCGTCCGCTACCGTCGATCTGGGCTTCACACCGGGAGGTGGGGTGGTTGTTACATAACTCACTGATCTCTTGTTTTTCAGGCTATTCTCATAGCACTTTTTCGCTTCTTTCTGATCAGACTTGATCGTGATCACCACCCCCTCCATAGACGGCAACTTTACCTTCATGTGCCGAGTCGACGGAATGGCGCCTATCCTGTTAAGCGTGGGCCTTCCCAACAGGATGTTGTATGCCGAAGGAGCGTTTACGATGAGGTACTTGATTTTCTCCGTCCTCGAACCAGCCTCATCTGTAAACGTGGTTCTCAACTCAATGTACCCCCTGACCTCCACCTGGTCACCAGCGAACCCATATAGGCACCCTCCATAGGGCCTTAGCTGGTCAAGGGGCAACTCCAGCTGCGTGAAAGTCGGCCAGAACATCACGTCTGCCGAACTTCCTTGGTCCACCAGAACTCTGTGGACCTTCCTTCTCGCCGTAACCAACGAAATGACTATGGGATCGTTGTCATGAGGTACAACGTCCCGAAGATCCTGCTTGGTGAACGTAATGTCCACTTCCGGCGGGTGATCTTCAAACATATCCACTGTCATCACCGACCGCGCGTACTTCTTCCTCTGCGATGCGGTGCATCCACCACCTGAGAAGCCTCCTGCGATGGTGTGGATTTCCCCGTGGATAGGCATTTCGTGTTGCTGGGCTTCTCCACCTGCTGGCTGGGAACTCGACGCTCCCCCCGTCCTCCTATCCAGCAGATAGTCATTTAGGAACCCGCTCTTAACCAGATCATCGAGCTGATACCCTAAGGACAAACACGAGTCCAAAGTGTGGCCAAAGCCCTGGTGAAACTCACACCAGGCGTCTGGCTTTGGTCCCAGCACCTTGTCGCCCACCTTCTCAGGCGCTTTCAACCTGGCAGATATGTTGGGAATGGCGATCAGGTCCGCTAATCCCATAACAAACTTGTGCTTAGGCGGGCGATTGTATTCCCGGCGTGCTGGTTGCTGGCGCCCCTGGCTCCTCCCCTTGTTCCTCCTATCATAAGGATGGCGAGTCCTCTGGTCCTTCCTGGCCGCCGCCGCTGTCTCCAGCACCCGTTGCGGCTGGATTCTGGTCTGGGCGCGTGGCCTAGCGGGAGCCACACTCCCTCTCTTCTCAGCGACCTCACTTTCGTCGGCAATGTGAGCCACGACAAGTCGCCTGACCTCAGCAAACGTTGCAGGGTGAGCCCTGATCAAGGCCTCGCAGAATGGTCCCGGCAGCACGCCCTTCTTGAATGCATAGACCAGCATTTCTTCATCTTTGGCCGGCGATCTGACCATCTGTGCTCCAAAGCGATTCAGGTAGTCTCTGAGGGACTCTCCCTGGTACTGCCTTATATCAAACAGATCATAAGACACCCTGGGCGGTGCCTTGTTCGCGATGTATTGCTCGATGAAAACCTTAGAGAACTGCTGAAAACTAGTTATGTGACCGTTAGGTAGGCTCACAAACCACTCCAACGTCGTTCCCTGGAGCGTGCTTACGAACATCTTGCAATACACGGCGTCTGACCCTCCCGACAGCATCATCTGCGTATGGAACGTGGTCAGATGGGCCTCTGGATCCTCCACGCCGGTAAAGACAGCCTTGATAGGGACCACGCTCGTAGGAATGGGCGTGTCAGTAATCGCCTGAACAAAAGGCATAGGGAAAACGCGAGGTGGCGATGACGGCGCCACCTCTTCAGCAGAAGAACGCCCTTGCTGCTCCTGAAGAGCTTGACGCAGCTCCTCAGTCACCTTGCTGAGCTCCTCATTCCTGGCGCGAGAGGCGACCAGGTCCTCATGCATTCTCGCCTGCTCTATGCGTGAGGCTTCCATAGTTGCCTGCAACGAACGCATCATCTCTGCCATCTGTGCCATGGTCATGGCAGCGGCGCCTTCGGCAGCGACGGGCGCAACTGGACTTGAGCGATTGCTTCTCATTTTTCTCATGAAACTCAGCGAATCACATGATGCAGCGAACAACACTTACTTTAGCTACGTTTGAGTCAGTGATCAATCGGAAAAACTGTGCGAAACTCCGGGAGAAAACTCAAGAACACCGCAAACCTTCAAAGAAACTTGCAACTTCACCAAAAACCACTGCTCTTCCCACGGATAACCAACGAGCGAAAGAACTCAACTCCACCGAACAAATTACGCGTAACAGCAGAAAAACCTTTCTTCACGGATCGAAAACCCAAACGAACGGTGTAAAACGCGAATTCACCGAACAAATTTCAAGCAAACAGCGAACGATGGTTGCACCAGCATACAACCACTCAGAAAACTTCGAAAACCTCCAAGAACTCACGCTGTGGATGGGAGCAAGTTTTACACGGCCCCACGGTGGGCGCCTGATGATCCTGCCTGTTAACCAGAACGCTGGAAACTGCCTCGTCAAAGGATCGACGTGTGCACCGCTTCGCACCTCCGTTCCTCTTCGAGATCCACCTCAAGAACCTGCAAAGAAACAGAGCGGCGCCGCTGCGGCCGATCGCACTCCAACGCCCAAGTCAGTGACCGAATCACCAAATACTAAGAGAACAAGAACCGTGCAAATCCTCTCTCACAGTCAGCTCTATAACTCGCAAGCGTAAAGAGTGTAATCTGAACGTGCGTACCTTAGAAAGTTCGTTGAGAACTCTTATATACCTGGTTACTTTCTCTCTCCTGGCAGTTACAGATTTGGACACGTGGCTCGTATCCAACTGTACACGTGCCATCATCTGGAGCCTCCTTGACTTGGGCGCTGCTTCTACTCTTGTTTTACTAAGTTACCTATGCATGGTACTGCCCAGTACATAGCCAACTTGGGAGTGCGATCTCTACTGGAACTGGCGAGTTAGGGTGCCTTCATACACCTTCCCTGTGGTCTCGCCGGCCGCCTTCATAATCTGCTTCTCCTTCATCTTCGGCGATGTGCTTTCTCTGGCGATCTCCAATCACTTGGTCGCCTGAGTTTACATCTGGCGACTTCATCTTTAACCCGGTGATCGCCTATTCTGGTATGCTGGAGATCGGAACACGCCAACTTAATAACTGGCGACTTCACGAGCCCCCCGACTTCCTTCCCTTCTGCCAACCTGGCGCCTTGCCAACACGCCTATACCGTAGCGGGATGCCATGTCATCACTTCCGACTACCAGGGCGGTACAACAACCGTGATAATGATTTGTTACCAAAAGTTTAACCATATATATGTATGCAATGAACTTTAGAATGTGACTAGTGACTTCATAGATGAAGGGAAAAGGTGTGGTAGAGAAATATGAAACTTTTTTTTTATTGTTCTGTATGATTAAGAAGAAAAAAACACTAATGGCATATATATATGATGATGTCAGATTATGATATTAGGTGCCACGTGTATGTTTGGTGCTCCATTTGCTCCACCTTGTTTGCTTCCTGACTAAACCGTATCAAAATTTCCATTTGCCTTCCTTCTGGGGTCCATGAAGAAGACTAAGTTACAGTATTTTTATTTTCTTCTTGAATTCCAATGAAGAAGATAGAGCTGAATTCACTGCACTAATGAGGATAAGGAGAGAGAAAAAAAAGCCAATGAAATGCTAACAAGTTTTTGTTCTTGCCTTCAGTAGTGACCACCCATATGATGATGAAGAGTTAATTGGAAGAGAGTATGATAAGAAAACCAGTGTGAATGTGACTAAAATTCAGAGATAATTCAGCCAACATTTCTGAAAGCAGGGTGTGGTGTGGGACACTCCATAAGAACACAACCAACACCCATATTTTAGTTTGCACAAAGAGTTACATTTTTTTGGCATATTCAATAATTTAATATCACTTTTGAAATTTCATATTCCATAAAAAAATTAAAATAAACAAATATGTGAATATATTATTTTTTATGTTTTGTTGGAGATCCACATTGACTAGATAAAGACATTTCATTGTATATAAGTGAGTGTAAATTTCGTCTTATAAATCGGTTTTATGAGGTTAAATTAGATTTAAAGTTCACTTCTTAATATGCTATTAGAATCATTTTGAGCCTATAGTGTTTGTTGGGCTTATTGGACAACCCATAATATGTTGTCTCACGCACGAGGTGTCACTTTTAACGGCGTGAGAGGTATATTGGAAATCACACATATAAAGACATTTCATTGTATATAAATGGGTGCAAACCTCATCTTATAAACCCTCACCTTATAAACCAATTTTATGAAATTGAGTTAGACTTAAAATTCATAAAATAGTATTTTGATCTCGGTATGAATTGTGCACAACTCATTTATACTATATTCTTATTCTTTCTTCAATTTAAGATAGATATAATATAATATATATAAAAAATCCTAAATTTACTGAACTATACGAAGACATAAAAAAATACAAGTAATATTATTATAAATTCAAAAATAAATTATAAACCTCACATTAAAATGAAAATGAAAAACCTATAGATATATACAAAATTGAAAATGATGGAAGCAACATTCTTTGTTAGATAAATTATATGATTTCAAGTCTATTACTAATTTATTTATTTATTTTTAATAATTTTTTTTAACTGCAAAACTATAATCACGTGATAATATTTTTCTTTCTTTTATTTTTTAACATATTTTATTATTTTATTAAAAATTACACTATTTAGGATTTCAATTTATTATGTAATGAACCTCATTATTAATTTTGTATTTCCGGCGATTCTTAGTGAGTAGACGATGATATGAGGTTAAGTGTGTAATTGACATAATATATATATATATATATATATATATATATATATATATATATATATATTTATGAAATGTTATATTAAAATAAGTAAGATTTATTTGCACTATTCTTACGTAATTTCAGTTTATACAGTATTTGAAACAAATCATAATTTTAAGGGTTAAATTAAAATGAGTTTTTAGTTCTATATTTTTTTGTTAAATTTAATTTTACTTCCTATACTTTTTAATTAATGAATCTAAATTTAGAAAACATTTGATTTCTTTCAATTTTGCAACATTAAAAAACTGTTTATAAATATTAAAATTAAACATAAAGATAATTAATTTTACAGATGTGTAAAAGTTAGAGAGATTAAAGGCAAGAATACACAACTTTTAGTAAAAATAATATTTACATATATCTAATTAATATTAAAGGCAATCGAATGATCACATTTTTTAACATGTTTTTTAATTTATTAATAGTTTTGAAATTAAATTTACCATCTATTTTCATATTTTTATTATTAATCAATACATCAAATTCAAATTTATATTCTTTATGTCTCACTTCAATTTATTCACACTTGCAAATAATTCTGAAAATAATTTAATAAAAAACTAATTTTAATTTCCATTCTACACTTTATTTCTTTCTAACGAATAAAAGTGAATTATTTACTGAAATTAAATTAGAAAAACTATCTCGCTTCAAATTACTTTAAAAATAACTTAGGTAACATTTTAATCATGACTAATTAGTACCATCATTTAAAGTTTAAGGATTAAAATTATATATTTAATTATTCATTATCCTTTCTAGATAGAAAGAGTGTGGATAAGATAGTTGTCACGTGCACATCAAAACTCGAATTCCTCGTTTTGTGTGCTCATTATCCAATTGGTCCTTGGCGATTGAGATTTGGATATGAATAAGATATATAATAATATATCGAGCACAACGAATAAAATATTTTAATACTCTACGATGCTTCATTACTAGTGATTTTAACGTTTAAGTTACTCTTTATAAGATAATATTAAATATCTATAAAATACAAATTATACTCGGTGCGTATGGTATGCTTGGAATTTATCCCCACAACTTTCATATTAATTGGGTAAGAAAATATTAGTAATAGTATATTTTTTAAATCAGTTACAGGGACCAAGATGCGTATATAAATATTCATTCCATTCACGTTTTTAAGTGTTACCGAAATATTAATACTTTATTATTAATTTTAAAAACTTATTTTTATCTATTTGGTTGTTTATTTCATTTAAAAAACTTTTTATATGATTTTTTATTATTTATCTTGATTTTTCAATTTATTAAATATTCATCAAGTTTACTTTTAATCTTTAAAATTACTTTCTTTCTCACTGTAACTTTAAATATATTGTTTTATTTGTATGATTTTATTGAAACGATATAGTATATATTGTTAAAAAATATGAATATCAATTTTATCAAATTATATTACTTCAAAAACATGTGTTTATTTTTATTTACTTTTTATTTCATCATCCTTTGTGTGTGACTCTAAATATTATTTAGTTTTGTATTAAATATGATCATAATAGTCATATATTAAACAAAATTATAAAATAACATAAATTTATAAATTACAACTCACAATTTTCATAAATATTTCATTAAATAGAAATATATATGCATTTATTAAACTTTATTTTCACAATACCAAAAAAAAAGACAATCATATTGACACATTCATTACTTAATTTAAGGATCAATGGAGTATAATACCTTTCGAAACATATGTATTGAGTAAGTCTCATGAGATTGACACTTAAACTTGTATCAAAATCTATTATCACACCTTAGTAGTTCAATACATTCAAGGTAGTTCATTGCATCTTCACAACAAAGCCAAGATCACAATCACATTTAACTTCTCACCACTTGATATCTTAATCTATATGATTTAGAATATCAGTGAAGAGCCTGAATATCTGCTTTCATTTAGGGACTTCTATACCCAACACCACAAAACACATTCAAGCAAGGATATCATTCCAAGTATCTACAATTTCTCACCTAAATCAATCACCATATCATTCAATCCCTACTCATTCATTATATACACAACTTTATCACAAAAATATATACACAAGATATCATTCTTTCATTGTTATCTCAGTTAGCATATTAACCACTTGAATATAAACTTTTGAAAATAGAGAGGTATATCTTGAGTGAGACATGCTAACTTAAATGTCATTTTTTTCAAAAGGGAAATAATCAACATTTACTTGCCCTCCCTTAAGTTATGAGTGTGTGCTTGAACGCGTGAAGATATCACCTAAGTATCATTCCAAAGCTTTAGTGACATTCCATTAAAGGAGAGAGAATCAACATTGACTCTTTCTCTCGCACTTAAATTCCTAACTAGCACTTAAGCAAACACACTCCTAAAGAGTGTTAAAATATTGTTGTCCAAATTGTGAAAAATAAGTCAAAACACAAGAAGGAAGGGTTGTGTTAGAGCAAAATTGCAACAACCTTGTGATTTTGACTAATTGTTTAAACCAACAAAGCATGAATCGTGATGCAGTTGTGTCTGAAAAACACGAAAGTAAAAGAGCAGATCATGCAAGTGCAAGTGCTTCATCTGGCAAGATATAGCACTCTACAAACTTTCCACTTTGTCTGGTAAGTGTTGATGAACATCAGATGATAAGTGAAAACAAATTTTAAGCCAACATAAACATAAATAATATTCTCGTAGCTTAAGTCTGCATTGTAGGGAATGTCTTCACCATCTGACCCCAAGAGGATCCTGACTCAAGGCAAATCAACATCAAAACATATTGGAGTTCAAGCTAAAAGCTACACTACTCGCCAACAATCCTGACACAAGCGCATTTCAATCCTGGTTTATTTATTTATTTACTATGATGTGCACTTTTATCACATTTTGGTGCAAAAGCTTCTATTATCGAGGAAGATAAGTAGTGTTAGCTATCAAGGATGTTGTGCGAAGGAGAAAAAAAAATAATGTTGCATTCAAATCTTCTCAATGTTCAAGCTCGACATACGATAAAAGAAGAAGACATTCAAAAAGTTCAAAGCTATCAATGACTAGAAAAGAGAATGCAAAATATACTTTTTCAAGCCTATATAAAGACATGCTTTGAAGAGAAGAACAAGAAGAAAAACCACTTTTTGCAAGCACCAAAACTTTGTCAATTTTTCTTTGCACCTATAAAGCTTTATAAGAACATACTTTGTGTTCAACCTTTTAGCAAACTAGGAGAGAAAACTTATCATTGTAAACACCGAAAGACACAACCCATGAGCAAAGTCAGTGATTTGTTTATCTTAAATATATTTTATTTGTCTTAAGCCAGAAGTGGCTTGGTGAAAAAATAGTTAGGTTTAACCAGAAGTTATTTCTTAAAAGAATACTTGAACGGAGAATGGCTTTAACCTAAAAGAATACTCGGGGTTTTTAGCTAAGAGTGACTAAGTGTCAAAGAATACTTGATGGGGTTAATTTGGAGTAAATGTGATCCGAAATAATACTTGTATGTGGTATGTCAAGAGTGGTTGTGATACTCGATTGTACTTTGCAACATTAGTCTGACTAGTGAATGAAGCAATTGTGGAAAGCAACAAAACCAAAATTTGAATCAAGGGGATATAAAACATATGATGTCACAGGTTTTAGGGAAAGAAAACAATGTAGTTGCTCCAGGTTCATCTACTTCCACTCATGTTCCTTATTTGGACCAGATATAGACATATAATTTGCATTCAATGTTATAGGTTGGGTACTTTGTATTTATCTTATTTTATTTATAAACTTGATAATAGTTTAAAAAGTTTGTACATTTTGTTTAATTGTTCTAGGTTGGACGCCAAGATAATACTAATATTGGACTGGAAAAAGATTTATGATTGATTGAAGAAATGTAGAAATTTTGAGAGATTTTCTTTATTAATTTCTCTTTGTTAATTTCTAACTCTAATTAGTTTTAATGATTACAACTTTTACTATTTTGGTATACAATGAAGTATGTAACTTGTACATTTGAAATATTAATATTAATATTATATACATTGTTCTTAGTTAAATTATAGATGTGCTCTAAATGCAAAATTATAAATATGGTCCAAATGTGCAATTACGTTTAAAATCAGTTTGAAAATGTTGCCTATTGTGTAATTTATAAATTAAGATGTGTCAACAAATTAAAATTATAAAATGTTGTCTAATGTATTTCATAATTTTCCATGTTAAAAAAGTGTTTTGTGTAAAAATATAGATAGTGTGTTGGTAATTGTCGTTTTGATGACAAATTAAAATGATTCCAACGTAGACTTGTCTAACGCTAGAGAGATGTTACTATAATTGTAGTCAGATAACCCATGTCGTCTCCCAACGAATCCAATAGTGAAATGAGTAGATCAATGTTTATAATCTATCTGAAAGTAATAAAAGTTAACAATAATAATAATGATGAAAAGGGGGTTAAAATAGTTGTGCAAAAAAGATAAAGTAGAATTTATAAAATAGTAAAAGAAGCATGTTGACTCCCAAGTTCTTTCACTAATGAATTGCTCATAGGTTCTCTAAAGTTTACTCCTTTCTCAATCCTCAGATAGAGCTAAACCAGATTGAACATGCGCCAATTGATTCAACTTGAAACTCACCAGTAAAGCATGCATCTACAAGTTTAATCAGTACCCACTTTATTCCATGCGTATATTTCATGGGAATGCTTATGTCCTCTCTTTTGATTCATGCGCCTAAGAAATTAATTAGAACAATGCAAACTAACTAAGAAACCAAAGTTTAAGATAAGGAAGACTATCAATCATGTGTTCAAGTACAACCTCTCACAAAAACCAATTTTTCAGAAGATTAGAAGATAAAGACAACTGTTATAAAGAATTAAAAAAAAACAAACTTTTATTGATCAAAATCTCATAACTCAATGGGGAATTACAAAGGAATCAATAAAAAAATGTTTAGTCTTCCATGCAAAGGAAAAACAAATGAATTACGAAGAAGAAAAGAAACTATGAGATTATAGGTTTTTATAGGGTTTAGGGTTTAGGGTTTAGGGTTTAGGCAATCTTCCTTTCTCCTTGCATCTTGTGTCTTTTTATAGGTTTTTCTGCTCCAAGGATATTGGGAAAATATTACGGTTTAGATTTTGTTAACAGTTTCTCAATTTCTAACTTTACAAAATTCTTGTATTTTGCATAAGATTTGCTTCCAATTTTGTTTTTGAGATATTGTAGATTTTATCTTCTCATTCTTCTCCTTATATTTTGTTTTCTATTTTGATTCAAAAAAGCAAATTAGAATTTTGCATATTTGACCCATTCATAAAAGTATAGACACTTTCTTCGGACCATTTACTCAAAAACATAAAATTAACAAAAATAATAGTTAAGGCCCAAATAAACTCAATGATATGAATATTAATTAAAACAATGAATTTATTTATTATTATAGTCCAATAATCTATGAGTAAATCTATTAAGGGTAAATAAAAGTATGCTCATCACATATAAATAAATGTTATCTAAAAAGATAAAAAAAAAAAAACATGTAAATAATTATTGCCTAAACATCATGAAAAAAATGTTGTCAATATTATCAATATTCAACATTGAAAATGTGTTGGCTAGTCTATCAATATGCAATATTGAAAATGTGTTGCCTAAAAGACGGACAACATGTAAATAAGTGTTAGCCTTTATCAATGACAACATTTCAAAAAGTGTTGCATAAACAATAGACAACACTGAAAATGCGTTGCCTAAACATTAAGAGAAAAAATGTTGCCTAAAAGTTTTCTCAAAAAACATTATCTATTCTACCAATATAAGACAACGACTACAAAAAAGTGTTGCATAAACCTAAACTCAAATCTACATATTCCATGCCTGAAAAGGTGTTGTCAAAATATTGCCTTTTTAGGCAACTCTTTTCCTACTTTAGGCAATATTTTTTAGTTGTTGTCTAAGGTAAAAAACGGTGTACTGATACATCCATGTACCAATACAACGAACATGAAAAAAAACATAAAAATATCAAATCACTAGAGGAAAATCCATATTTTGCTACAACAAATTACATTGATTTAAATACACCCTTTTGTAAATGAAAATCGATGTTATTTATTGTAAATAAATGTAGACATATTACACTGGTTAGAGTGGCAATCAATATAAAAGGTATATATTATATCGTTTGTTCTTAGAACCTATGTAATATATACCTTTTACATTGACTCCTACTCCAATCAATGTAATACTTGTGCTCTGTTATTTCGTTTTCTTTCTCATTTTGTGTTATTTTTCTTCTTTTCTTACATTGTGCCTCTGGCTTTTGTCACCTTTGACGAGCAGTATCGTTGGTGCTCCTATGTTTGACACTGCAAGACAAGCCTCTTACGACATTGTAACTTCAACTTTTGTCATTGCCAACTTTTGTCATTGCCGACAAGCATTGTTGTTGGTGCTCCCGTGTTTGGTGTCATAAGACAAGCCTCCCATGATGTTGCGTCTTTGGCTTCCGTTGTTGCTAACGAGCACTACCACAATTGCTCTGATGTTAGACATCGCAAGATAAGCCTCTTGCAACGTTGCACCTTTGGCTTTCATTGTTATTGACGAGTAGAGCACTTTGGTGTTCCCATCCGCAAAGCTCCCCATGAAATTACATCTCCAATTTTCGGTACCGCATCACATTCAATGTGCAAAACAAACATAAGAAAAATCCAATTAAAAGCGTGTTGAAGGACACATTACATTAATTCTTTGAGACAATGTAACATCCCTATATTTTCTCACATCTAATAACCATAATCTGCAATATATATAACTCTTTCATAAAATGTTTCAAAATATATCCCTCTTCATAGGGATTTTAAGTATTTACATAAGATTAAAACAAAATATCCAAAATAAAATAAACATTTCTATCCTCCAGCTTCTCATTGAGGAGTTTTATCACTTGTAACATCATCTGGTCTCACGTAAATACACGATCATCATAGATTAAAGAAAATAACCACAAAACAAATCAAAGGGTAAGTTATCTATTTTTAAAAATCTTCTAATATAAATATAACTTTAAATATCCATATAAAGCCATCAATTCTGATGCATTTCCTCATAACCATCAAGTGTCTATCAAAATTCACAATTTATCTTTCTGATGTCAGACTTCTACCAACTCACAACAGATAAATACTTGACTCTACTTCCAAAAAACTCATGTATTGAAATTAGAATCCTGAGACCTGCACCTGTCATACTATTCACTGTGAATCCACACAGTCATGCACATAAACATCTCAATATCTCATCATGTCATATAACAGGGTAAATCTATATAACCTGAAAGACCAGATTATATTTCAAACCACAAACAAAGTCATATGAACCTCCATCGAATCTCACCAACTGAATAACTTCATCTATGTGATTCTATTATATGAGTAGAGTCATGATGTCTCATTACGGGCCTGACAAATCAATACACCCTAACAACAATCTCAACACGATATTTCCTTTCCTGAAATTACTATGTCTTGGTCACACTTTCATACCATTTCATATCTCATTTAACACATCGTTGCACTATTTAATCAAATCATATTTTAAACTTTTCTAAACAATCCAAATATATCTCAAAATTCATTGAAACACATAACTAAGTTCCTTTAATCATATTTTTAAATAAAATTTAGAATTTTCACTTAAAAAATAATATGCAATAATAAACTAGGCTTTCAAAAGAAAAAATAAAAAATGTAAGTTTTTTTTTACAAGGAGTCTAGCTTGAGCGAGAATTTGATCGCTTGGGCGAGAATGGATTTCGCCCAAGCGAAAATTCTCTTGTTTGAGCGAGATCGAACTCGAGAGCATCCAATATTTCATCTCAAGTCTTGCTTGAGCGAGATTCCTTCTCGCTTGAGCCCGAATGTTCCCGAGAGCACTCCATCTTTCCATTCTATTCTCACTTGAACGAGAATTAGCTCGTCTGAGCGATATATGCAGAGAAATATGCATAATTATGTCTAATTTCATCATTCATAGTCAAACAAAAACAATTTCAATAACTCATTTCACTTCAAAAGTAACTTACACTATATAAATTATACAAATCAACCAATTTTTCATATTCAAATAAAAGCATTTGTCATAAATCATCCATATAAAAAAATCAACATATTCACATTTTAATTCAAAAACTATTATGCATTACTCATAAACAATCAATCCTACAAACAAAATTTGAAACTGGTGACCATGTCACCCCACATCCAGATCTTCTAGTTTAGGGTTCTATTGAAAATTTAAACTAGTTTCCCTTACCTAAACTTAAGTAGATGCTCACTAAGAGCTCCAAATCTACCAAAAGGTTAAAGGTAACTTAATCTGGACCACAAAGTTCTGATAAAAAATCTAACTATAACACTAGGATCTTGAGGTAACAAAGATTAACCCTGAAGCTAAAAGAGTCACATGCAAAGCATAGACAAAAACAAACCTAACAAGTTCATAATTTGACTCTAGGAGAATAGCAAAAATGAACTTATTCTATCAGATATTCTTATCGGACAATCTTGTAGTATTCAATGTCAGGAGTCTGATGGCAAACTCCAATCATCAAACTGATGAGCGATGAGATCAGAATCTTAAAGAGAAGGTAGAGGAAAGGAAAAATGAACTTTTAGAAAGATAATTGTTCTTTTAAAATGAAACCTGAATAACTGAATTTCTATTTATATAACCTCTTCACTTTAATAATAAAATAATTAGGTGTTATTTTAATGGTATCATTTCTACTTTAAGACTAATTTTCTCGGTCCTTACTAGAAATGTAATATGCATATTAAAATATATCATTCAACAATTTGATTTGCACAAATTATATCCATTTTAATCATAATCATTATAATAATTTTCAATTTTACATAAATTCAACAACAAATATAAAAATTATTAAACTTGTTACATAAGTGACATTTATATCAAATCATGTGAACACATGAATTTTTTAGGAAAAAAATTTACTTTGATCAATTAATATTAATATAACTTTTAGGCGAAAAGTCAAATTAAAAAAAAAAGAAAATAGAAAACATAAAAGCACGAAAAAAAATAGTTAGATATTGTTTAAATAAATTAAAAATAATCAATAATATAATATACAACTTCTTAAAACATTCAAATATTTATTCTTTATCATTTTAATTTCTCTCATTTAAAATTAGAAACAAGTTTGTGTGCATTACAATTTTTACGAATCGCAATTTTCTACCATAGAAAATTACATTCTATTAAAATTTATCGAAAATAGTACCCGTAACTCGAATTTTGTTGCAAACATTACCAAATTACAATCCCATCTTAAACCCGTTAGATTAGTCAATTTTTTAAAATTTGGATTTTTTGCAAGATAAATGTTTTTTTTTTCCTCACTAATAGTATAATATATCACCTTTAAATTTTTTGATGCGTCAATTTCTTTATTTGACTGTATTTAGTTGTCTGAGTATGATGTTTCTCTTCTAGGGGAGACATATATATGACAATCCCTCGTTTTTTTTTATGTTCTTTGGTTTCTTCATGGATATTTTCCTACTTATCTTACATTATAGAACAAGAGAAAGAAATCTAATGTTGCTGTCAAAAAATATAATGTTTTATTCATAGCATGTAGGTCTTACTCGTACCCAATAAAGTTTGTATCTTCCTTTTTTTGTGAATAATTTTAATAATCGTTTAAGAGTTTTAATTAAATCAAACATGTCCCTAATGACGAAGAGAGGAAAATGACATTATTTATAAAATATTTCGCACTCCTAGGAAATTATCTCCAAGAGAGGTTTGAATCACATTGCCTAATACTACTATAGTTTATTAATAGTTAGGTATTACCTTTGTCCCGGTTAATATAATAAAATAAATTTAATAGTTATTATACATATATAGTGAATTTATATTATATTGTTTAATATATGGGAGAGAGTCTTCAGAATTTGCCTTCACTTTGTCATTTTGGTAGATCTTTTCCTCCATTAGTACTTCATTTTGGTCACTCGTGTTTATGAAACTACCTTT
Organism: Phaseolus vulgaris; assembly: GCF_000499845.2. Classification (NCBI taxonomy): domain Eukaryota; kingdom Viridiplantae; phylum Streptophyta; class Magnoliopsida; order Fabales; family Fabaceae; genus Phaseolus; species Phaseolus vulgaris. The sequence goes on from NC_023749.2 coordinate 15,186,799, forward strand.
CGATCTCTCGGTATGTGAGGTGGTACCTGCAAGAACCTCTGAAGATTAAGTCAGTGTTTGTATTAATTATTTCACAGAAAAACTCAAAAACTAAACTAAACATTCTATCTATTTATACTACTTGTTAATGGGTATATTAGGCATTAGGCCTGTCACATAATTTTAATCCTTCTGCTTATCTTTTATTAACTGATTTTTGTACTTAATTAATTTTATTTATCTTTCATGCGTGTCCTTTATTAACAGTGACACTTATATACTTTTCCACATAATATTTCTACTAACGTTTGAACTTGTTCTTGATTTCTTCATTCTCTCAATTTTTGACCTTTCAGCAATAGACTTTCGGTATGACCAGTTCATATATATATATATATACTTTGTAATGTAAATGAGGAATGAATTTAATTTTAATATAGTTACTTGTAAAACTATTCTATGTTATTATCTAATAATAATTTATATATGATTAAAAAATATTTTAAAATTAATTATTTAATAATCATATATAAAGTGAATTCCAATTAAGTCATAATCTAAAAGTCTTTATACTAATAATATATAAAAATTAAACTCAAAGAAAATACTATTACTTTAACACATTCGATGGAAGAGAAGCTTAACCAAATAATAATCATTTTGTTATCTATATATACAACAAATTATAAATATGTATATTTGCATATATATATATATATATATATATTGGTTGGAGTTGAAGGAATTCTGTCATTCGGTATCAGTGACCGACCGACGAATGAACTGGTTACATTAAATAGTAAATAAAGGATATATGACAAATAAGGTAATATCCTACAAATCTGGGTAACACACCTATAAATTTGGGTAACACTCCTATAAATATAGGTAACATTTCTATAAATCCGAGAACTATGAGATAAATAAGTAAATAGTGTTTTATTAAAGATACGCGTCAGATTTGACCATGAACGAGATAGTCCACTACTAAACACTATAAATAAGCCTTGTTACACAAGAGTGAGATACACTCTTATCAAATAAACTATACACTCTTATACAAGAGTACTTACTTAATCAACCTTTTGCAAGTTAATTTCCGATCGGACACCAAGGAGTGAGCACGTGAAGAGTTAAGGAACACAATAGGAACAAATGAGAAACGACTGAACACTAAATAACGAGTACGAGAAGAACGAAGAAGGAACGACTTAGAAATCGAAGGTAATTATTAAACTAGTTCCAAATATTATTTAGGCCATATCAATCTATACAATTACAATGTATATATTATTTAAATTTTTTGTCACTCTCTTTAGAATTTATGTGTGAATTTGAGCTTTAGATTAGAAATTAGAAATGAGAAAATTGAAAAACATATAATAAAAAACACTCAAAAAAAAATTCCATTGTTTCGTTTTTGGATAAAATATATTATTGTGATATTTTAATATGGGTTGAAATATAACTTATTAGTGTAAAATATCTTCTTTGTATTTTCTTAAAACACCTTAGGATCAAATCTTCGTGTGATTTTTTTTTGTCATCTCTTTTATTGCTTGGTTTCCAATTAGATATTTTTCCTGTATTGATCCAAAGTTCTAAAATGTTTAATTTACTCCTTAATTTTCACATGGGAATAATTAATTTTGATCAGTAATAACTATACTAAAAATCTCACTTACTATTTTGTCTCTTCTACTTTTATCACCTAACTACTAAATTATTATTTTCCAATTGAGAAATAAATAATTACGATACTCATGACTCAACGAAGATGTTTAGTGTACCTTTTCCATAAATTAAAACAATAGAAAGTAACTCCAACATATTATTATCAGATATTGTTACAATTATTGTTCAAGTCACTTTCTTCTTCCCGATGCATGAAAAACGAGTAGCTCGAGCATTTACTCTATAATTCAAATATAAATCAACCCTACGTGACGGAATAAGATCAGTTCCAAAAGGATCTTTTACCATTTTAGTGTAATTTCATAAAGAAATTATCAAAATGATAAGATTTTTTAAAAAAATACAACAATGAATAGGGTATGTTTAGGGTTCATTACTTTGTATTGAAAAAAATCATGTTTATAGAATACTATCTTAATTCTAATTTTTGAAATCATACAAAAGTTATACATAAGAAAGACAATTCTAGTTAAAACAATTTTACTTTGATTAACTTTTCACAAATATGTTTTCAATTTTTTTTACTAAAGTCGCACATGATCATTATTATAATTTATTTTATTTTCGAACTGAAATTGTAAAAAAAAAAAATCTTTACAATTATTATATTTTTTAAGTGAAGTTGGGTTTATGATGCACAACTTTAATATATTATAAAAAGTTAATTAAATTAAATTATGTTTATGTAAAAAAGAAAAACAAACTAAAACTTAAAATCATGTTTTATAAACATGACTTCTTTAATATGAATACATTTTTTTATATAAATTTAGTTATTTTATTATTTTTTTTAGGAATGGTAAAATGGGTTAGTCTGTCTTGTTTTACCTCGATCCATCATTGGTTTGTCAAAAATGGGGTGGACTGACCTACTAAGGTTATACAAGATGAAATTGGTAATTCATCTCATCATAAGATGTGATGGTGAGGTAGCGGGCTGATTCGTCACTTTTCAATTTTTTTTTGTTTTGTTTTGATCTATTTACTTGATTATAGTTATTGATATCACTTTTTGGATAATAAAAATGTAAGGAAGGACAATAAAATTGAATCAAACTTTAATATTTTGATCAAAAAATATTTAATGTCTAACAAAATAAAGTAAATATCAACAATACTTTAATAAAAAAATTAATGTAAATAAAATTCTATATAAAATATTATCCACCACCATTTTAATTCCAAAAACATGAAATATCTATTTAAAAGTTTCAAAAGTAAAAAAGGACAGACTAGTGGTTAACCCGTCTCAGTAAGTCTGTAACTTATGAATTGACAGGTTAGACAGATTAGAAAAATACAGAATAACAAATTTAAAAGATTGACACATTCCACCTAAATAATCACTAAGATCTGGCTCACTTTAGTATCTTTAATTTCTTTTAATGAAATTACACTAAAAAAATCTTACCAAAACATAACACCATTTTAATTCATAATTTCAAGATAATAAAATGGTATGTTACTTTTTAAAATTTTTGTTTAATGTAAAATTCTAACGGGTACTTCACCCATATTAAGATGTATCCCGGTGGCAATAAAATTATATGGTAGTTGTGTGATCTTCTAAATCCTTTTACCATAAGTTTTATTTAATTTTTTTTTCCGCAAACTTCTCCTTCTAAGATACACCTAGCAGAAGCTGAACGGGTATAATAAAGATGAGAAACTGATTCAATTTGTGTTTGTTTCAAAAGTTTTGGCACTTCCACTGAAAGAATAGTACGTTTTTGTTTGGGTTGTGTGCCTTTTCACATACTCACATGTGCCACACCTCTTCTTTCTCTTTTGGATACACTTTGATTCAATTTTTACATATAATAAAGTTTAAATTATAATTTAATATTATATTTAACTGATGTCAATTTCCAAGAAACATTATAATATATTATTATGTCTCCATCCATTTTTATGTCTTGTTCAAATTTTATTTATTTATTTATTTATCAATATTATTATTTTTCCTAACATTGACAAGGGATTTCACAGTAAAATACATTTCTTCAGTAAAATAATATGATATTATTTATTAGGAAAATATTATATAATTAAAATATAATGGTTAAATAAAAAGATGAAAAGTTATATTTTCGTGAATATAGAGTAATATGATTTAATGACTGAAGTTTATTATATATGCCAATCAAATACTGTCAATAATTAAATCTTTAGCGTAGGAATAGAAAATTATTATAAAACGCAGTCCCCATTTTGTCTTATTTTGATTCTATTTATTCTCTTTAATCTTTCCTTTTCAATTCACATATATACTATCACTTTTTTTTGTCTTATCTTCTGTATCTTTTTTCTACCTTTAATCCTCACTTTTTTTTGTACGTGTATATTTGGATTTATGTGGGATTACATAAAATTATGGTAAAATACTTAATCACCTTTAACTAAATGTTGAGATATTATTCTGTCTACATTGTATGATAGTAAACAAGAATGGATATTTTATCAATGGTGAAATTTTATTTTTTAATTATTAAAATTCATAAAAGAATTGAAAATTATCAAAAGTAGATGAGTTTGTGTTAATGTGATATAATTTTGTTATAAAGAAATTATGTGAAAGTGACACCATTTAAATATATTTGAAGTTACATAATTTTAATATAATTAAAATTTTGAGTGATATAACTTATCCATCAAAACAATTTTAAACTTTTTTTTCAATTTAATAATTATAAGATAAAATTACACTATATTAATAAAAATTTACATAAAAAATAGGTTAAAGATAATAAAAATATGTTATTAACAACTAAAACTTAAAATTTTCATTTTGTATTTTAGAAAATTAAGAGGCACGAAAATCGAAAGAATCACGTGGTTTGCATTGTTGTTGGAAGAGAAGTACCTGCGGACTAATTGTGGGGCCGTTATTCGTTCGGTGTCGCCAAGAGAGGTAGTAACGTGTATTTGAATATTTACATTTTTTTTTATTTTTTCTTCCTTTCCATTAATAATAATAATTACTATTATTATTGTTATATTATTATTATTATTAAAATTATTATTATTATTTGTTCTCGAACGGGTGTTGAGTGTTGGGACCTAGAAAACGATTGTTCTTCTACTCCCTTTCGGTTAGTTACTGTCATTATCAACTTCCTGCTTCTTCTTCCTCCTCTCGGTCATCTGGTCTCACAGACTGGGATAGTACTTGCAGAAGACACTCCAATGTTCAAATCAGTTAGGATGTCGGTTCGGGTGTCAGAGTACTGTAGATAATGACGTACCTGGTTCTTGGAATTTGTGTTATTTATATTACCTTAATGGACCTTCGTTGGTGGGCCGAATTAGGAGGTTGGTTCATGTTTAGGGTTGTGTTAAACAACTCTTAATTGTGGATTAACCCTGTTGACTTTGTCAACCCATGACTTGTCGTCATAGGTCGGTCGATCACATGTCATCACGTGACCTTGTCCTTGTCGTCGATTGGTTGAGTGGTCGAGTTCCTGACGCCGACTCACTAAGTGAATCGGTCGTCCCAGTACACTTGCCCCCAGGCTCGAGAGCTGGTACAGTGGAAGAGTCTGAGTGTTGGGTTTCGGTCGATGGTGTGATGATGGGTGAAGTGACTGGAGGCAGCGTCTGAATAGGTGATGTGACGTGCATTTGTGAGGGGGGTTTTAGGCGCCAAATGACATAGATCGTTGGATCCAACGATTGAGATTTTTGTGACGTTTGGGCTTTCGAGACGTCTTCGAGCTATAAATAGGAGCTGCGAACAGTGACTTCTCACGCTTCCTGATATTCATTAAGCTTTAATACCCGAACGGCTCCGATCGATCTGTGCTGGTATCTTCGTTCGTCCAAGGTTAGTCATGTCATCTCATTCTCGTCCCACATCTTCCTTTTTGGTCGCTCCCTCCCCTCTTCCCGAACCTCCCTCGTGTTCGTCTTCTTCGTCCACCTCCTCCTCTAGTAAGATTCTTTCGGTTGGGGTAATTCAAACCATTGCCCCTGAGATGGAGGAGGTGAGGGGTGACGACGCAGGCAATGTGTTGGACCGGTCAAGCTCATCTGAGCGGCCACGCCCTCATGAGGGCCCTGACTGGGTCAATCCCAAAGTGTTTGGGATCGCGTCCGTTTTCCATACGAATGTCTCTGTTGCAAATTTTTTGAATAGGGTCCCTGTCCTGAAGGCTTCTGCCAGGGATTCTTTATTATCGTTCGGCCCTTGTTCACTGGACGACCATGTATATAGGGGACAATCATCTATCGAACCCCCTTTCTTCTTCATGTATAGTTGTCTTTTTTCTGACCTACACGTGTCGCTTCCTTTTGACACGGTTGGCGTCCTCCAGGCGCTTAACGTGGCACCGAGTCAGTTGCACCCGAATACGTGGGCATCCATGCAGGCTTTTTGCGTGGTGTGCCAAACGTTTGGTGTGCGTCCGACCGCCACTTGCTTCCTCCACTTCTACACCTCTCACCCGTCCGACTTAGTTGGCTGACATTTTTTGGTCAGCTGGGCGGGCAGTGTCTTGTTTAAAGCCTTCACAACCTCCTACAAGAACTTTAAGGAAAGATTCTTTAAATTGTTTGTGGAGTCAGCGAGCACGCTCCATTTCTTCAACGCAGCTGGTCAGCCAATGTTTCCTTTGTTTTGGACAAGGAATTCAACAAAGATAAAGGATTGGTCACGTCCGATCAACCCAAGTGCTGGCGAGTGGGAGGTTTTCGCTTTATTTGATAGCCTTCCTAGAAAACTTTCCTCTTTGTCGTTGATGTCCTTGTACACAGAGTCCGACCGAGAAGCGGCCTTTTAGGGTATGTTAACATTTTTAGACCTTTGGTCGTTTGCTTTGAACCTTTGACTAACGTTTTGTTTTTGGTTGCAGCAATCGCAAAAAGAGAGATTCCTCAGGCGGTCGGGATGTTGAAAGCCTTTAAGGATTTAAGGACCGAGTGAAGGAGACTCCCTCAGACGTATCGCTCACCCGGCGAGATGCCCGTCCCTCCTCCGAATCGAGCACCAATCAACCTCGACTCGTCACCAACTGACGACTTCAACCGGCCAATTCCCTCTGCGGTCGCTATGACGGTGGTGGTCGTCCAACAGTCACCCCTATCGGTGTTGGGGTTGACTTGCGTTTTTCTGGGGTAGTGAACTTCAATTTGCACCCCAACATCGAAGACTTGATCCGAGCAGTCCCTGAGGACGACCTGTTCGAAGGCAGCATTGAAATGATGTGTCGCGGTCTCATTCTGACCTGCCATGGAGCGGGGGTGCGCGCTTGGCATGTGAAGGAGATCTCCCGATTGGAGCACGAGCTCCTGGAGGCTTCAGGAAACCTGAAGCAAGCTATGGCCGCCAACACAACTTATGAGAAAAAAGTTGTGTAACCAAGCTGCCGAGTGGGATCTCGACGCCACTTAGATGGCCGAGTTGAAGTGGTTGTAGGCCGACACCGCTGCCGAGAATGCGCGGTTGAAGAAGGCCATGGAGGAGGCTGGCCACAGGGAGGTGTCCCTGGAAGAAGAGGTTGTTTCTCTGAAGAAAGGGAAAGAGGCGGTGGAGGCGAAGGAGTTGGAGCTCGAGAAGACCATGGACGACACCATGGCTCTGATCAGCCAGAGCTTTGACCTTGTCGTCCGGCCGACTGAAGTGTTATACGGTGGGCCTCCACCTTCTGGTCAATTTGACCAAGAGATGGAGGTCTTTGATGGTCGCCTCGTCCCCGCGGATGAGGTTTAGACTTTGCAGAGTGCCGCCCAGCCTGCATCGAACGAGGATGCTGAAGACCGTAGTTTAGGTTTTTAGCTTTTGTAGCCTTGTTCGTTTTGTTCCCTTAAGGCCGGGGTATGAGCTTCTCCTTTGCTTCAAATGAATGAAATCAATCATTTCTTCTTTTAAAATTTGCACAAGTTATTTCTTTCGGTCGGTCTATGTAGTGTGAGTTAAAAATAACCAATCTAATTAACCCAATTGGTGTAAGTTAATCCTCTCGTTCGTTTAAAATGTCAACCATTAATGAATTGAATTGGATTGGTGATCGACCGTTGAAGCATATCAGGATGGACTGATATGCCCGAATGGGTATCAGGAGGGAATGTTGGTTAAAGCTACATCCTGGCCGAACCGTGGGGACGAAGTGTTGGGAAGGTATGCCGTTTAAGTCTTCGTTCTGGCCAACACTTATGTTTAGATCTCAGGAGGGTATGCCGATTAAGGCTTCATCTTGGTCGAACCATGCATGTGAAGTGTCGGGAGGGTATGCTAGTTAAGACTTCATCCTGGCCGACACTCGCGTTTGGGTCTCGGGAGAGTATGTCGGTTAAGGCTTCATTCTGGCCGAGTCGTGCCTTTTAGGTTGATTTTATAATTTGCATATTGTTTGATGGAAACGCCTCGTTAAAACCTCTCTAACCGCTACTGCTGTCGGGCGAGGAACGAGTGCATGAATTTTATTCATTGTTCAGCTGAATTAAAATTTGAGGTGTGTGGCATTCCACGTCCTCGGTACAATTTTTTTCTGATAACCATTCTAGGTAGTACGCTCCCCCTTCTCCTACTTCTCGAACTCAAAACGGTCCCTCCCAATTTGATGAGAACTTGCCGTCTGACTTCCTAGCGTCACTTCGCATCCTTCAGACGAGGTCGCCTTTGTGGAAGCTCCTTGGCCGAACCTTTGTGTTGTATCTTCTTGCCGCCCGAAGCTTGCACGCGGCTTCATCTATCTTGCTCTTATCACGAAGCTCAATGATGACGTCAAGCCCGACCGCCAGGCTTTCATGATTTAGGGATAGGTCAAACAATTTCCGCCTTATGGACGGTTTGCCCACTTCCACTGGGATCATGGCCTCGGTGCCATAAGTGAGACTGTATGACGTCTCTTGTGTCGTCGTTTGAGGCGTGCACTAATATGCCCATAGGACCTCGAGCAGTTCCTCTGTCCATCTTCCCTTTGCCGCACCAAGTCTCTTCTTCAACTCATTCAAGAAGACTTTGTTAGCTGCTTCCGCTTGGCCATTCGTTTGGGGGTGCCCGACTGAGCTGGTCACGGATTTGATGCCAAGGTCATCATAGAAAGTCTGGAGCCCTCGGTCGATGAATTGTCGTCCATTTCCGACATGATTGTTCTCGGTAGGCCGAACCGACACACAATATTCTTCCACATGAAGTTTTGGATATTTCTAGCCGATATGAAGGCCAGAGGCTCGACCTCTATCCATTTTGTGAAGTAGTCCACTGTGACCAGGAGGTATTTCGTCTGACCTTTGCCGGGTGAGAAAGGGCAGATGATATCCATTCCCCATATGGCAAACGGCCAGGGCGATGATATGTTGTGGAGCTCTTATGGTTTTGAGTGGTGTAGTGGACTGATTTCTCGGCACTTCAAGCATTTCTTCACATATTCCGCACAATCGACGGTCGCCCAATAGTACCCTTCTCATATAACTTTGGTCGCCATGGTTCTTGCCCCAGTGTGATTACTGCGCTTGTTCCTTGGTAAGGCACTTCAGGAGTGGTGTCGAGTATCCCATTCGGTATAGATCCTGGCCGATCATGGTGTACCGAGCGCATTGTAGTTTGATCGTTTTCTCATCGCCCGGTTTGCAGGTTCCATGCTATAAATATTGGATGATTGAACTTATCCAAGTGTCGGTTTCAGTGATGGCCAGGCATTCGGCCTCCCTCACGCTTGGTTGCTTCAATGCTCTATCCAAGAAAAAAAATTTACCAAACGATTATTACTACAAGACCAAAAGGTAAAAGAAAATGGTCTCCTATATCAAACTATCATCAGATCAATAGTGTTTATCTGAGATCAAACGATCATCAAAACAATTACTATTACAACACTAAAGGATTAAAGTAAATCTCTAAGATCAAATGACCGAATCAATAATATCTATCTGAGATCAAACAATCATCATATTGATTATTACTACAAGGCCAAATGATCAAAGAAAGAACACTCTTCGAGATCAAATGATCATCAGATTAACAATGTCTATATGAGATCAAACGATCATCAAAATGATTATTACTACAAAACCAAATGGTTAAAGAAAGAACACTCTTTGAGATCAAATGATCATCACATCAACAATGTCTATTTGAGATCAAAGGATCATTAGAACGATTATTACTACAAGAATAAACTGTTAAAGAGAGAACACTCTTTAAGATCAAATGATCGTCGAATCAACAATGTTTATCAACGATCAAATGACCATCAAAATGATTAGTACTACAACATCGAACGATTAAAGAAAGAACAATCTTTGAGATCAAACGATTATCTAATCACAATGTTAAATTCATGAGTAAAACATAAGAAAATTAATGAAAATCGGTCACAAGAAAGAAAAAAAAAGGAATTGTATAAACTTAGTCAATAAACATATGTTGAATCAAGTGTGTTCAAGCTTTGAAGAATCCAAATCCTTTAAGTTTGATGGAAGGCTGGATGTGCTTGTTGTTGCTGAGGTGTTTTAGAATAGGATCTGGGGTAGATTATCTGTGTTAATTCACTCTTGATTGAATCCAAAGCTTAAGTATTCTCAAACCATTTTAATTGAAAGTGTTTTTCAAACTAAGTGAAAAACAACCTGTTGTTTTGTTGAAACAACCGATTGTTTTATACTTAGGTGTTTTGAGAAAGGTTGAAAACTGTTTTTGGTGGTTGACTTGCTGTCAAACCAAAACAACCGATTGATTCGAGCATTCAATCAATTGTTTGTTTTGGAACCATAACATAAAACTGTTTTGTGCTTTGACTGAGCTTTAAATGATTTTATAACTGAATGTGCTCCAGTTTTAAATGCTTTGACCAGTCTTTGAAAGCTATAAAGAGTTTGTTCAGATTATGTAACAAACAAGAACTGAGATTTAATCATAGAAAAACAGATTTGATTTTTTCACTGATTTTGCTTTTCAAGAGTTAAAGAATGCTTTGATCAAGAGAGAGTGAAATATGATTTTCATTTGTATTGATTTCATATCATTATGTAACAAGTGTAATCCTTTTGTGATTTGTGTAAACTCTGGTGTGCGAATCCGAGAAATGTTGTGTGCTCTTAAGGTTGTCAAGATCAACATTCTTGGTGGTGTTTGTGCTAAGCCAAAGGAAGTGTGTGTTTTGAGGGGATCAATGTCACTTCTTTGGTGGTGTATGTAAGTAATCTAGGTTTGGTTAATTACTTAGTGGATTCGCCAGTGGTTTCTGGGAAGACTGGATGTAGCTCTTGGTTTAAGAGTGAACCAGTATAAACCTGTGTGTGCTATCTCTCTATCCCTTAAACTCTTTAATTTCAGTTTATATTTGTTAACTAGTATAAACAACCGATTGTTTCTGCGAAACAACCGATTTTTTTTCTAGGGCTGTGCTAAAATTGCTTTGTGTTTTTGGAAAACTGAATTATGAATCAAGTTTTCTTCAAGGAATTTCATTCTAGACTAAAAAGTTTGCGAAAACCCTCTTTAAACCATTCACCCCCCTCTAGTTTAAAGCCATACATTCTAACAACATATTCTAGTCATCAACAAGTTTTTTGTCTACAACATATTTTTCTAAACTAAATTCGTTTATGTTTATGCAAGGGAAAAAAATGTAAGGTCTGCTTCAACTAGTTCAACATTCTCGACCTTAAGATCTGCTTTCTTCTTAAACATATTTGATCAAGCTCCTTTTGAAGGTGATTGTTTTTCTCATTGGCCTCCTTTAGTATTTTTAAGAGCGTTGGCAACTTCAAGATTTTCTTACAAAAGCCCTAACTCGGCTTCCAACCTTTTTTATCTTTCTCTGACTTTGAGCAATTGTTAGGGATTGGGTTGAAAAAATCATTTCGGTCTCAGCCTTTTACTTAAAAAGGTCTTGAATTTTACCTTATAATTCTTGAGCTTTGACAAACGATTGAGCATTATCGGTCGCGACCCCCTTCTAATAAAAAATGATGGCCATGCATCTCACCATCATGATCTTGGCAGAGTCTAAACAACAAGTCAATCCCATAACCTTCAAAAGTACAATGTTGTAAGGAACGAAAAAGTCATTACCTCTACTAGCCGTTTCTTGATTAACCTTCATATTTATGTGTCAGAGGGAATTAGAGTTTGGAGTCAAGGTTAACACATGGTCAACTCTAGTTACGTTTATGCTAGGTAAAAATGACTCTAGTTACGTTTATGCATTGTCAACTTGATGTCAAAGCCTCTAAGCACACACAACCACATAATAAGGAGGATGAAGACCTAAAATGTGTTTATTGATTTAATTGCAAATATGGGTCTAATTGAGATTTTGTTTATTTTTGTAGGCCCAATCAAGAGGACAACTCTAGGGTGAAGGAATGTACAAACATATCCAAGATGACCTCCAACTCATCAAAACATAAACTAGAGCTTTGGCCAGAAGAACACAAGAAGACTGAGTTTCTGCTACTAGTCAACATTTTTTGTTGGCCAAACTTTAGCTTAAATAAACTGTATAAAGTTGTTTAGGATTTCATGGGCCATGTATTGAGCCTAGTAGCATAAAATAATTGGACCCAATATTTGGGCCAAGTAGCATAGGTTTTGGGCTTGTATTTGGGCCAATAGTAAAATAGGTCTAATTAGGGTTAAAAGTGACTAGTTGGGGTAACAATTATGCTTCTTTGAGCCCAATGTAACCCTACGTCTAGGGTATATTGGAGGACAAAAATCACTTGGCATGGAGCACATGGATATCCACATGGCAACCTAAGAGTGGAGAGGATTTAGCATGGAAGGTGTGAGCTCAACATGGAAAACATGACTCCACATGACACCTTCTCATTGGAGAGTTTTATTTTGAATTTTCAAATTTTGGCTCCAAAATGTTCAACCCTTCTCTTCTATAAATTGAGGTGCTTGGCTTTCATTTTGTAAGATTAATGAATGAGTGAAATTTCTGCCAAAGTTGCTAGCCAAATTCTCACTCTTGTCTTGCCTCCTTAGGATAGACACTTTAGTCTTCTTCTCCACCTAGCTCAAGTAATATGGCCAAACCAATCACTCTCCATACCTAGCATGCACCTTCAAGGAATCCATAGTTCCAAGTGAGCCTCCTTGCATGCCTCCTCCGTTGAAGCTTCCGCAATTCATCTCAACATTCAAGAATTTCAATCGATCATGAAGGCACAATCCATCACAACTCTAGTTAGAAGCTCTTCCTTGCTCCTTATCAGCAAGTCAGGTAAAGATTGTGCATTACTACCCGATATTGATCGAGGACGAGGAATACGTCAAGGAGGACTTTGTGGGGGCACTTGAACTTGTGAATCATTGGTACCAATTAATGCATGTGTGTTCATAGTCAGGGTCGATATCAAGGTGGAAGCAACCACGAATCTTCCACCAAGTGCAAGTGTTTTACTCTTGCTCATTTTGGAAGGCATTTGAAAGTCGACCAACAAGTTCTTCTCTAGAGTAGGGGCACCAACTTTAGTTCAGAGCTTCTTGTAGTCAAATGCTTTCCCCATGAAGTCTCCATGAAAACAACAAAATTAAGCCAAATAGAAATATTAAGTAAGGAAAAACTGAGAATAAGAATCTTACCCAAAAAGTGAGAAATATGATCTTCAGCAAGAGGCACACTAAGAAAATCTTTTTTGTTTAGGGGCCTTCAGAGGTTCTTTAGGATCTTAATATCTATCATATCTTTGACATTAAAAAGTATTTGGCCCTTGACTTAAACTTGTCAAATCTTTGCTAATATAGTGAAAATCAAAGAGTATAGTCAGGGTTGAAAAATAGAATTTTTACAGGTCCCAAGAACTCTTAAGTTTGAAAATATGACTTTGTTTTTTAAGAAAGATGTATATATGGAGAATAGGGGACCATGCAGAGTACCATTTAAAGATACTCAATCGATTTTGGAGTTGTGTTTTAGTTATTAAAAGTACATGAACTTGTTTTTAGTATGAGAAATTTGAAGGTAATGAAAAAGTATTTAAAAGGCCTATAAGAAGGCCTAAATGTTACTATGAAGTTAACTTGTGGCCATATTCATGGTCATCATCAACCAACACTCAAAAGGAGAAAGAAGAAAATAATATTGAGCTCCTTGAAAAATAACTCATACACAAAAGTAAAATCATCTTTATTGGTACTTGATTTCATATAGACTTTCTTTGATAAATTTACTCATACTATCAATACAAAATGTTAAAATAGGAAATAAACCCTTCAATGAACTCTTTAGAAGTGAATTTGAAAGGATAAGTACCAACCTCCCTTAAAACCCAAAAATACTCAAGATCTAGGATCGAAGACAACTTATCTTTCCTCTTCCTTTTGACAAGGGAAGGCCCAACACCTTCCGGTTCCTCATGGGAGAAAATCTTTCGTTTGATAGCCTTAAGTTGGACAACCACTGTATCCTTGTTGGAGGAGTGACGCTGGATGGAGGAAAAGAAACATCCTCTGTGACATTTCCCTCTAGAAAAGAGTTAGTGCAACTCGTGGAAGAATCCTCTCCAATACCAACAACTTCCCTACTCACTAAAGGGTTATTCACAACAGAAGAATCAAAAAGCGAAGATGAGAAGGCCATTAGGAACATAACTAGATGGAGATGACAAGAAACGATAACAAAGAATGATGGAAAACTTGAATGAAATTCATAATCCGAAAAAGATGTAGGGGAAAAGTAACAAGAGAAAATGAAGGCCCAATATATATAAAAAACAAAATATTTTGAGTGCAAAAATGGTTACACTTAAAACGTTGATGCTTAGGGCAACGTGTCACGAGAAGACAAGCCATTATGTCCCATAAGAAGGAATAACGTTAATTGTCAAAATAATGAAATACTTTTGAAAAGATAAAAATCATCATTACTAATAGAAATATCTTATTAACGTTCAAAAGTGCATATGGGTCACATTATACTAACTAAGGAGGCCAACTCGACCATACAAGAGTTCTGCAAATACCAACCTCCATGACCATTTTTGAAAAACTATGAACTCGTTCATCCTTCAAATCAATCCGCAACATGTACCTCTTTTTGGATTCCAAGCTCGGGGGTCTTATGTATCTATATGTATATGAAATATTAAAAGATACACATAATAATATAAAAAAAATACAATCAAATCAAGTGCAACTAATAAAATCAGATATAATCCAATGAAATCTAATGCGATTGTATAAATCGGATCCTTATATAATAATAATTGATCAAATCATGTAACACAAATCTCTATATAGTAGTAATTATTGAATGATACATTTATAATATCTTTCATTTATTTTATGTATCTTTTCACCATTGCTTATAAAAGTCTATAAATACAAAATAATCCTTTAGTGAGTACTTACTCAATTCTTATACTCATTCAAATACTTATAATTCTCTATACTCTTATTGACTTGAACATCAGAAAATCTTCTAGGGGTGAATTTGTCCTCGTTGTCTTCGACCAACTCAACAATCATACCTCAAAGTATAAACTTGATTTGTAAGGCGAATCATTGATAAATTCCTAATTTATGTAATATTTCATATTAAAATATAAATAATTATGAATATTAGTTGCTAATTTACTTATAAAATAATCCCTAATTTATGAATTTATACTTTTTTACATTTTTTATGATCTTTAATTGAATAAGAGCATTTTATTCGCAAATTTGGTGTTAATTGCATGTTTTTAAGGAAGAATGGAAATTTGGACTAAAGAAGAATGATATATGCTAAAAGGAGAAAGCTGGAAGACCCATAATGCGCAAAAGAGAGAGAGAGAGAAAAAAAAAGTCCAACTCAGCAGCGAGAATGCGTTAGATTAATTGGGCTATTTTTATGTTTTTATCATTAAGCCCATGAGCGCGACGCAGGAAGTCACCTAACCCTAACAAATTAGGAATAAGGGGCTAGAGGCACAACCCTCTGGTGACCATAGAGTGAACTGTAATCCAATTGGGAGAATGAAAGGTGTTAGAAGTATGCGTGGCTAATTCTACCCTTTGGGATTAGGAGTAATCTGCTCAAAGTCTTATGTATTGAGGTGATATCTTATATATTAATATCCTGATCTTCATTGATTATTGATATTATTGTTTTACTTTTAACTTTCCATGACAAATTGAGAATCTTAAATCTGACCAGGAGTTATTTTTAAGGTTCGGACCTAAACAACAATACTTAACATATTTGAGTGTTAGGGATAGACTTGAAATGTTAATTGCTATTAACGTCTGAGTATGGTTCTAAGTTGTTTTTATAAATATGTGAGAGAACGATATTTAGGAAACATTCTTAAGGATTTCTATGCGAGGGATCAATATAAATTTATTTTCTACGGACATCAATTTCAATCAAAGAACTTAATATTAATATGCTAATCAAAATACATGAGAGCGAGAGCGATGAAACCTAATCCCTACTTCCAATTGAAGCAATTAATTCTTTGTTTGATTTTTTATTGATCAATGCCAACAAAACCAATTCAAAACTCTTTTTATTGTTCTGTGTTATAATTAGCAATTATTGTAGTCAGTAATTCACTATTTCATGTGAGATCGATATCAGTCTTTAAGGATAATTATTACTTCTGACAAAGCGGTACAGTAAAAAGTCATCCATCATTCTTCTCCACCTAGAGAGTTCAATGCTCTTTTCTCTAAGAATAATGTTCTTTTCTCTAAGAATACATTTAAAAGAAAATTGAATATATATCTTGAAAATTAATTATAAACTTGAATTTTTTTTTCAAATTCATATTAATATCTCTCCTTTTGTTATCCTGCACTCTCTTTATTATGTTTTAAAAAAAACAATAACCCTCCTTGTATAGTACATTATTCCCCTTATTTATTTTGAAAGTATCTATATAAGGCAAAGCGTTAAAAATATACCGAACTACATGCAATCTTAGTAAACCATAGAGGTCGGGTATTAGTTTAATTTATTATTTTTGTAAAATCAGCCAATGAGTTAACTAAAACCTTGTAAGTTAGCTCAAAGTTTACAACTTACACGTAAAACTAGTTGATTGAATTGCAAGTGATTGGTTATATTAGCCAATAAGAAAATTGGTGAATGTAAAATGAAATAAAGAAAAAAAAGAGTTTTAATAAATGATTGAACAAAAAAGAAAAAGAGAGAGTTACTACCTGATTAAAGTCACTTTTAAAAATAAGTTGGAAAGTACTCAAATAAAGTCTATGTAAGAAATAAATTTGTATTAAATCAACTTATAAATGAGTCAAAATAATTTAATTATAAACTACTAGAATGACTTTTGTGTATAGGAACACATTCAGAATTTTTATGGAATTTTAAAGAATTACTTTTATTTTTAAAAAATATAATGTATTATAATAAACTTGTTTATCATAGTAGTTTTTAATTTATTGTAATGGTCAAAACTGGGATATAAACTTTCAAATAGCATAAATTTAATGAAAAAAATAATTATTTTTCTAAATCCCAACCTCTAAATCCTGAAACCAACAAGTTTTGATTATGAAGCACAATTGAGAAAAAGAAAATGACATTAAACTTGATAGATTTGAAGATCTTTTGTCTAGTTGTGCAAACCAAATCTCTTAACTTTTGTTTATCAAGTACTGGTCAATTTTGACACTTTTCTTTTGTTTGTTCGCGCACTCAGAATTTTTTATTATGCGTGGTCATACTTTCATTTTTTTTTTTAAACTAAAATAAATTGAGTCAGACATGACATTTTCTCGTTTTTGTGCCTCAAATATTTTCTTTCTATAACAAAGCTTACAGCTATGTATTAATTGGAGTTTTTTCGTGTTCGAAAATAATTAATTAAAGTCGCTTGGTATGATAAATAATATTAGTTTAATTTTTATTGTTGAGGAATTGCATGTCTTATCTTTAAACTATGGAATTAAAGATAATTAGTGGAGTAATTATTGTTAAAACATGATTACCCAGGAAACGAAAGAATGAGAAAAAAGAAGGTGAGTATATAATCTGAGAGCAAGAGAGAGAGGCATGAATTTAAGAAATGTTACAGATTTGGTTGGTGCTGTGTGTGACGCGGTAAAGGGTAATCATTTCCATCCAATCCATAATACTCCTATATATCTATCCTACATTTTCAGTTCTTCACATTTCATCATAAATTCGCACTTTCTAGAAACCAAACCAAGTCCTTCTTCTTCTTCTTCCCTTTTCTGTTTCTTTCCATATTTCTCAACCAAACCATTCCTTTCTTTTCTTTTCTACCTTCCTCCATCCCCTTCCCATACCCTCATACTCCTTCTTTCTGTTCATTTTGCTTTCTTCCACCTTTTCACTTCCCCTCACACCAATCCTCAGACAAAACAAACACGGGTTTCTCTTCAAGACTTTTTTTTTTAAAAAAGAGAAGAAAATATTCCCTCGTTTCGTTTCTTTTAATCTATCGTGGCTTTGTTTGTCGCTGTTCCTGGCCTTCTTGGTTTAAGGACAAAGCGTCAGCGTGTTGTCTTTCCTTAAATGTCCAACAAAGAAGGTTTGCCTTGAGTTTTCTTCAAGACTTGGTTTATCAGACTACGAAAGAGAGAGAAAGAGTTGCGATTGTTTGTTTACGTGACTTTCTGCTGAATTGAAAACGTTTCTATTGGCCAAGTCACTGCTTGTTTAAACAGGGAAATTGTTAAAGCAGATTAAAAAGACAGCTAGATTGAGATTTTTGCGGGCAAAAATTCGGTGTTCGAACGCTAAAAAAAACAACGCTTTGACTCTTAGCTGTTGGGATTTCAATTCTGTTTCTTCTCTCTCATTAAGCTCAATCAAAATTTCCAAACTTTGTTTTTCCCCTTGTCTTAGTTCTCATTGTGAGAGAAGTTGCT
Organism: Phaseolus vulgaris; assembly: GCF_000499845.2. NCBI lineage: Eukaryota > Viridiplantae > Streptophyta > Magnoliopsida > Fabales > Fabaceae > Phaseolus > Phaseolus vulgaris. The sequence goes on from NC_023749.2 coordinate 15,205,268, forward strand.
GAATCTCCTTCATCTCTTCTCTCTCTGACACCATGATTTTCGATAAAGAGTCAATGCAATCTAAGTCTAACCTTGACTGCTTCCTCCGCCGTACGACACCTGTTGTTCCGTCTCAGTTTCTTCCCAAGGTGGTGCTTTTATTTATTGTTGTCTATATTTTGTTAAATTTTGTTTTCTGGGTGGTTTCATTGTGCTTTGGGTTTTCTTGTTGATATCGTGGGTTGTCTCTGATCTTGAGTTTTTGTTTTTTTCCGACAGCACGAGATTCGAAACCTTAACCGTTTGTGGCATCCGTGGGAGAGAGAAGCGGTTGAGTACTTCACTTTGGGCGATCTCTGGAATCAGTTTGACGAATGGAGTGCTTATGGAGCCGGAGTTCCTATTTCCTTGTCCAATGGGGAGACACTTGTTCAGTACTATGTTCCTTACCTTTCCGCAATTCAAATATTCACCAGCAGCAGTTTCAGGTATGTTGTATACGTGCAGATGAAGAGAATCAAGATACCAGTGTTGTGGGGTTGTTCAAATTTTGTACTTTTGTTCTAATCAAAGTCGTTTTTTCATTGATCTCTCAAATAAGCATATTTTATCTCCAAATGGGACTATTTGATACTGAACGAATGTGACTCAATTAGCAATACATGTAGATGTTGTTTGAAGAACTTAAATTTGATTTCTACATAAGCCATCTTCAGAAGTAGTTTTAACTCTTAACAGTGATTAATTGTCGAACCCAATATTAACAGGGAGGCTCTGTATTTGTTTTTTACAGAACACGAGATTTAAGTGTAATGAGTTTTGAATCGTAGATTACTCTCATAACTGATGTACAAGTGAAAGCTTACGAAAATACTCAGATGTTTTACAAGTGGTTAAAAAATACGAGAAAGTTTGGTGTGTTCATGTGAATGTTCTGGTGGTAAAAGTTTTAGGATGTGTGTGGATGAATTGTTCTGGTTTCAAATGACTTTTGTGAATTATGCTGTGCTTGGTTCTGGGCTTGATGATTGGTTGTGGCAATATGAATCTTTGCTTGAAGAGGAGCATGGTGGGTAGATTTGAATTGGGTGTTTTTTTTTTCAGGGAAGAGACAGAGTCAGGTGAGTGTGAGACAAGGGATTCGTACAGCGATTCCTACAGTGAAGAGAGTGAGTGTGATAAGCTATGGAGGTGGGATGGAACTTCATCAGAGGAGGGAGGATCTGAGCATGATTGTTTGTGGCACATGAATGACCGATTGGGTCACCTTTACTTTCAGTATTTTGAAAGATCAACTCCATATGGGAGAGTCCCTCTAATGGATAAGGTGTGTTGTTCTGTTCTTGTTTCATTGATTTCTTTTTTCTCTTATTTGATGTGCTGAATAGCATTTCATTTCATCTCATCTATATCTGGATTCTGATTTTGGTGTTCTTGATGAGATGAGAACCAACAGATTAGACATAAGGAGGAAATAGGGAATGTTCTCTTTTAGAAAGGTGTGTTGTAATCACTAAAAATCTCTAGTGATATAGAGCATCCATAAAAGGTTAACTGTGACTTTTGACTTCTCAATGTGAATCCGGAGAACTCATTTTTCTCTGCTCATAATAATAACATAGCACTTTCAAGTGCAGTCTCTGCCATCTCTTTCATCTGTGGAACCCCCCACCTCCCCCTCTTCAATGGAATTAAATTATTATTATTCTTCTTGTGATGCTTCTTCAGCATATGTTCTTCTTCCAAAACCTTTTGCTGGATGTTGTTTGTACTTTTCTGTGTTTGGATTCTTGTGATCCATATTTTAAAAAAATATCCTTAATTTAGTCCTTCAATAGATTAACATATCTTCACATCAATCTTTTATAAAATATGAAGAGTTTTATCCAATTCAATGAGGCTTCCAGAAATTTCGGGTAAAATAAATCCTTGAAGAAACAAAAGCGTATTCAAATTTCTGTTTTTAGGTTGTCCCTTTCGTGAATCTAAATATTTGCAAAATTTACTTTATAACAACAATGTTAAGGCTTCAAAATTAGAAAGTACATGTGCAGGTAGTAATGTAACAAATCACTCAGATTCTGGTCTGTGATACCTCCAGAATCAGTTGCTTTACATGTGTACATGTGTTAATGCTACACGTGATTAAGATTAATGTGAATAATCACTTTCAGTGGATCCCACTCTGATGCTAACCAAATATTTTTTTTTGGTTTTCAGATTAGTGGGTTAGCAGAAAGATACCCAGGGTTGATGTCACTGAGAAGTGTAGACCTTTCCCCAGCAAGTTGGATGGCAGTTGCTTGGTAACTAATATTTTTTCCACCTTCCATGAAATTCTGATTCTTATGGTTAAATACATTTGGAATTGATCTCAAGATGTTACCTTAATGCTTGGCATTCTAATGGAGTTTTAGCATTTATTAAGTTACATGATGATGGATTGGTACTGTTTTCAGGTACCCCATATATCATATTCCCATGGGGAGAACAATTAAAGATCTCTCAACATGCTTCCTCACTTACCACACACTTTCATCTTCATTCCAAGGTACTAGTTATTATCCATCTCTTATCCATGCTTCACACTGCATAATTATGTTACCCCTTTAAGCTTTTGGTCTTGAAAATTCACCCCAAAACAACAACAAAAAAAAAGAATATTTTTTGGAAAGAGAATATGCACTAAGTGGAAGTTTTACTGATGATGTGTGATAGATATGGAGATTGATGATGATACCGTGGGAGGGAAAGAGAAGAGAAAAGAAGGTGAAGGAATTTCGGTGGCAGCATTTGGTTTGGCCACGTATAAGATGCAAGGAAATTTGTGGGTCTCAGGGAATTGTGGTAGGGACCAAGAAAGACTAGTCTCACTGTTGAGCGTGGCAGATTCATGGTTGAAGCAACTAAGGGTCCAACATCATGACTTTAATTACTTCATGGGCATTCGGCATGGCTGAGACAATTAATGCACTACTTCACAAATTACTAATACTCTTTTTCGGATGTTTGGTTGTTGTGGCCTTCCTTGGACCATTAATTGCACCCCGTTTTTGCTTCAGTCTCATTACCAATCAGGATTTGTAATTGTAATTGTAATTGTAATTGTTGGATTAGGACAACCCATGCATGCCCTTCTAAAGGGTAACCCTGAGTGAATTGACTCCTTTCAATGTAGAGTGGTAGGTGAGGAGGCCATAGTTACTTACTAATATGATGTGAGGGTGAGAGTGAGAGTGAGAATGAGATTACATAGAACTTTGAACTTGGATTTTGTACTTATTTATGTATTTATGTATGAATGAACTCACTTTGCTATTGACCATTGATGACACTGTGGTTGAGTTTTGGTTTAGTAGAAAGAAAGAGTTAAAGAATGCAATGTAATGAAGGAGGAAGGTGCATAAAAAATGAATGAATTGATTTGCGCGTGGACCCATCATAATAACAGAATATAGCTAAGCTTTGACACAGCACATGGAGTACCCTAATTCTGCTTTTATAAAACATGGTTCTGAGATAAGCATAAATATCTTCACCTAAATTTTGGAGCCAAAAATTATAAGTTCATTTCATAATTATCCACATTTCCACGTACGGTTAGCCGCGTGACTCATCTTCTTCCTACTATATTTTTTATTAATTTTTATAAAGGAAGTACTTTTAATTTCTTGGGACTATTTTATGATACTTTATGTTAGAAGAGTTAGAGAAGCGAGAAAGCAGAAATAGAAGAGAGAGAAATCATTGTATTATGAAAAACATATATGATACAAAGATCAAAGCGTATATAAATACGTATATAAACACATACGTAAGCTAAGCTAATTACTAACTGTCTAAAATTCCCCTTTAAAAATTTCTAAAATTCCCCTTTAAACTTATGTTGGTGAAGTTACAATTGCAGTGAAAGAAATTTTAGAAGTGGGTTTCATCAAAATGTCAGCGACTTGAAAACGGGTTGGGAGATGCACAAGACTAACACGTTTTTGTTGAATATGATCTCTGACAAAGTGAAGATCAAATTCAAAATGTTTGGTTCGTGAATGCATGACAGGATTGACATTGAGTAAAACTGCACCTAAGTTGTCTGAAAAGAGCTAAGGTTGTGAAGTTGATATGTGAAGTTCATGTAACAGAGACTGAAGCCAAAGTACCTTAGTGAGAACAACAACAATGCTTCTATATTCTGCTTTAGTACTACTGTGTGATACAACACGTTGTTTATGTGAAGACCAAGAAACAAGATTGAAACCAAAATAAACACAGTATGCAGTGGTTGATTTACGATCATCCACATCACTTCCCTTGTCAACATCACTAAAGGTTAGAATATTATAAGACGAGCAATGTTTAATGAGTAAACCATGTAAGGGTGTGTGGGCAAGATAACGAAGTATACATTTCACCGCCTTCCAGTGATGGTCTTGCAGGTTATGCATGAACTGACAAACTTTATTTACAACAAAAGAGAGCTTAGGGCGTGTGATGGGTATATATTGAAGAGTTCTAACAACTGAGCGATATAAGGTTAGATCTTCCATGGCAGATGAAACATCTTTCTGAAGACGAATATTGGACTGCATTGGCGTGGGAAGAGGATTTTCTTATAGCATGTTCATGCAACGTAAAAGATCATTGATGTACTTGGTTTGGGACCGTAGAAGATCACCACTCTTGAGACAATTAACTTTAATACCAAGGAAGTAGTGTAACGGGTCGAGATCCTTCAGAGCAAAGCACAAACTTAGTTTTGATATAAGATTGTTGACTTCGTGCCTTGAAGATCCTGTGATGATAATAACATCAACATATATTAAGACAAATATGGTACATGAAGGCATAAACTGAACAAATAAGGAGGTATCACTTTTGGTTGAATGGAAACGAAATGTGTGGAGAGTGGAACTTAGCTTTTGGAACCAAGACCTTAGAGCTTGCTTTAAGCCATAAAGATCTTTTTGATATTTACAAACAAGGTAAGGAGATGACGATTCAAAACCTGGTGGTTGTTTTATGTACACATCTTCTTGGAGGTCGTCATTCCGAAACACGTTATTGACATCAATTTGATGAATGGGCCATGTAGAGGAGACAACATGAGATAGCACAACACGAATGGTTGATGACTTCACAATTGGGCAGTAAGTTTCATTGTAATCACATCCTTCGGTTTAACTAAAACCTTGTGCAACAAGACGAGCTTTGTCTCTTTGAAAAGAACCATCGACATTGTATTTATTTTTAAGTAACCATTTGCATCCAACAACTTTGACACTAAAGGGAAGAGAGGTAAGAGTTCAAGTCTGGTTGTTGAGAAAGGCAACGTATTCATCATGCATGGCTAGCAACCATGAAGGAGACAACATAACATTGTGTATGGTAGTAGGAATGGGAGAGTTATGAGCAGTAACTGTGTTTGATGGAGATGAAGTTGGAGAAGAAGTAGGTGTGAGAGAAGAGGTGGTATAGGATGTTGAAGTAATATTAGTAGGGGATAGAGAAGAAATGGAGGTGTTATGAGTTGAATAAAAAACAGAGGATGTGGGTGCCATAAAAATGGCTAAAGATGAATTAGGGATAACAGGAGCATTATCGTAGTTAATGAAGTTGTACTCAGGGAGATTGTATGGGAATATTTCTTCATGAAAAAACACATGACGAGAAATGTAAGTCTTACCAGTGGAGGAGAGACAAAGATAACCTTTTTTGTATAAGCTGTAACTAAGGAAAAGACAACACGACAATCTGAAATCCAACTTGTGTTTATTGTATGGTCGAAGCACGGAAAACAAGCACATCCAAACATTTTGAATTTTGCATAATCAGGCATAATATTAAGAAGCATTTCATAAGGTTGTGAATAACAGAAGAAGGTAAAGCATTGATAATATGCATGGCATTAGTAAATGCTTCACCTCAAAACTGAATTGGTAAAAAAGCAGAGGCAAGGAAAGTTATTCCCATTTCAGTTTATGACGATGCTTACGTTCAATAAAACCATTATGTTCATGAGTATGTAGGCAAATGAGACGATGATGAATGCCAAATTCATGAGTGAAACGTTTGAAACATAGAAATTATTTTGCATTGTCAGTTTGAATAGCTTTAAGTGTGTGACCAGTTTGTGTTTCAGCAAAATGCTTAAAACGGGTAAGAGCAGTTAACGCTTGTGACTTATGATGTAGAAGAAATAACCAAGTATATTTAGTATATGTATCCATAAAAGATATGTAATAACTTGTACCATTGGAAGCACAAACCGGAGAGAGACCCCAAATATCAATGTATACTAATTGTAATGGTGCAGTGTAGTGAGTGTTAGAATTGTGAAACGAAAGTTGATGAAATTTTCCACACAGGCAAGCATTGAAGAATTGCGTTTGAGGTTTCTATGAAACTTTATATGCACTCAAAATACGTTTAAGAAAAAGAAAAGTTACAGTGACAAAGACTATTGTGCTATAGTTGTAACATGGGAAGCTTGGGTTTATAAGCAACATGATTAACAGTGTAAACATTAGAGTCATTTGAAGGAGAAAACACATAAAGACCATCTTTAACTGTTCCTTGGAGTAAAATTTGATAAGTGTCATGATGTTTAACATAACAAGCATTAGCAAAGAATTCAAAATATACATGATTATCTCTTGCAAATTTAGCAACACTAATTAGATTCTTAGTTATATTAAGGGCACGAAGAAGATTACGAAGGACAAATATGATATTCGTGTGTGGAACAATATAGTGAGCATAACCAATATGTAAAATTTCCATACCTTGATCATTACCTAGTTTTAAGGTTTCACTGCCATGATGCATCTTCTTATTAGTGAAGATATTGGAATCATTGGTTAGGTGATGGGTAGCTCCACTATCGGGGTACCATAAAGAATCCTCAATGGTTGAAGGGGCACCAAGAATGGAGGATGTGGGATCTTGATTAACTGAAGGTGCATATTGAGTTATGTTAGCTTTGAATGAATGTGTGGAAGGAGGATCATATATGTGCCAACACATATAAGTTGTATGCCCAAATTTGTTACATATTTGACAGAAGTGTTTGATAGTTTTCCAAAGAGAGATTTGAGTTGAAGGAAGGCGAGTGGGTGTTTTGGAACCAGCGAAGCGATGGTGAGAATGACCACCACGAAAGGTGTTATGTCTTTTTTGTTTTACGGGGTTGTTGAAGGACCATCTAGTAGAAGTGGTATTAACCTGAAAGATAGAGGATTAGGCCAGCATGTGCTTTACGAACCATTCTTCTTAGGCAAGAAAAAGAGCTTCAAGCTCATCCACATCGTAAGGATCAGTGCGAGAAAGAATGGAAGTAATAAAACCATCATAGTCTTTTGACAAGCCATCTAGAATGGTATCCACATGCCCAATTGCAGAAATTAGAGCACCAACAACAGCGAGCGAATCTATGGTTTTCTTGATATCGAGGATGTACTTTGAGATTGAACGTTCGCTCTTTGACGTTTTGAGAAGAGGACGCAACTTCTTGATCATGGCACGGGTATGAGAAGCATAGTATGTGGTAAGACGTTGCCAGATCTCCGTAGAAGAATCAAGGCCAACCATCTTAATGAGGATAGTAGAGAACATAGATGCGAGAAGCCAAGCAACCAATAGTTGATTTTTTTTGTGACAATGAAGGTAAACAATATTGACCACCATTTCTTGATTTGCATTTGGAAGAAAGCGAGGAGGAATGGAATCACCTTCCAAGAAGTGTGTGAAATCAAGACCACAAAGCGTGGCTAAGGCCTGCTTTTCCACACAAGAAAGTTATCGTTGTCAAGCTTTAAAGAAATGGGAGGGTTGAAATGGTGGAGTTGCAGTGGTGGCGTAGCCATATGGTGGGTTGAAATATTAAAAGCAGAGGAAGAGGAAGATTCATGGGAGGTCATGAAAAAAAAATGTGTGACTCTATGATACCATGTTAGAAGAGATAGAGAAGAGAGAAAGAAGAAATAGAAGAGAGAGAAATCATTGAATTGTATTATGAAAAGCATATATGATACAAAGATCAAGAACGTATATAGGCAAATATACATAAGCTAACTACTAACTATCTAACACTTTATTTTCAATTCTACTTTGCTATATCATAATTATATTCTTACTTTTATTCTTCTTTAACGTCAAATAACAAAGATTATAATTTTTAAAAGGTATAATTACCTTATTCGTCTCTACATTTTGGGCCAATAGTCAATTTAGTATAGTGGTTTTTAAAAAAATCGATTTGGTCCCTATGTTTTTTTAAATGTATGCAAAATGGTCCTTTCTGTTAACTCGCACCAAACAACATCAACTGCTACTTATGTGCTAGAGAGAAGAGGTTATGGATTTAGTGTGACGTGGATGGTTACATTAGTTAGTGAAAATTGAATTGGGGTTAGGGTTTAGGGAATTTGAATTAGGGGTTACAAATTTTTAATTACAATCAAGGTTGAGGGTTTCTGAGGTACGCTATTGTGAGATGCGATTGTGAGGTGCGATTTTGCGATTCGATCCCGTGGTTGGATTGTGAGGTGCGTTTGTGAGGTGCGATTCTGTGGGGCAACGTTTGTGGAACCCGAAGGCATTGTTGAGCGTGGTGTAGTTTCGTGGGTGGTCGTTTCTAAGGTTAGAACTTTTTGACTTATTTTCAGAGTGATTTTGTTTGTGATTACTTTGAGAGAACATTTACAGAGTAGTTTATGATGTAGGGTCCACCATGTGCGAGATTATTCTGTGTGGTCCAACATTTGGTTTCTGACATAACATGTGGTCCAACATTTTCTATGTGTATATTTATATTTTACAGGGCTACCTTTTATAAAGTCCATGTCATGGCAGAAGGTTACTTTCAGCTTGTGGTCCACCATAGTGGGACATTTTGTGATGCGATATATGTTGGTGGATGAAGTAGATGTGGAAGAGATTTTCCAGATGGCTCAGCTCAAATCGTGGTTACGGATGAAGCATAGGTTATACTCCTTTAATTAATCCTTTACGCATTGGTCGCTTAATCCGTATATATGCATAAAAAGCATCAAGTAACAACATGTGAGTGGTAGCAGGGCAGTAAGTGTATATGTGGTCTATCTAGTAAACCAGTGCATGGTTAAGAGGGGCCTTGGGTGCAGTTCTGGGAGCTTCTAAGGGTTGGCATTTATACTCTTAGAGGTTAGGCTGTGTGTAGGTTTTAGGAGGTCATCACTAGGTCATATAAATTGCAATAGACCAACGAAGGAAAAGGTAGGAAAGACTGTTTATGTGCCTCTGGAGGTCTTGTAAACTGTGGCAACAAAACAAATCTGTTGGTGATGCTTTCTTTTTTGTTGTTTAGTTTTCTGGATTGACAGGTGTGAAGAAAGGGGATCATAACACTATGCAATTTTGCTGGTGATGCTTCCGGTTGTATTGCTTGGTTTTTTGGCTTGACATGTGTGAAGAAAGGGGATTATAAGCAAAGGAGTTGTATCTTACTGTAGGTACTCAATGCTAAAACAAAGTTGGAATTTTGTCTCTGATTAAGGTTGGACGGGTTTAAACAGGTGTTGAGTTGCTTAGCTGGATGATGGGTTCGGTACTTCAGTAGGTGATGTTGTGTACTTAGTTGAAGGCATGCTAGAAGCAGGGTTGTGCAAGTTAGGATGGATGTTGCTGATGTTTAGAGGGGTTTTTCTGATGGTTTTGATAGGTAGCCACAAGGCAAAATCACTTTAAAAGTAGTGGAGGGATTGATTATGTTTGATATTCGAATGGTGACCATAAAGTTGCTGATATGTTGTTAAAAAAGACTTGGTTTTGGTGAAAGAAATGATGGTTGCTGCCTGCAGGTGATGCTTAACGGTAGGGCTTTGTTGGTTTAGCTTTAGAGCTGCTGATAAAATTTGGTCCTGCTATTTTTTTGGGTTTTTGGGATCTTTCTTGCCATATATTAAGGGATCTGAAGGTTTGCTGATTGGAAGTAGAGTTAAGTAGAGGTTCTAAGAAGAATGGTTATGAAGCTGAATCAGATTATGAAGGATATTTGCATAAGTTCAAGCTGTTGTGGACAAGTTTCAGAAGATTAAGAGGCTTCATAGTTGTTTTTGAATGGTGCCTAGGAGTTTTTTTTTCGCTTTTTAGGTGTTGTTTGGTGTTGCTAAGGGGAGTCATGTTGCAATTTTGCTACAACTGGACCTTACTAGTTTTAGGTGGATTTAAATCACCTTGCTTTCCTAGGGAGGAACCTCTTCTACGAAGAAATTGGAATCAGAGCAGTGTTCCCTTGGGACAAAGTTTTCAGATGCCTTAATCAAGTGTAGAAAGTACTTTTGTTATGCTGCAGCCATGGTCTGTGTTAGAGGGTGATGATGCGTTTTTAATTGAGGCAATTGGTTGGAGCTGAGGCTTAGTACTTGGGTGTTTAGTAGATGATTGAGTTTGTTTTAGTTGCATGCGGTGCAACTTCTTGGCTTTTGTAGGAGTAACTCCTAGTTTCAAATTCAAATGGTATGTTTATGCTTGAGCCAAAGATGGTTTGACCCTGAGTTTTTATTCTTTTGGTTTGTGTCTTAGTAGTTGAGTTTTGTACAAGGGTTGGAACACCTCTAAAGTGTCACATTTAATTCATTAATTCATTGCTGATAAAAAAAAAAACCAGAAAGCCTGGTTCTATGAATGGATGTTGACTAGGATCCACATGCAATATTTCCTTTTGGATGATGATGAGGTCTATAACAACCCTACCTCTACTCTACCCTTTCGCTGTCATTCTGTTTTGGCTACTATTGCACTTCCAATAAAATAAATCGTATCAACTGTATGCACAAGTAATACCAAAGTTCTTTCATTCTACATCAAACCAGTATGCATCAGTATCAAACCGGTATGCACTACTATCCAAGATGCATTGATATAAAAACATCAAATATTTCGTTCATTCAAGTTCATTTTCCATTGATACAAATATTTGGGGATACATGTTACATACGGGACATAATGAACTCAACATACTAATACATATTACATTAACACATTCAGTCATAATCGTAAAATATACATTGATATGTCACTCATGGGAATTTTAAGAAAATAGTCAACATAACTATGTTTATTACAACAACAACAACAACACACAACCCTACTAATAACATCTTAATCCATTTTCTTGACATCTTCAGGCGTTTTTCCAAGTTACAAATCTTTTTTCTTTGTTTAGCAATAGTTCCATCTTTGTCATCCCCAATGTCTTCAATGCACCATTTGAAGAAATTGCATCCCATGCTTATGCCACTCCTACTCTGTATTAGACAAAACGATAACCAAAACAATCAATACCAATGTTTTTTTTAATAAACCACAGTTCAATGCATCTCACCTTATACTTTGGACCCCCCAAAATTGCCTCCCACCATTTTTCACAGTTGTTGCTGTTATCGAAATTGTGAGTTCCCCACAATCGCAAATGGGACCAAGAAAAGTCGTCATGCTCCCACCACTATGCCTAGAATTAGATCGGTGTTGGTGCACTTCCATTCGATTACAAATGCATGATGATACAGATGCAGACCTATAGGCACACATTCCCACCACAAACGAACCCACAAACGAATCACAAATGCTATTTACTCCTTCACTCCTCCCCCACCAACTAATCTACGACCCTCGTATCCGTGAAGAATCCACCATAAAAAAACCTTTACGCCAAAACAAAAACCCTAATCACAATTATTAATCTTTGTGAATCCATTCTCATGGCAAACCCTAAACACCTAATCTGACGTGTTGTTTAACTCACAGTCCACATAACCCCTTCTCTTTGCCACATAAGCAACTGTTGACGTCGTTTGGTGCGACTTAATAAAAATGACCATTTTGCATACATTTAAAAAAACATAGGGACCAAATCAATTTTTTTAAAAAACAATATACTAAATTGACTATTGACCCAAAATGTAGGCACGAATAAGGTAATTATACCTTTTAAAAATCAAGAATAAGAATGAAATGATCCTAATCATGCAAAACTAGTAGAACATGAAATTAAAATCGATTAGTTATTAAAGATTGAAAAAGTTGTGAAGGACTTCTTTTATCTAACGTTTCTCACTTTTATTATTTTTAATTGATTTTTTTCAAGTTTCAATGTTTTTTAAAAATTCATAAGATTCTTTTCAATCTTTTATAAATCCATAAAGTTTTTTTTTTAATTCTTACAATATAAGTCTATTGACATCCAACTACAAAATCTTAATCATAATCTCTTTATGCAAAATAAAAATCATATTGTCTTTTAAAAGAAGTTGAAAGGGATAGTATTCTTAGTATTCTAAAATCTACGGATATTTTTACGTTAAAATTAAAATGTCAATGTAATACACGTAAGGTATACTTAACTTTAACTAATGAATGATGTGTACATTTAAATATAAGTTGTAAATTTTAGGAAATTTTGAATAATTAATATAATTTGGTATTATAATTGTATTAAAGATATTTTATTATCTTTGCATTTATTGGAAGGACTTAAAAATAGTTTTAGAATATAAGTGATATAATAAAATGATACCTAAATATTTTATTATTAAAGTAAAAAGTTCATATAAATAGAGTTATTTAAGTTTTATTATAAAATAAAAATGATTTTTGTATTGGTCGGGCGTGTTCGAGGTACAACCTGAGCACTTAAGCACATGATCCTGATCCATCTAGTGTAAAGATTGAATGTTAGCTCGGCCCAAAACAGAGATGGGCCCAGTGACACGCCAGGTGGTTGACCTAAACAACTGGGAAGGTATTTTATTAAGACAGCCAAAAGAAAAAACAACTGAATTAGCTAAAGCACATGTAGTTATTAAGAGATTTGATGAAAATAAACAGTTAGAGATAATGCTCTACCCGCACCCTTGAAATAAAGGGATATATTAACAAAATGTCTTTATGATTATTAACTCTTGAGGGGAGAGCTACAAATGCTATAAAATGGCCTCAAGACCCTAAATAAAGGTAAGTTCATTTTTGTGATACTACAGCCACACACATATACTATATTCAAATACTCATAGTTACATGCTCTCACTAGCTTGATCGTCAGAGTCTTGTCAACATGTGAAGCTCCCCTCATTGTGAATTATGAGCACATGCAAGCAATAACACCTTTGAATTCTTGACAATGAATTGAGCAAAAATGTCTGATCATATTTTTTTTTATTAGAGTAAGTTTAATTTTGTTCATTTTCTTTGAGTTAGTTTTAAGTTTTCCTATATACTTAGATACAAGTGCAAAGTATTTGGTCCTAAGACTAGTCTCTGTTGTTCATGATCCTATTGATGTGTTCAGATCACTTATCAAAATTTTGTGGTGCAGGTTAGGCTATCACTACTTTTTCTGAGGAGTTGGAACTATTTGTGAGTAAACTTACTTCTAATCTGGTAAGGGAAGTTGGTTTTAATTTTTTTTTAATAATAATACCTTAGGTAAGTTAAAAAATCTGTCTAAAAAATAAAATAAAAGACAAGAAGGAAATAAGTTTGGAGCCCTCTGTCTCCTTCAATGAAGTTATTCCATAAAAATTTCAAAAATCCAAAAGAAAAAAAAATCTTTTATGGTGGAACAACCTCTTTTCATTCTCCGATATTGACTACCACAAGTCATGAACTTCAGTCTCTACCATTAGGGGTGAAACATATTTTAAAGGAATGTGATGATTTGTTTTTAAAGGAGGTTCCTCATAGACTTTCACCTTTAAGGGGAATAAAACATCAAATTGACCGAGTCTAGGAGCCAACCTACCCAATAGGCCAGCTTATAGGACTAACCCCCAAGAAACTAAAGCAAGTTGGTGACTTACTGAAGAAGGATTGGGTATAGAAGAGTCTTAATTCTTGTGTAGTTACTGTTGGGTGTCCTAGTATCTAAGTTCAAGAGAGGAGGGGTGAATTGAAGTTATAAATTTTTTGCAAATACAAACTGATTTACAGTATTTCAGAAGAAAAAGAAAAAAAATAATTTTGAAAAGAATAGATTTATTTTTCAATACACTTTAACAAAACCAGAATTTGTTCAGATTAGTATTGAGATCAAACAGAGAAATCTCTAAAATAGATGAGTTATTTTCACAACAGCTATAAGAATAAGATTTACACCAATAGATCAAACACAAGTTCTTTTTATACAATTATTTTAAAGAATGTGAATCTTTAACAAAGATATTATAAAGAAATTCTTTATCCTTAAACCAGTCAACACTCAGATTCAAAAATCTTTATTTGTGATTAAAAGATTTTTCTAGAACAAAGAAGAACAGTATGAGCAAACCCATAAATAACAGATTCAATTTTAAATGAACAAATTTATTTTCTGACAGATTATCCAATTAATCATAAAAGAGTGTAGGGATGAGAAGAATGATGCAAGCACAATCTATACTGGTTTACTCATAACGAGCTACATTCAGTTTCACCTCACTCCAAGGTGAAATTTACTAAAAACAGTTCCAATCAAATAGAACACTTTGCAGTTCTTGAAACCTACAAGAACAAGGCAACCAAAGCTGAAAACCCTATTTCAGTACTACTTGCACTTCAAGAACCCTATCAAGAAGTGACTTACACAAACACCTTTATACAAGGATGAATTAAGGAAGGATAACACCTGAAAGAAGATGCAAGAACTAAAAACCAGTAGCCCAAATTGCAGCACAACAGCACCAACACCTTCACCAAGATCAAGGCACACTAAGAACAAGCACTTTTGAAGATCTTTTTAAAAACCTTTCAAAAACTCATTCAAATCCTTCTTCTCACACAGAAAACATTTGATCTTTGTTTAAATCGTGATTGCTCAACAACCTTTCATGTGAGAAGTGCTTTCCTTTATATAGAAATCAGTTTCTGACAACTTTAAAAAAAAAAAAAACAGTTAGAAAGCTGTTATAAAAAGAACAGGTTAATTCTAAAACATACAGATTGTTTTTCTGAAAAACTGCCACCTCATCTTAACATAAATAACTGCCTGAAACAACTTTTTGGTGCCTTAACAGAATTTTGAAAAACCTTTCAACAGTTCAAAAATAAATCTATTGTTTTACAAATAAACAAATTTATTTTTGTGTAGTAACCTGATTTTTTGAGAAAACTTAAAGAGCTTCTAGGAAAAAAAATTTATCATTTTTTTCTTGAGATAATTTCATTCTTGACTTAAAAGTTTTCGAAAACCCTCTTTAAACAATTCACCCCCCTCTAGTTTAAAGCCATATATTCTAACAATTGGCATCAAGAGCTTGGTTCTTGAAAGTTATTCAAGTTGATCCAAAAATCTTTTTTTATGGTTGATAGACTACCTTTTGGGGAAGGTGCTTCAATCAACAAACCACCTCTGTTTTGTGGTTTGAACTACCAATTTTGGAAAGTGAGAATGAAAATCTTTATGGAATCACTTGACAAAGGAATTTGGGATGCAATTGAAAATGGTCCTTTTATCCCAAAGTTTGAAAAAGATGGATCTTCCATTGAAAAGCCTTGGTCTCAATGGACTGATTCAGAAAGCAAGAAGGCCAAATTCGATTGCATTGCCAAAAATATAATAACCTCTGCTTTAAATTCGGATGAGTTTTTCAGGGTCTCTCAATGCAAATCATCAAAAGAGATGTGGGACACCTTGGAGGTAACTCATGAAGGTACAAATGAGGTGAAGAGAGCTAGGAAGCATACTGTAATCCAAGAGTATGAGATGCTCAGAATGCTTAAAGGTGAAATAATTGCTAAGGTGCATAAAAGATTCACGCACATCATCAATCATCTAATGAGCCTTGACAAGACCTTTGAAAAGGAAGAGCTAAACATCAAGATCTTGAAATGTCTTGATAGAACATGGCAACCCAAGGTAACTGCTATTTCTGAGTCTAAAGATCTAACATCCTTGAGTATGGCTTCTTTGTTTGGTAAGCTTAGGGAACATGAGTTAGAGATGAATCGACTCAATGTTCAAGAAAGCGAAGACAAGCATGTAAGGAGCATAACCTTAAAAGCTTCCAAGCATAAAGGCAAACAAGAATCCAACGATGATAGTGATGAGGAAAACCTTAACTTGCTGTCAAGAAAGTTTAGCAAATTCTTGAAGAGGAACCGCAACAAGGACAACGACAAAGATAGGTATGGAAACAAGAAATCAAATGATTTTAATTCCAATATCTATACTTGTTTTGGCTGTGGTGAGCAAGGTCATATAAAGGCAGATTGTCCAAACAAGAGCAAGGAGAAAAAGCCTAGCTACAAGGAAAAGAAAGGCAAGACAAAGAGATCCTACATAGCTTGGGATGAAAATGAGGTATCATCATCAAGTTCTTCTTCAAGTGAAGATGAGAAAGCAAACATCTGTTTGATTGCTGAAGATGATGATGAATCATGTAGCTCAAGTGAGGTAAGTTCATGTGCTTCTTTAAATGAAAAAAAATATAGTGAATTGCTTAAAGCTTTTCAAGAAACTCACGATGAAGCTAATCGATTGTGCTTTCAAACAACCGATTGAAAGAACTCAATAGCTGATTGGAAAAGAGAGTGAAATCACTTGAAGATGAGATTGAAAAATCTAAAAATGATTTCAAAAATCTGGAAACACATTTCAAAAATTTTTCTTGCAAGTGTGACACTCTCATTTGCGAAAACTGTGAAAAATCTTGAGAAAAAGGTACATTATCTTGTTAACACTGTGGACAAGCTTTCAAAAGGGAAATCTAACTTTGAGAATGTCTTGGCATCTCAAAGATGTGTTTTTGGAAAGGCTGATTTAGGTTTTAATCCACAAAACCAACAAGATAAGTTTTCAAATTTTTTTTCAAGAAAGCCAGAAAAACAACTGATTGTTGTCTCGAAACAACCGGTTGTTACATGCTTTTATTGCATGAAGAAGGGTCATTCGGTTAGATTCTGCAAAATAAGAAAGTTTTCTATTCCTAGAGGCTACATGAAATGGATTCCTAAAGAATGTGAGGTTCCAAATGAGAAAAAGAAACCAATTGGATCCACATTTGTGAAGGGGCAAAATCTTGTTGCTTGAACTCATGATTGTGCAGGAAATCTAAAGAAGTGTGAAGGACTGAGTCATCTGATCAAGCCTTTTGAAGAAAAAGACCAACATTGAAGCTAAATCAATGTTCTGTATATATCCAAAAACTCTCAACAGTCAAAATGAGGCTTCTTGATCTCAAAGCACATGGCTCATTGAAAGAACAACACAAAGGATAAGACATTCCTTATCTTTGTTATTAATTTTTGTTTTTAAGTTCTTTTACATGTTTGAATAATCTTCTTAAAGTGTTAAATTTCATTTGCTTTGATCTATTTCTGCTCATGCTTAAAAATTCAAAATGAGTTTACTGCTGCAGAAAAGCAACCGATCGTTTTCTCGAAACAACCGATTGTTTTGAGTTTGACAGCACTGTGAAGAAACCAATTTAATTTCTATTTTGATTTTCTATCCGTTGCAGATCAAATTAAAGATAGAATCCTTGGTCAATGAACCTGAGTTGAAAGCTGATCACGCTCAGAAAGAAGTTACAATAGTCATAAAGGAATATATTCCAAAATATTGGAAATTCAAGAGTCTTAATGACTAGTCAAAGATCACATGTGAAGACCATGTGATTTTCTATTTTTTCTGACGTTTTCTGTGCAGGGCATGGTCAAGTCCTCTCTCTCTGAAAATCTGGTACCCACTCATGTCATTGAATATCTTATAATTCTATTATAGCTATAAAATCTGTTGCAGCTTATCTCTTCCACAAGAACAACCCATTGCAATATCTCTTGCAACATCTCTTGCAATATCTGTGAGTGAGCTTTTCTCTGCTGTTTATCTCTGCCATCATGGATTCAACTCCTCCCACCTCAAGAAGAGTCAAATCCAGAGCTGTAAGGTCTGGAGGAAGGCTTGAAGGATGGTTTTCTGGTGATAATGATCTAATTGAGAGATATAGATTTGAGACTAGCACCAAAGTGATAAACAACCCTAAAGTTGTTTGCTTTGATTGGCTGAAAAGTCAAAAACTGGACAATGTAAGAAAGCTCCTCAAAGATCAGTCCCTTAGAAAGTTCTTGGAGATGAAAGAGAATATCTATCCAGATTTGACAAGAGTTTTTTACACAAATCTCTTGTTTGAGGGAAACAACCTTGTTTCTCATGTAAAAAGTGTAGATATGGAGATTACACATGAAGTGTGGACTACTGTAGCTGGTCTAAAGTACTCAGGCCTCAGAATTAACAAAGGGAACCATGGTGTAGTGGAGGACTTCAACAAAGTTCAATACTACAAGAGCTGCTTGAAGAACCAAAATGCACAAGTTAGTACTTGTTCGGTTGATGGCTTAAGACTTGATGAAAGATTGCTAGCTCTCATTCTGACTTGGATTCTAACTCCAAGGGGAAGCAATCATTTTATTCTCACCGAGGAAGATCTGGTGTACATCTTCTGCATTATGAAGAAGATCAGAATTAATTGGATACACATCATCAAAGAGCACATGCAAAAGGCAATGAGGTTAAGTGACTATCGTTATCCATATGCTGTTTTGATTTCTAAATTTCTGCACTATTTTGAAGTGAACCTAGAGGATGAAACATCTGAGTTGGTCAAGTCAATTCAAGAGTTGAACAATGGATCTCTCAGCAAAATGGGTTTCACCAAAGTAGGTGGCAAATGGATTAACAAAGATGGTGACTTTGGAGCCTCATCTAGTGTTGCTGCTGATCATGAACAAGATGAACCAGCTGATATGGATTTTCAACATGAAGATCTACCTGAAGCACATCAAGATGCTGGACCTAGTGCTGGTGCTAGAAATCAAGAAGAAAGAATGCAATCCATGTCTTCTTTTGAAGAACTCATGATGAATAGGCTTGATAGCTTTGCGGAGAATCAAAGGAATCTCCATGATCTTTGTGTCAGCAATTTCCAAAGGATTGATAACAGGTTTGACAGTATGGATGCACGTTTCATGACTCTAGATGAACAGACTGAAGCAGTACATAACCAAATTTTTTATCTTCAATATGCTGATGATTGATCCTGCCTGTTGACCAAAACGCTGGAGCTTTGCCTCGTCAAACTTGGATCGACGTGTGCGTCGTGTTTGCCTCCGTCCTTCACCGCGATCCACCTCAAGAACCTGCAAAAGACGAAACGGCGCCGCTGCGGCCGATCGCGCTCCAACGCCCAAGTCAGCGACTGAACCACCAATTACTTAAGAGTAAAACTCAAGAACTCTAAGGAACCGTGACCAGTTCTCTCTCAGTGTACTCAAGACTCGCAAGCGTAAAGAAACAATCTGAACGTGCGTACCTCAGAAGTTCGTTGGAAACTCTTATATACCTGGGCACTTTCTCTCTCCTGGCAGTTACACATCTGGACACGTGGCTCGCATCCAGCTGTACACGTGCCATCATCTGGAGCATCCTTGACTTGGACGCTACTTCTGACTCTTCTTTTGGCTAAGTTACTTATGCACGATATACTCAGTGCATAGATGCCTTGGAGCGTGATCTCTTCTGGGTGGCGAGTTCGGGTGCCTTCGTACACACCTTCCCTGTGGTCTCGCCGACCGCCTTCATAATCTGCGCTACCTACTTCACCGTGTATGTTCAAGCAAGCTGTCCCCCGACCTCATCCTCTGGCCAGCTGGGGAAATGCCTATCTGCCTTCATCTTCGGCGATGTCCTTGTTTCGGCGATCTCTAATCACTTGATCGCCTGGGTTCATATCTGGCGACTTCATCTTCAACTCGGTGACCGCCGGTATAGGTATGATGGAGATCGGAGCACGCCAACTTAATAACTGGCGACTACACGAGCCCCCCCGACTTTCTTCCCTTCTGCCAGCCAGGTGTCTCATCCAACACGCCTATACAGTAGCTTGATGCCACGTCATTACTTCCGACTACCAGGGCGGTACAATGATGATGAATGAAGAAGAACAACTGGTTGATGTATCGAAACAACCGATTGTTTTTTGTGGTTATATCAGTTTTTTATTCTTTCTGCTTTTGCTGTTTTAAATCTGCTGTACTAAGAACAATTATCTTTCTCATCTCTTCTTTTTTGTCTATTTGTGAAGACAAATAGGGGGAGATATATGTTGTGTTTTGATTTTAGTTTTTTTCTTTCTTTCAAAAACAGTTGGATGAGTAAAACCTTATAGGTTTTTGCTCCTATATTTTATTTGATTGTTTGCTCTGATATTATGTTCTAAATTTCTATATTTGTTTCTGTGCTAACCAAATATTAGAAGTTCTGTGTTTTGCTTAAAATTGTGCTTTGCAGGAACTGCTTCAGATTCAATCAAGTACAACACAAGCATCAAGGATTTATCTTAATCAAATAGGGGGAGATTGTTGAACCAAGGGGTGTTCAAGCTTTGAAGAATCCAAAACCCTTTGAAGGATGTTGAAGGCTAGGCTGTGCTTGCTGTTGCTGAGTTGTCTTAGATAGGATCTGGGGTAGATTGAGTTTTGTAATCCACTCTTGATTGAATCCAAAGCATAGGCATTCTCAATTTTTTTAAAAGAAAAAGTGTTTTTCAAGCTAAGTGAAAAACAACCTGTTGTTTTGTCGAAACAACCGATTGTTTTATACTTAGGTGCTTTTAGAAAAGATTGAAAACTGTTTTTCAAATGGTTGAGGTGTTAAAACCAAAACAACCGATTGATTCGAGGAAACAACCGATTGTTTGTTTTGGTGCCATAACAGAAAAATGGTTTTTGTTTTGACTGAGCTTTAAATGATTCTAACTAATTACGCTACAGTCTTTAATACTTTGACCAATCTTTAAATGCAATGAATAGTTTGTTAAGATTTGGTAACAAACATCATCTTTGAATATCTTCAGAAAAATAGATTTGAGTAAGAACATTTTTTAACACAAGTTTTTGAGTTTTTCAAAGAGTTGAGATTGCTTAGAGATTGAGATTGATCAAAGTGTGTGAGATAGGATTTCTACTTGTATTGATTTCAGATTTGCTTATGTAACAAGTGTAATCCTTGTATGTGTTGAACAAGAATCTTTGTGTGTTTGCTGAGAAGTGTTGTGTGTTCTTGAGGGGATCAAGATCAGCATTCTTAGTGTTGGTGTGTTGGCCAAGAGAAGTGTGTGTCTTGAGGGGATCAAGGTCACTTTCTTGGTTGTGTTGTAAGTGATCTAGGTTTGATTGCTTAATGGTGTTCCTCAGTGATTTATGAGAAGACTGGATGTAGCTTTGGGTTTAGAGTGAACCAGTATAAATCTCTGTGTGCTTTTCTCTATCCCTTAACTCTTTAAATTCAGTTTTGATATTTGCAAACTGGTATAAACAACCCATTGTTTTTCTGGTGCAGTTGCTTTTTGCTTTAGTTTTTGGCAAACTGAATTTTTTATCATTTGTTTCTTGAGATAATTTCATTCTTGACTTAAAAGTTTTCGAAAACCCTCTTTAAACAATTCACTCCCCCCCCTCTAGTTTAAAGCCATATATTCTAACACATGGTTCATTATGGAGTTGATAAAAATCTGACTCTTTTAAAAAGAAAGTTTTATTGGCCACACACATGTGAGTAGATTTCCAAAGATTTTATTCTAATTGTATAGGTTGGTTGCAAAGTAAATCTAAAATATGTCTCATGGATTCTACACACCCCTTCCAATAGCTAGTGCCCCTTGGGAGGATATATTAGCTTGAATTTTGTTTTAGGACTCCTAAGAAAACAAATTCCCTATGATATTATTTTTGTGGTAGTAGACCATTTTAGCAAGATGGCTCACTTTATTCCCTTCCACAAAGTAGATGATGCCAACTATATCTCAAGACTATTCTTTAAAAAGGTTGTCAAATTACATGGTTTACCCAAAATTATTCTGTCTAATAAGGATGTGAAGTTCTTTGGAAAACTCTTTGGGTCAGACTTGAAACTACACTTTTATTTTCTACCACATGTCATCTTTAAACTAATGGACAAACCGAGGTAGTAAATAGATCTCTATCTACATTGTTGATTGCACTTTTAAGAGGCAACCAAAAGTTTTGGGATGATTATCTTCCTCAAGTAGAGTTTGCATATAATCAAGTAGTCAACATGACTACTAATCTTTCTTCCTTTTGAGGTTGTGTATGGTTTTAATCCTCTCATGCCTCTTGAGTTACTACCACTTCTTGAAATTGCTTCATTGATTCATAAAGAATGAGTTTCTAGAGCAGAGTTTGTCACATGAGAAGGTAAAAAACCAAATTGGAAAACAAACTAAAAAATATGTTGAACATAGCAATAAAGGGAGAAAGAAATTAATATTTGAGAAAGAGGATTGGGTTTGAATGCACTTGAAAAAAGAAATATTTCCTGCTCAAAGAAAATCCAAACTTAGTCCTAGAGGAGATGGTCCATTCCTAAGTCCTCTAAAGAATTAATGACAAGGAATATAAGTTAAACCTCCCAATTTATTATGGAGTCATTACCATCTTTAGTATTTGTGATTTAATTCCTTTTTCAGGGGACGATGATTATGAGCAAGAAATGGATCCGCGAATAATTCCTTTACAAGAAGGAGAGTTTGATGGAGGACCATCCAGGAGTGACCATATTGGAGCTTTAACTAGGACCATGGTTAAAAGACTGGAGGAGGGAGAAAGACCTCAAAAGGTTTTCCTTTTATAGAGAGTAATATATTAGACTTTCTTTTCCATTTTCTTAGCTATGTAAAACTGTATTGGAGTAAAGAAAATAAAATAAAAAATGTATAGGAATTGATATTTTTGTTGTGTAAAAAATAGACACATAAGTGGGCTTGAATTGGTCTCATTAGGGTTTGACTTAAGAGTCAAAGTCCTAATTTGGAAGTCAACAAGCAAGCCTCTCTATTAGGAAAGTCAAAACCCTAATTAGAGAGGCAAGGAAAGACTCCACACGGCCCACTCATGCACCTAGACGACCATGCATCAAGAGAAGTAGCATTAAAGCTTATAAACCTTTAAAAGGAAGGCAAACACGACAATGTGAAATTTCTCATATATTAACGTCGAGAATTGGAAGTGTAATTGCACTTTAGCCCTCTCAATCTCACATTCTTTATATCATGGTGTGTGTATAACTTTTCTATCTATAAGTAAGGGTCATACCCCTCTACCATTTTACTACTTTGATTGTTAAATCAGAATTAAATTGCATTTTCATATCTTCTTGTTCTTTTAAAGTCTTGAAAAAATGGGAATATTCTTCTCCTAGGTTCTTCTGGAACTTTCCTTGGGAGAGTACCTATCGAGTTTCTTTCAAAGAGACTTTGGAGAAAAGTTAAAAAGTTTTTGTTAAGTATTCTGATAAGCTCAAAGGGTGCTTTCATCAATAATAATATGATAAGTGCATATCTCTAAGTCTAATTTCAATGCACGAGTCTTCTAGAAGTAAAGTCAAGTTTCGTAGATTTCTGACATAAATGATGAATTTGATATGAGAATTGAAAATAAACACTTGATTGTTAAGTAATATGTTGTAATGTATATTAAGAAATATGAAAAAAAAAGATTCTTGAATGATCATCGATTATATAATCATATTGATTTGTTTAAAAATACTAGCTTACCATATTTTTATTGTTTGTGTTGTTTTCTAATTTGTGATGATATGTGTTATATGTGAGCAGAGACTATTTAAAAATTCCTATAAAAATAAGATTATTTTTTAATACAGTATTATGATAATGTAAATTAATATAATTATATATATATATATATACACTAAATTTCATGATATAATTGTTAGGTAAGCTAACCCAAGACGTTACACTTATTACATAATCATTATTTTTCTTCTTATGTTTATATAAGACATAATGTAGAAAATATGATATTTATAAAAATTTAATATTTTTTCTCTATTTATTTTTATTAATAGAAAATCAAAAGTACATTACGTCTAAAGAAGATATTATCATCCTATAATATATCGTTTTAGTATTATTATTTCTAATTAAATGTGCATAACTTATCTAAACTTAAAAAACATTTATTCTATCCCTTTTATTCTTCTTGTTATATTATTGTATAAAAGGTATTATTAAATTTGGTTATAATTTACTAAAAAAAAATTATTTGGACTTAAAAAAATATTAACACTGTTCCTATATTTGTTTTTTACAATGGAGAATCGTAATTACTTGTGAAACATATTTGTGTGTTAAGTAATTTTATTAATTTTGAAATTTTAATTTTTTTTAATATTTCAATAAAAAAAATTATAATCTACGTTACATATGTAAGGATTTAGAAAATAACTTTAGATTAGAAATGATATATTTTAAATGACATCTTAATATTTTATTATTAAAATTAAAAGATTTATAAATAGAAAATTTAGTTATTTAAGTTTCATTTTAAAAGAACCACCATCTCTCTAAAACTTCTTTTTTCCTTTTTTCTCTCTTCTTCCTAAGATTTTGACCTCCTTACTCATGATTTTGATGATCGAAGTCCATCATTAGACTCTTGGTAGTGAAGACTACAAGACTGGCTGATCAGAATCTCTGATAGAGTAAGTTTATCTTTTGTTTTTCTCTTTAAGTCAAATTTTGTATTTGTTAGGTTTGTCTCAATCTAGGTTTTACATGTAACTCTTTTAGCTTCAAGATTAGTCTATGTTAGCTAAGAGTCCCAGTGATATAACTAGATTTTTTTATCAGGACTTTGTGGTGCAGGTTAAGATACCTTGAGTTTTTGGTAGGTTTGGAGCTCTTAGTGAGCATATGCTCAAGTTCAAGAGAAGTTAGTCTTATTCTTTTCAATAGAACCCTAGGTTAGAAGATCTGGATGAGGGGGTGACGTGGTCATCAGTTCCAATTTTTCTTGCAGTATTGTCTCTTTTAGTGTAAAGTAGTATATAGACTGAAATTGTTGATTTTGAATATTATATATTGATTTTAAGGTGAATAAGTTATTTGAAGTGTTCGTGACTGAGAATTGAAAGTGTTTAAATGGTAATATAAATGAATTGAATTGTATTTGAAAAGTTTGTTTAATCACTTAAAAGGTTTGATGAGAATATATTTTTTTCTATCAGTTTAATATTTTTTTTCTTACAAAAAGGATTATAACAGACCATACATTATATTATCAATAATATATTCAATATAAAAATGATATATATATTTTATTCTTTAATATCAAATATCAAGAAATAAATTTATATAAATACTAAAAATAGAGTACCAAATAAATAATTGCATACATGTTGAGTAATTATATGAAAGAGTAAGTAATTTCTAATAGTTAAAATTTCATAATTACAATATCTATTACTTTTATAAACTTATCTTGGATATTTAAATAATCTTGATAGATGTTGAACAAGTTGAAAAATTATGTAATGAAAAAAATGTTATTCAAATGAAATGAAGCTGAACAAAACAAAAAGAAAAGACAAAATAAGTTTGTTAGACTAGATAATAAAATAAATGTTTCCACGATTAAACATTCGAAATTGAGAGTATGATATCCTTATATAACAAATAAGCAACAAATAAACACTACAAGAAAATCATCAAATAAAAACTAATTTTAAGAAACCAAAATAATTAGTTCTAATAGTAACTAAATTAAAGATTATTTTAGAAATTAAAAAAAAATGGATTCTAAATTAGTTTCTATTATTGTTAAATAGTTTCTAAATTGGTATCTAATTAGCAACCAAAGTTTTAACTACCAATTATTTAGATTCTAAATTTGGTAGCAAAAAACTTGGTTGTTAATTAGATACCAATTTAGAAACCATTTAACAATAATATAAACTAATTTAGAAACTAAAAATTTATTTAGTCTCTAAAATAATCTCTAATTTAGTCACTATAACAACTAATTATATTTTGTTTCTAAACTTGGTTTCTATTTTATGATTTTCTTGTAGTGAAATATATATAAAAGAAGTAAAAATTATCAAATTTATGCCTTAAAATTGATTTAATTTGTTGAAATTGAAGTTTATGTTTGGTGAAGTGAAATGTAATACATTTTCTTTTTAATGAAACCACATAAAGAAAAAAAAATCAACTTAGAGTCAAATAGCTGAGAATGAAAACTTATGTATAGGAAAAGAAAAGTTCTTCAAATATTATGAAATAAAAAATCAAATAGAATAGTGAAAATAAGTTCTAGATTACATAATAAACTAATAATATTTAAGTAATTAAGTTATCCACCAACTCAGTTCATACGTAAATCCGTAGGTAATCCTACATATTTTATTTTTAATTTTTAATTTTTAATTTTATTTTTATTTTTTGTTTTTGTAGTGAAGTTCGAATAATATCCACAATGCGAGTTATCCTTAAGTAAAAGTCTCCAAATAATTTGCTTTTTTTTACTAACATATAATTTGCGTTTTTTTATTAACATAAGAAAAATAAATTCTAAAATAATATTTAATTTAGTTAATATAATGACTAATTATTTTTAGTCTGTATTTTTTTTTATTTAATGATTTTCTTATAGTGATATGATTATATATATTAAAATATTTTTAATTTAATTAATAATATATTTTAAAATTTACACAATTGTAATATATCATTTTAATATTAAATTCTTGTTAATATTTGTTTTTATATTTTTTATAAAATAAAACTATTTAATAAATATTTAGACATAGAACAAATACGGATATAATAAATAGACGTAACTATTATTCAAAGGCACAAGAAGAAAAAGCAAATTTTACCAATCAAATATTGAAAACAAAATTGAATATGAAGTTTTAACTAAAAATAAGTATATCCATATCTCTAATAGTGTGGGGTTAGATCTATTCGAAGCTGTTTTTTCAACTCTTTCATCTAAAGTGAACCTCATCATATTTTTAAATATTTTAACACTTCTTCCTTCCCGTTCTTTATTTATACTTTTAGTACGTCTCTTAAATTTTTTTTTTTATAAAACCAGAGACAATTATGAAATAAAAACCAATTTTTAAAATAAAAAATAATTAGTTATTATAGTGACTAAATTAGAGATAATTTTATAGAGTAAATTTTTTTTTGGTTTCTTAATTAGTTTCTATTACTGTTAAATGATATTTAAATTGATGTCTAATTAGCAACCAAGATATTTGTTACCAATTATTTAGATTCTAAATTTGGTAGAAAAAACATTGGTTGCTAATTAGATACCAATTTAGAAACCATTTAAAAATAATAGAAACTAATTTACAAACTAATTTTTTTAGTATTTAAAATGGTCTCTAATTTAGTTTTACAACAACTAATTTTATTTATTTTTCTAAAATTTGGTTTATATTTTATGATTTTTTTAGTGATAAGTAACTTATGTATATATGTATGTTAATTTCTAGCTGAATAATATATATAGTGTAAAACATCTTTAAAATGTCAATATATATTATATATTATTTATTTTTCCCGATAAAAAAATATATTTATTATTATTTCTATGCCTAATTAAATGCAGATACACAAGTCACAATCCACTAAAGTATCAACTTGTGTTGGTTTGAACATGTAAATGGCTATGACCTAGAGTTTGTAGGTCAATTTTTTACTCACTCAGCAAATAAGTAAATTAGGCACTCAAGTATGGTTCCATACTGATTGGGTTAATTAGGAAATCAAGTATATTAATTGTTACCAAATAAAAAGTAAACATACAGGCTTTTGAATGCTATTTTATTTAAAACTATAACCTAAAACGTTAGTTAAAATATCAAATAACTTTTCTATTCTAAATATAAACTATTCACACTACTATATTTAAAAAATGAAATTAAAATATCATGTAACGATTAAATCTTTAAAATTTTCACTTAAAAAAAGCAAATATATATTTCTTTCTTCACTTTTTTTTCCTTTTATATTAAACATCCGTAACACTATAAGAAAATCATGAAATAGAAACCAATTTTAAGATACCAAAAATAATTAATTGTTATAGTGACTAAATTGGTGTCTAATTATCAACCAAGATTACTACCAAATTTAGAATCTAAATAATTGGTAGCAAAAACCTTGATGACTAATTAGACACCAATTTAAAAATTATTTAAGAATAATAGAAACTAAAATTTGTTTAGTCTCTAAGATTATCTTTAATTTAGTCACTATAACAATTAATTATTTTTTTTCTAAAAATTAGTTTCCATTTTATAACTTTTTACCGTGAAAGTTTACGATATAAAATTTGATGATAACATAAAATGATTTAAATTAAATGATTTAAATTTGAATATAAAGATTGATTTGAATAAAATGTATAAAAGAAATTGTTAAAAAGATGAAAGTAGGTGTAGATATTGCAAGAAGTCAAAAGCAATATATATATTGTGACAGATAACTGTCCTCTGGTTGAAGTTGTGTTTGTCTAAATTATAGAAAAATATAGTGAGTTGTGTCTTAGTGTGATTAAAGGGGTGTTTGAAGGCTCCATTTTCAATGAAAACGGCACTTTGATGTTGATGATAAAAAAGTGACCTAATTTGAGAAATGGGATATACAGTGGATTGATTCCAAGATTACAACAACCAACAGTTTTTAAGTGAGAAAGGCATCAATTTGATCCTTTAAAGTTGAGAGTGGTAACAACCAACAAACCCATCACCCATGCAATCACTAACACATGGGTTTTGGTCCTCAAAGTCAATGCATTACTGTTTCGCACCTTGGCTTGTTGCCACTTCATTGGAGTAACACTTTCATTAACCCAACTTGGATCACACAAATTTGGCAAATTGCACATCACATACCACAAAATTCCTTCACACAGATCTTTTCCTTTTAAACTACTACTTCACTGTTTAGACATTGCCTTATACCATTAAGATCGTGCTTTATTATATAACTATATATATTTTAATAGTCAAACTTCATTACAAACCTAAAATTATAATCATCTAGTACTATATTTTTATCTATAAAATACGAACGAATTTACAGAGAATTGTGTCCATTAAAATTTTAATTAACATAGAAAGTGGTGTGTAAAAAGAAAGTGGAAATGCAACTTGATACGAATGAAAATTAATTCCCTTTTTTTTTTACACTTGTACTCATCCATCTCCTTTTTTTTTTTAGCCAAAAGCATATCGGTACGAATTTTAGGATTTCTAGTTAGAATATTTAGAATAAAAACATGTATTTTATGAGTTTTAATTAGTTGTTTTGTTATCTTTTAAATTATAATTGATATTATATATTCCTTGAACCTTCCGTAATCGTAATTTTTATAAACTCTAAATCTAAATCCTTAAATAAACTTTCAAAATTAAAATTAGTTACATTTATTTTTAACTGAAGACAATCTAATTATTAATACACTTTTCATTTTTCATCTATAATCATCACTATCAATCAAGATTCATTTTTCAATCACCATTTTCAACACACGTCAAAAATCAAAACAACACATAACACACACAAAAAACACACATTATCTTTTTTCTCTTTCTCGAGGATTAGGTAGAGACTGGTAGGGTTAAATTTTTTTTTTTTAAACGAGAAGCACCAATTTCGATTTGGCTTAATCATGCTGATTTTTCTCTTTAAATTACCATTCTCATCACTAGTACAAAATGCAACATTCTTAACACCTTTCACTCCTTTTTTTCTATAAATTTTTATAATTTTTTCAATTTGTGACGTCGGAATTTATCAAAATAGCTAATTATTACATGTAAAGTCTTGAGATCCCAAATTTTCACATGACGTGACTTTTTTACAGTTTTTTTTTTCATTTCGGATGAAGATATTTTTATTTTAGGTTGACATTTTTTTTCAAGAAGACAATGGTATATTTAACAATAATCTTCGTGCTTGCAATCTAAATTGACAATAAAAAATATACTTTTATATCTCTAGAATTGTATATAATTTTTATGTAAAGGTTTTATAATTTTTTATATTAAATTATAAATTTGTAATTAATTATATAAAAAATTATTAAAATAATAGTATTGTAGTACACTAAGATAGAATATTGTCTCAAATATTGCTATTTCAATAAGCTTGCTCGTCTTGGTGTTCCAAGTGTCTTTTGTAAAAGAGGGAGGACCAGCATAAGCTCTCAATACATACATAAATAAAGAGTCATGTATCTGTATGTGGGCCTCTTGTTCCAACATCCCTCTGAGTCACACAAGTTCCATTATAATGCACTCAACCTTAAATTGAACTGTATTTTCATAATGACTTGACGTATGAGAATAACAAACCATCCCATATTTTGTAA
The DNA here is from genome assembly GCF_000499845.2 of Phaseolus vulgaris. Taxonomy (NCBI): domain Eukaryota; kingdom Viridiplantae; phylum Streptophyta; class Magnoliopsida; order Fabales; family Fabaceae; genus Phaseolus; species Phaseolus vulgaris. The sequence goes on from NC_023749.2 coordinate 15,235,466, forward strand.
GGTACTTCTTTATGATTGATTTAGAAAATCACTTTATCTCACTCCATGCAAATAATCAAATCATGGATCGTTCCTATCAATCCTTAAAACCTTTCAACAAGTGAGAATTTTGATAAATGGGAAGAATATAAATATGTGTGCATAATACATCCAATGGGACATCAAATGTATGAAGAATGGCTCTGACAACAAAGAGTCTTCCAGAAGAACCAACATCGTTTGAAAAGTATGTGCTTTGCTTTCGGCTTCGTGCATTACTATTTCACTCCTTTTACCTCTTACAAGATTTCAATAGACCATCTATAGGCACAAACATCCTTTCACTTCTACAAGGGTAAAGAGGTATTGTTAGACGAAGATAAAGATAAAGGACCTTATCGTTTGAAAAGGAGTATCTATGTCGAACAACAGGAAAAATGCTAGCATTTCTTATGGAGAAAAACTTATATCTTTGGACATTTTATGACTTGCATCTGTTCAAAAAATACAAGTGCAAACTATTCAAACAGTCTTGAACTAGAAGAGAAACCTCCTCAATATGTCAAATCCCTCCATCCATACCTTTTGTTGACATTACGTTCTCTCCATCCAGTGCTCAGACATGCACAAAGAAGATGAAATAATGTTATCCTATGCTTATAGTGAAAACCTTCATAGTTCAAATACCCACTTGATGTATAGTGTTCTACCCATAAGACACCACCCTTTGTTGAAAATGCTTAAAAATGGGGAGAGCTCAGAGGAAAAAGTTCTTAAGAAGTGAATATAGATGGAGATGGAGCAAGGCAAACCCAAGCTTGGAAGAAGATGAAGGCATCATGAGATGAATATCCATTTGAGGGGTTTCCTTTAAGGAAAATAAAGGATAGTTGTTAAAGAGAAACCTCCAAGAAAAGAAAAGAAGATACTGAGGCTAAGAGTCTTCAGACGCACAAGTTGAAGGGGAGGAAACCACAGGTGTTGACTACTAATCAAGTACTAAATTGATTGTACATATTCATCAGTAGAAGTTAAAGACTAACCATATCAATCCTTCTTATTGGGATTTGTTTATCTGATATTATACTTTGCTCGTGGTCACATGTATTGTCTTTAAGCACCATAAAAAAAGGAGGAAATTGTTAGAGAAAAAAAATACAACACCCTAAACATTTTTTGATTATCTGCTAAAAACATAACAAGCCTAGTGCTTCGAATACATGAAACAATTGCATCTGATAGAAGCTAAATCAAAATCGCAAATGCATATGCTTCATCTGGCAGACGATATAGCCAAGTTCAACTTCGTCTAATAATTTAAATGAAGATCATTTAGATGATAACTACAAATTAAGACTTCAAGCTGACATGTATGAAGAATATTCCAAAAAGCTTAAGTATAAAGAAATAGAGAATGTCTTCTATATCTATCCCACGAAAATTCATGCAACAACAACGTTCAAAATACTTAGGGATATGAGCTAAAGATGAAATGGCCACCAACTTCTCTGACATGGTTAGTTTCAACTCTGGTTCAATTGCCTATCTTGTATAGTGTGCATTTTTAACCAATGTTTGGTGTAAAAGGATCTGCTACCGAAAAAGATAAGTATTGTCAACTATCAAAGAGATGGTGTAAATAAGAGAAAGGAATTTAATGGTCCATGCCATACATTTAGTATTTATCAACATAAGAGCTCATCAAACGATGATAGAAGAAGAAAGAAAACAACACATAGAGTTTAAAGCTACTCAATGGCCAAAAAAGGGGAATGCAACGACTACTTTTGTGAAGACTGTAAAAAGACATGCTTTGAAGAAAAGAACAAAAAAATAAAGCTAGTCATACTTTACAAGTAAAAAAAAATTATTGAAATTTCTTTATGCCCTAAAGCTTTCTAAGAACATTGTTTGTGTTCATTTTTGCTTACTAGTAGAGAGAGCTTAAACCTTGTATACATTGAAAGACATTACCCTCTCTAGTGAGCAAAATCAGTGATTAGTTGTTTCATGGTTCCAAATGATACTCATAACATACCCATTTCAATCCTGGACACTTTTTATGAAAGCGTTGGAAACAGAGTTTGGACCCTCATTATACGAATGCTCACATTCTACTTTGTTCAAGTTGTCCTAGACAGGATCGATGAGTGAATTTTACCATTCATTCACAACTTTATCAAACAGAGTTATAGACTTGTCCATAGAGGCGTTGTTGGATTTGTTTTGAGTGGGTTAAAATGAGAAATCCGAAGAAAAGTGATTGCTTAGGACCCAAAATTTGTTATGAAAGTTATGGCTCTAGCTAGATTGTACGAGGAAAAATATACTAAAAAAAACCCTTCTTATATTTCTACCAATAGGTTCCACTCAAGTATACCATCACACCAAAACGAAAACACCAACCTACCCCCACTCCTCCCTACACCAAACCTTTGTCTCAAATGACGACGACTAGAAATGTGAAGAGAATGATTCCATCAGAGATGGAGATTAAAAGAGAAAATAATTTATGTTACACATCTGATGAGAAGTTCACCCAAAACCATAGATGCCCAAATAAATACATGTTTTTGCTGCAAGCTCATGATTTTGAGAACCAAACAATCAATTTGGACTTTCCCCCCGGTGTAAAATAGATATTAGAGATGAAGCATCATCTCTCTTACAATGCTTTAAAAGGAGCTAATGGTCTGGGCACCTTGAAATTTCAAGAACAAATGAAGGGTGTCACAATGCAAATCCTCGTGGATAGTGGTAACAATGATAGTTTATTCAACCACGAATTGCTTATTTACTTAACTACCAATTGAACCAAACCCTCATTTTAAATTTTTGGTGGGGAATGATAGTACAATGACGACTAAAGGGCATTATGTTTTTCAGCTTTCCTATTGTCTATAACTGTAGCAGATTTAGTATCGAGAGCTTCTTGGTTAGCAAAGTTGGGACCACATGCGCCAGATTTCATCGCCCTTACATTAAAGTTTTATGTGGATGGACACTTGTCACATTACAAGGACAAAAATCTAATAACCTGGTGCAAGCTAAATTTCATCAATTGAGAAGGTTGCAAAACACTCATGCCATTGAACAATCCTTCATGCTGCAATATGAATCAGATGAAAATCTCAAGGACCAATTGCATGGAATTTCAGGTGATGTGGAACCAAAGTTGACTCCATTATTGCATACCTATAGAAAGGTTTTTGGTACTCCTATTGAGTTACCACGAGAAATAGATCAAAATCATGTGATTAACTTGGTTCATGGAGTTGACCCAGTGAAACTAAGGTCATATAGATACTCGCACAACCACAAGAATCGGATTGAAAAGATTATACAAGAGATGCTAAAAGAAGGTCTCATAAAACTAAGCAACAATCCATTTTCTTATCCTGTTGTATTATTTAAGAAAAACATGGGACTTGGAAGTTCTGCATTGATTGAGCCTTAAATATGGTAATAATAAAATATGTTTTTCCAATGCCAACTCTTGATGAATTGCTAGATAAATTATATGGAGCACAATATTTCTATAAGTTGGATTTGAAGTCTGGCTATCACCAAATTCTGATGAGGCCAGAAGATAGGATGAAAATAACCTTTAGGACACAACCTTTAGTCATGTCACTTGGGATGAGTGATGCCCCCAACAACTTTTTAGAGCTTCATGAATAAGGTCTTTCAACAATAGTTGAGAAATTCAGTATTGGTCTTCTTTGATGATATCTTGGTGTACAGTCCATGTTGGTACACACATCTACAACACTTAAAGATAGTATTACAAATCTTGAACAAAAAACAACTTTGTTAGACTATCTAAACGTTCCTTCTATGTGAGGGAGATTGATTATTTGAGGTATACAATTTCTGGTTTGGAGTTGCTATGGACAAGAGTAAAGTGCAAGTTACTATGTTTTGGCTAAAACTTGTGAATTTGAAACAATTGAAAAGATTTTTAGGAATGACAAGTTACTACAGAGAAAAAGAATATGCTACCCTAGCATCATCATTATCTGATTTGCTGAAGAAGAAGAATTTTAATTGGAATGCCAAGACAAAAAAAGCTTTTGATGAAGTCAAGGCAGTAGTTACTCAAGCTCCTGTTTTAACTCTACCTGATTTTTCTTAGTCCTTGTTTTGGAAAATAGATGAATCAAGGTCTGGAATTTGAGCAATTTTAAGCCAAAAACAACATCCGATTGCTTATTTCTCTAAGAAGTTGTCACCAAGAATGCAAAATCAGTCGGCATACGCAATAGAAATGTATGCTATAACAGAACACTAGCAAAAATCATGCATTATCTATTGGGTCATCATTTCATAATCAGAATCAATTAGAGCAGTTTGAAGCACCTCATAGATCAGTCAATACAAACCCTGGAACAACAAAAATGGTTGTACAAGTTTTTGGGGTTTGACTTCCATATTGAATACAAAGTATGAAAGAAAAATTTAGCAGTGGATGGCCTTTCAAGGTCATTTATGTTAGCTTGGTTTGAGCCCAAAGCAATTTTCTTATGAAAAGTAAGAAAAGAAATGAAGGAAGACAAAAAGTTACTACAATAACTATAAGCGCGCCTCTGAAATTAAAGTACAAATCCTAATTTTGTCATTAAAGAGGGAATATTGTATTGGCAAAAAAAGGGTGGTGGTGCCTTCTGATCTGGATCTTATTAAAGATATTTTGGGGGCAATATCATGCTTCTCTAGTGGGGGGACATGTTGCAATCAAAAGAACGATAATCAAACTTAAAAATGAGTTTCATTAGAAGGGTATGAATGTTGATGTTAGTAGATTAGTATAATAATGCTTAATTTGTTAGCAAAGAATCTCAGAATATGTCCCTGACAGGGTTTTTGCAGCCTTTATGATAGCAGAGGCCCCAACTACACATAACCACATAATAAAGAGGATGAAGACCTAGAGGTTGTTTATTGATTTATTTCCAAATATGGGTCTAATTGGTTTTTTTTATTTATTTTTGTAGGCCCAATCAAGAGGAAAACTCTAGGGTGAAGGAATGTACAAACATATCCAAGAATACCTGATGGCATTTTCATGAAGTTCTTCTTGAATCAATGTAGAGTATGGGGCGGAAGCAATGAATGAGAGTGAGCAAGATCCTCCTAAGAGTGGTGTTGATCTTGTAGGTGCATGTTAAGTATGGGTATTGAGTGGTTCGGCCAGCTCAAGGGAAAAAATGAAGGAATTGAAGTTTAGAGCCTAGGATTCTAGGGAGAAGCAAAGTTGAGCACAAATTGGCAGCATAACTTTACTCACAATAAACTTGCAAAATACATGAGATAGCCTCCCTATTTATAGGCTATTTGGGACGTAAATCCTAAGCTAATACATAATGAAATGTAAACCAAATGAAATGCAAAGCTAGACCATGTGCCATGACCGGTCACACCTAGCCAAGTTCTAGAAGGTTTCCTTCAAATGTGCTTTCTACACTACCCTATCTACTAAGTACCCCTATTGGGCCTTCATGTACCAATTACAAGGCTTTCCCAAACCGTAGCTTGATCCATGTGTGGTGAGCTAGACGGTCCTTCTAGATGCTCCTTATGTAGCCACTCCCCCATCATGGCCTAGACGCTCCATATCTTAGGCTAGACGCTCCTCTTTGAGTCTAGACGCTCCTCTTCATAAGCTAGACGGTCTTAGCCTTGGAAGCTTGGCTTTCATAGTGTGGTGAGCTTGGGCCCTCTTCCATCATCCCCTCCCTCTTGAAGAGGATTTGTCCTCAAATCCAAGGCTTTTGTTCGGGGGATGGTTGTGGCTGGATGGTGTCCATCATCTCCTCCTTCATGAGAAGATCTATCCTCAGATTTGCATTCTTGATCTCGGATAGCAGCCTCTTGCTTCGTCAAGATGTGTCCTCCCGGATCAAATATCAACCTATGTGAATCTTGAAACAAAGCAAAGGAGTTAGGGTGAGCCTTTAGAGAACAAATAATTGTATGAAGTTGCCATTCTTGTTTTTCTCTTGTGTTGGCCAACTTCTCACAATATCTCCCTTTTGAGGGTTGTAGGTGCCCTCTAATCCTCTTATATTTTCTAAAATTTTCAAAAGTAGTTACTTTTTCCTTAGGCATAATACCTTTAGAAAATGGTGACAACTTTAAAAAGGCAAGAGGACTATGTTCACATACAACTTCAAATGGAGAGATATGAGTAATCTTGTGGACTACTCCATTGTATGCATGTATAAAAGGAAAAGGATTCTCATCCCAAGAATTGTGGGTGTTCCTCATGATTTCGTGAAGCATAGAAGGGAGAGCTATGTCTTCAAATTTTGGAGCTCTACCCCTTATTTTTGAAAATAAATCATGGAGGCTTGTCACTTTTCTTAAGAAGAGTTTATCCACTTCCATGAAGAAAGAATCAAGACCTTTTGTTGTCCTAGGAAGCTCTAATATGAAATGTGTGTCTTCCCAAGTATCTTTTACAAAAGGTGAAGGAGTATAGAGTTCTTGAGACTTTGCTTTAGGTGTAGTTTGAAAACAAGAGTTGTACCTAAAGTAATGTCTTTGAACCTCTTTTCTCATGGGTGACAAAAGTTTTCCTCTTAAAAGCTCTAGAGTTTCATCAATTCTCATTTGCCCCATGAATTCTCCTTCTTGTAGACTTTTTCTCTTATGTGCAAAGAGAGTCTCGTTGGTACAACCATTGTTTATGAAAATTTGTACATTTTGCAATGGTTGTCTCAATAAGACATGGCAACTTGTTCTAGGCACTACTTCATACAAAAATTGGTAGGTGCTTATAGATAACTTGTCATTCTTTTGGGGATATCTTAACACATTGGAGAAATAGTCTTGATCTATGCAAGCTTCTTTTAAAGACTTTTCTTTTGTGCTCTAGCTTGCAAGTGTTCCTTTACAATAGGAAAGGCTAGGTTGTTCAACAAGAAGCATGTTTGTAAAGGTAGTGTCATTGTGCTTGACTTGTTGAATGACCTTGTGGGAAGGAACACTATTCTCCCACGCCTTTTGTTTCCCAAATTTTTTTTCTTTTTCTATTTTTTCGTCATCCCTTTTGTGTTTCATTTGTATTTGGTCTTTTACCACTTGGGAATGTGGTAAAGGGCTAAGTACAAATCTTTTGTGCTTGTGGATGAAAGAAATCTCGTTAGTTAGACCATTATGCGAGGTTTTCTTATCAAATTGCCATGGTCTACCTAATAAGATGTGGCAAGCTTCCATAGGTACTACATCACATAAAACATTTTCTTTGTAGTTACCTATAGAAAACTCGATTTCCACTTGTTTGTCTACACGTAGTTCTCCATCCTCATTGATCCATTGTAAATTGTACGGTTTTGGATGAGGAACTACTTGTAGTTTTAATTTTTCAATCAATCTAGTGCTACAGCAATTGCAGCATGACCCACCATCCACAATAAGAGAGCATATATTTTCTAAAATATTGCATCTAGTATGAAAAATGTTCTCTCGTTGTGTCTCGTTGGATGCACTAGGTTGATTGTGGAGGATTCTTTGAATCATCAATAAGTCCCCCTCCAAAGGATTTATCCTTTCTCCTTCCCCTTTTTCTTGAGTACTAGGTTCATCCTCACCACTTGTGTACTCATCTTTTCCTTTTAAAAACAAAACCCTTTGGTTTGGACATTGTGCTTGCACATGCCCTCTTCCAAAACATTTAAAACACTTGGTGTCCCTAGCACGGATGTATGGGGTGGAGGCATCGTTCACTAAGGGTTTGGTAGTTTCTTTGGATTCGTCTCTAGGTGTACTACCCTCCCATTTAAAGTCTTTCTTGGGATAAGAGTTGGAGTAAGAACCCACCCTTAGACTTGAAGTTTTGCGCAAATTTTGTTGTTCAACTTTAATGCAAAGTTGAACCAAATCATTCAAGTCTTGGTAGGGTAATAGTTCTACTCGATCCCTTATCTCAAGGTTGAGCCCACTTAGAAACCTAGATATGGTGGTGGTTTCTTCCTCTCTAATGGATGCTCTCATCATGTAGAGCTCCATTTTCTGCCTATACTCTTCCACACTTAAGTTCTTTTGTTGGAGTCTTTGGAGCTTGTCCATCAACTCCCTATGGTAGTAGGAAGGTATGTGGCGACGTCTTAGGGCTCCCCTAAGGTCATTCCAATATTCTATGGAAGGCTCCCTATGAAGACGTCGGTCTCTTTCTAAAGAGGTCCACCAATACATGGCATTGCTTTGGAAACTAAGGGTTGCTAAGGGTACCTTCCTCTCTTCACTCACCCTATGGCAAGCAAAGAGTTGCTCTACTTTCATCTCCCAATCTAGGTAGGCCTCTACATCTTCCTTACCATAGAAATGGGGTAGGTCTACCCTTACTTCCTTTGGGCTCTCTTGCTCCCTTTGTCTAGTTCTTCTAGGGGGTGGTTGGTAATAGTCATTAATTCTAAGGCTTCCCTCCCCTAGAGTCTCATTACTTTTAGAATGGGATGCATGAGTTTTTTTTTATTTTTGTGAGTTTTGTGATTTCTCTTCTTGAGCTTTAGCCAACTCATTGATTTTTTCTCATTCTCCAATTGTCTAAAAGAGATTAATTGTACCGCTTGGGATACTTCTTTTAAAAGAGTTTTCAAAGATTTTACTTCACTTTCTATAAACTTTGGAGAGTGAGAAGAAGAAGACATGGCTAAAACTTTGTGTATATAGGTGTTTTACTTTGAGAAAGTTTAGGAAAGTTAAAGAAGGTAGTTTTCCAGGTAAGGGAGGTGAGTCACAAAGGACTACTTAAGTACCAAGCCTTTTCCTTGCCAAAAACTATCCCCCAATATCTTCACACAAGACTTTCTCTTAATGAAACACTTAGAACACAAATAAGTTGAGAAATAAATGCAAGAAAACAATGCAAGCTAACTATGCAATCAAAGCTAGTCGGTTTAGCACACAAATTAAACAAAATTAAACATGCAAAACGTAGCTATGAAAGCAAAAGAAAAGCAATTACAAACAAGTAACAATTACTAGTCAAGAATGCTATACTATTCGGCCCTAGGTGAGGCTTCTTGGACACTTTGAGCCCTTGAAGACACACTCACCGTCTAAACGTAATTAACAAGGTAATTAACAATAAACCAAGTTGCAAAGGAAATAAGAGAACTCCCTTTGTTGATCCTCTTTTGATTAGTGCACTTCCTTGTTGTCCTTGATTGTTGATCTTCCAAGTGTTTGTAGTGTTTATTTCAAGAACGTTTGTTTCGGCTTTGACCTTGTATTCTCCTTAGAATGATGGCCTTTAATTCTCCAATTTCCAGCACCTAGCAAAGGGCTAAACCTTAACCAAATCAAGTTCCCATTCACATAAGCACCAAAGAAGAATTAAATTCCAGCACCCAAATTTAGAGGTCAAAGAACAAAAGCAAGAAACAAATTTAATTGAATAAAAACAGTACCACCAAAAGGAATTAGATTGTGACAACTAGAAAGAGAGTCAATTAAGTAAAGCAAACAAATAAAGGTACTCAATTAAAGGTTGGCACACAAAAGAATTCCTAAAGAAAAGCACTAGATTAGATGACCAAATAAAAAAAACAGCTCCACTGGAAAATGTTGTGGGCCAGAAAACGTGTTTGTTCCCCGATTTATGCTGATCTGTATTTTTGGAATTTGGCTCTGAAATTTGTTATGCAAGATATTCAGGATCTTATCTAAAATCTGGCTTTGGATTCACTCAAAACGGATGCACCATTTTTTTTTAATAAATTTTGCAAAATTGGTGTTCGGTTAGGCCAGCTGGAGCGCTTCAGATTTGCACTCTGATCTTAAAAGATTTATCATTTTTTTTCTGTTGCTTCTTTTGACCTAATTCTTTTTTGTCCTTTCTATAACACTTTAAACTTGCATTTTCCAGAGAATCAAAATTTTCCTATGGGTGGAAATATTTTTCTGGGTTAAAACAGCCAAAACAGAGAAGGTGAAAACAGGGGAATCTGAAACTGGAAACAAAAAACAGCAAGATACCAAAGTTTAGACACAATGGAAATTTGTGAAATAGAATTGTGTATGATCTAAACACAATATGAACTCAAACTAAAAATTAAAAAGGCACCAAAGGAGCAAAGAACAGCAGATTCAAGCAAATAAAGAGACCCAAAATCAAGAAACAATCAAGCCAAATAAAAGGACTACTATGAATTGTTGACAATAAGGATGAACATGACTTGACAAAACATGTATAGATTCAGAAAATTAAAGACTCAAAGCATAATATGAAGCAAAATAATGAAAGCAATAAAGACTCAAAGCCTAAGACAAAATAGCAACACAAAGGTGTATGGAATCCTATCACAAATTGCACAAGAACTTGTTCAAGATCAAATGAACAAGAGTGCTTCGGTTGGATCTTCCACAAAGCACACCAAGAACAAATTAAAATGTAAAAAACAGCAAGACAAGTAAGGAAAGTAAATGACAATATGAAATAAAGAAGAACTAAAATTTAAAAGACAAGGAGCTACTCATCTTGAAGAACCAAAGCTCATGATACCAAATGATGGCATTTTCATGAAGTTCTTCTTGAATCAATGTAGAGTATGGGGCGGAAGCAATGAATGAGAGTGAGCAAGATCCTCCTAAGAGTGGTGTTGATCTTGTAGGTGCATGTTAAGTATGGGTATTGAGTGGTTCGGCCAGCTCAAGGGAAAAAATGAAGGAATTGAAGTTTAGAGCCTAGGATTCTAGGGAGAAGCAAAGTTGAGCACAAATTGGCAGCATAACTTTACTCACAATAAACTTGCAAAATACATGAGATAGCCTCCCTATTTATAGGCTATTTGGGACGTAAATCCTAAGCTAATACATAATGAAATGTAAACCAAATGAAATGCAAAGCTAGACCATGTGCCATGACCGGTCACACCTAGCCAAGTTCTAGAAGGTTTCCTTCAAATGTGCTTTCTACACTACCCTATCTACTAAGTACCCCTATTGGGCCTTCATGTACCAATTACAAGGCTTTCCCAAACCGTAGCTTGATCCATGTGTGGTGAGCTAGACGGTCCTTCTAGATGCTCCTTATGTAGCCACTCCCCCATCATGGCCTAGACGCTCCATATCTTAGGCTAGACGCTCCTCTTTGAGTCTAGACGCTCCTCTTCATAAGCTAGACGGTCTTAGCCTTGGAAGCTTGGCTTTCATAGTGTGGTGAGCTTGGGCCCTCTTCCATCAATACCTCCAACTCATCAAAACATAAACTAAAGCTTTGGTAAGAAGAACATAAGACTAAGTTTCTACTGACTAGTCAACATTATTTGTGGGTCAAGTTTTAGCTTAAATAAATTGTATAAATTTGTTTAGGATTTCATGGGCCATGTATTGGTCCTAGTAGCATAAAATAATTGGACCAAATATTTGGGTCAAGTAGCATAGGTTTTTTAGCTTGTATTTGGGCCAATAATAAAATAGGTCTAGTTAGGGTTAAAAGTGACTAGTTGGGGTAACAGTTGGGCTTCTTTAAGCCTAATGTAACCTAAAACGTCTAGGGTATATTGGAGGACGTAAATTAGCTTGACAAGGAGCCCATAAACGTCCACATGGTAGCCTAGGAGTGGAGAGGATTTAGCATGGAAGGTGTGAGCTAAACATGGAAAACATGACTCCACATGACACCTTCTCATTTGAGAGTTTTATTTTGAATTTTCAAATATTGACTCCAAAATGTTCAGCCCTCTCTCCTATAAATTGAGGTGCTTGACTCTCATTTTTCTAAGATTAATGAATGAGTGAATTGGCTGCCAAGATCGCTAGCCTTCTCACTCTCTTGTCTTGCTTCTCTAGGATAGACATTTTAATCTCCTTCTTCACCTTTCTCCAAGTCATATGGTCCAACCAATCATTTTCCCTACCTATCATGCACCTTCAAGGAAACCATAGCTCCATTGGAGTCATCCTTGTCCGCCACTTCCATTGAGCTTCCGCAATCCACCACAGAAATTCAAACGAAATGAAGCAATGCTATCACTTTACCTATACCAGTTCAAATATGGGAAGATGGATCCATGGATTTCATTAAAGGATTGCCAAATTCATTTGGGTTCACTGTAATAATGGTGGTGGCAGACCATCTGTCAACAACCATCTATATGGACACGTTACTGCACTGAAAACATGTTATAATAGTAGAATTGTAGGCGAGGCGTTTATGCAAAATATTGTTAAATTTCATGGAATGTTGAAGTCTATAGTTTCAGACATAGACAAAGTATTCACTAGTCAATTTTGGAAGTATTTATTCAAATTACAGGGAACTTCCTTGGTGATGTCTTCAGTTTACCATCCGCAAACTGATGGTCAGTCTGAAGTATTAAACAAATGCTTAGAAATGTATTTTCGATGCCTCACGTTTCATAATCCAAAGAAATGGTCCAAGGTGCTAACTTGGGCAGAATATTGGTGTAACATTGCTTTTCATAGCAGTCTAGAGATGACTCATTTTAATGCAGTATATGGTAGGGACCCTCCTATATTGAGAATATACAATGTTGATGATTTGGATCCTCCTTCAATTAAGGATCTATTGCAACAGAGAAATGTTCTGCTGGATCAGTTGAAGAAAAATCTAGAAAGAGCTCAGCTACATATGAAGATACAAGCCAATAAGTAGAGAAGACATTGAGTTTGTGGTCGATGATTTGGTTTTGCATCACAACCTTATATGCCTATTTCGCTGCTGACTAATGAAAAGAGTCTAGTACTTCAGCCAATAAAGGTGATGGGAAGTCGGGTAATTATAAAAAATAGACAGTAGATACCTAAGGTATTGCTCAGTGGGAAGGTATGTCGGAAATGGAAGCAACTTGGGAAGAGGTACTAGTGATACAAAAGCATTACCCAAATTTTAGACAAGATTAGTTTCAATGAAAGGGGAATTGTAAGGCACTCAAATATAAAGAAAAAGTTTATTGAAGGACCAAGCAGCAAAGGGAAAGAATCTGAGTCAGTTGGAGGCATGAGACACATGGCACAAGATCAGAAAAGAAGGGACACGAGTAAAAAGTGAGAGAAAGAAAGTGTCTAACGGGGTGACTACATGATTTAAGGGTGGGAAAGAATCTGAGTCAGTTGGAGGCATGAGATACATGGCACAAGATCAGAAAAGAAGGGACACGAGTAAAAAGTGAGAGAAAGAAAATGTCTAACGGGGTGACTACATGATTTAAGGGTGATGAAGGTGGGAAAAAGGAGGTATCGGATGAAATCTTTATGTACTGAATTCTCTCCTTATTTGTCCTTCTTGTCTTCTTCTGAATTCTGTTAGTGAGTGTGGGTTGTGACTCCCTTTTGTATCTTTGTATCCATTTTCTGAATTGGAATAATACACATAGAGCATATCCAACTAGTTTTGCGGTGTTGTTTCTTCCTCTTGCCATTACAGTCCCTATCCGTATTCTATTCTTGTCATTATCCGTGTATGTGATTCATATGTGTCACATATTGATGCAGATATAATCTCACATTTTGTCAGTTTAAGCTGTGATGTTAAAGACGTCAAAATTGAGGGAATGTGAACAAATACACTGATTGAAAATGGCTCACTACTATACATATCTAGCTAGCACTGGATGATGGATTTGGATAGGCCTCAATGGTGGATGTGAATATGCGCTTTTAATGCTTATATACAAAGCCAAGGAGAATCAATCTTCTTCTCCTTGTGCCATGCCATGATGAGTTTGATGAGGTCACTTAAAAAAAAGTTGAACTCTCTTTGGTGAATCCAATCCACAACAATCTCTTCCCATGAGTATCGAATGTCCTTCACTCATTTTAAGCATGTAACAGCATGGTATGCGACCTTTGACAAACCATTCGTGCATCATGCTTAGTAATTATGATCAAGTAGTAATTATACTTACATTTCCTAGTAACTAAACTCCTTCTAGGGATAAAAGTTTGATGGGCAAGTGTATGCATGTCTTCTAAATATATATGAAGTCAATGAATTCTTACGTAAGCAATATGAATAAACTAGCTGGAAAGTGTGATAAGTAGAAGCAATCATGTTAAATTCATACTCCACCCTATAATTTTGTTACACTTTCTTTTATAGTATTGCAGCATTTCAAAACTGTATAATATATAACGAGAGCTAGCTGAAGGATTATCAGAGAGAAATGGAACAACGAAACAATATTATAATTAATGGCATCTGCAATAGCAGAAGTACAAATCAGAAGGTCAATGTATAATTAACAACGGTAAGTTGGACTTAAAATTCATCCGTGTCAGTTTCACTATGTATTGACTCTGTTCACATGTATATATAGAAACATTGTCCGTCAGAGTTTTTAAAACCATACAATTGTCTCTTGTAGCAATGAAATTCAGAAAAGACAGCAAAAACTTCAGAAAAAGATAGGGAAAGGAGGAAGAAAATTTCAGATGATCTTCAAATTGTAGAAGTATTAGATTAGTTTCTAATACTTAAATTTAATAATTTGATTATTGACTTCTATTGTTATTAACTGTTTTAGTGATTAAGACGGTCAAATTCATAACCACATCATTGATAGTTGTCAACTTTTAGAATTGAATTGGTTAACCTTTTCAAATTTAAGTTAGGAATCAATTTTTTGAAGGAATCAATTCAGTGTATTTGGTGAAAGAGAACGAGTTTTAATGGAAGAGAATAAAAAAAAGATACAATTCAGATAAAAAATAATATTAGAATTGAAATTAGAAATTTCTTATTTCTGTATTACGGAATATTAAACATCAGGATTATTTTATTAGATCTGGAACTAAATGTCTCCAACTCAAACTTTTGCTGCAGTAATGGAAGCATGAACATGCATGATTTGCTTGTGGCTTGATATCTTTTTGTAAAAGCCTAATCTGAGGCTTGACCCTAATTTATTTTAAACATAAACTGATCTTTGAAAATTTATTTAAAAGTCTAATTGGTAAAAAAATATAAATATGTGATAGTTTTGAATGTTCAAATAATAGAACTGGTAACATAAAGATAAAGTAAATTAATTAATTGCTAAAGTAGTTAAACTAATCATTTTAACAATTCTTAACTAGTTGGACTAGGCAGCAACAATTTGTTAAAATACCTCACAATCAAACCAAATTAATCAATGTAACCTTTTTTCAGTTCAGTGAATTAACCTCTGTATTACAAATGCTAGCCCCTTCTAACCTCATCAATATTCTATCTTCAAGATTTTGAATTCAATTTTCTTAAGGGCTGTTTGATGAGATGATTTCTCACAGTTCATCTGTTTTCCATTCCCCTAAGGATTAAGGAACTCCACAACAACTACAATTTTATACTTCTCAAAACGCCCCTTCAATGAGTCATTGTCTCATTTATTCAGCAGGTGACTCTTGCAAATTGATTCAGAAGAGAAGCAAAGTCCTAGACATTGTCTGCAATACTTACAAAATTGTGGCACTTGAATTTTTTTGCTTATGGACAGAAGAGGAAGAATTAATCTATTGTTACAACAGATTGTAAGCAGGCAGATCTTGAATTTTGTTGATGTCTTCTAAGGAAAGCTCTCTCTCCAATTGATTTCGTGTTGCTTGTAGAACATCCTAAAGCCATGGGCAGTGTCAATGCATTTCAAAAGTTGAAAAGACCAAACAATATACTAGTGTGTCAGATAATCATTACAAAGCAGTTTCTGGAAAAAAGTAAAAATATATGGAAGGAAGTTTCTGTATACCAACTTCAATTGAAGAGTCCTCACTTTCCCCTAGTTACAATTTTGGTTTACTAATCATTAATACACTCAACAGTTCTCTCCAAAACTTGTTCTCTTAGTTCTTAGAGAAGTTTTAGTGTCCCTGTTCCATAACAGGATATAGCAGTTCTCTTATTATAAGGAAAAGTCACCATAATAAATAAGTTGTGGACTTTAACCAATTTCCTAGATCATATCTACAGTAAAAAAATGGCCTTCATATAAAAGTTCATGCTATTTCAAAACTTCAAAACTCATTTAATTTAACACAGGCAAACATCCCACACCCACTAGTTTTAAAAAAAGCATATCACTCCCTTTCTTTGGATAGTACCAAAGAAAGGGTGAGTATGTGACTTAATCAAAAGGTTAAATAGTGAAGTGGTAGTATACGTATCACTTTATCTAATATATAAAATTGGTGAATATCTATTTAAACTAAGATCAGTGAGTATTGTTTGAATATATCTTAGGTGAAGTGACTATAATTTTTCCTTTAATCTATTTTATATTGTTTTTCTTTTCTATACTGCTGAAAATGTTGGAGGCCTAGGAGGGAAAAGCATGAAGGACTGGAGAAGATGCAGAAAATATGGAGAATAAAAAGCATACATTAAAATCCATGTAGGAAGCGTGCATAGCCAGCCATTGTGCATCCATCATCTCAAACGCTATACAGTATAAAATATCGAACGCTTCTTCATTCTCTGCAGTAAAATGCAATGAGAATCATGAGCAATTGAAGGAGTAAAAACATCAAAAAAAGAAAATATATGCACACCATTTGACAGAACAGATTAAGATGTAACCACACCTCCTAATAACTTGACAAAATTCGTGCCTGGAAGACATCGTGGCTTTTCTGAAAAACACAAACAACATTTGGTGAAAACTTTATTAGAAAATGTCCTTTGCCTTCTCACTTTCTGACAAGGGGGAATATTTACAAACCCCAAAAGGTCAAATACCAAAATCATTACTACAACATCAAGAATAAAGTTAAAAGAAATGTTGACCAAATGCAATGCATTTTATGACTCATCATATTGTGTCCCTACTTTCTAGTATTTTCCCCCAGTGGGTGAAGTGGTGGAGTACTGGTTCACTAGGCTACCCTTTTTACTCTTTCTAGCATTGCGAAATAGTGCACAAACCTGAGCATAAATCCAACATCTGTATCAACATATATGATATATTAATGCCAGCAACAGCAAATGGGTACTCCCAGGTTGCTCTCTTTCCATCTTTCTTCAGTAACAACCTGTGAAAAGATGCCTTCATTTGAATTTCCATAAAATTAGTAATAACTCGTCTTTTCTGCCAACATAGATATCAAGAAACTAAAATGAGAGGACATAAAGGCAGATGAAGTTCTTTCAGGTGTGCTGAATAGGAGACACAAATGCATACCGGATATTTCCTCGCGAAAAACAGTAGATTTTCAAGGGAAATGAAGCCACATCCCCTGAGGAAATCAGGATATCAGACATAATATAATACCTTGGAATAGAAAATTTTGACGTAACGGACTGATTAAGCATAATGCATTCTCTTTAACTGTGTATGACCAAGTGCTTTCATATGATATGCAATTACTAATCACAAACTTTGAAGTCACCATATCAATTAGTTTCGGATCCTTGTTAAAAATTAAGGAAAGAATCCACTCTCTTATCAGCACGTTCTTTCATATAATACATTCTGTTAACCTATGAAGCCTGGTTTCCTAGAAGTATTATACATAGATTTTTAGAAAAAATACAAGATACTTCAGGACAGGGTTGGGATTTAACTTAGTTATAATGGACAAATACTATATGTATTTTCTCCAAAGCATAAACATATGAAGTTGGTTGGCCTTGTTTCCTTTTCACCCTACTTATTTACTTGGACTTTAAACTTTGATCATGGTAGAAATCTGCATATTTATATTTATTTGTTAACGTATTCAAGACGTATCTAATCCATAATTTCAAAAAAGTAGTCATGTTCCCGTATCTGTGTACCTAAAGTCAGTTGATGGATTAGGACCTTGCCATCCCATATCTTTCCATTGGTCAGAAACTAGGCCTTCCAGAGATACATTAGGAAAGGAACAATGCCACAAAGCTCTCAGTGATTCCTGTTGGAAGTGATGATATTGTTAGTAAACGTGTACTGACATTACAAATCAAAAGTTGAAAGCCTTCCTAAACTTCATGATACAGTTCTGTCTTTCCATGAACCAGAAATGAAGCTTTAATTACTGAAGTATTGAGAAATAAAAAGGAAAAATCGGTTCACAAAAACAGATGTACTTGATGGTCGGGGCGAGTCTCATCATAAGGCACTTGCAGCCGTTCTTGAAGCCTTTGAAGTCTTTCCTCCTGAGATAATCATAGAAACAATTTAAGCTCACCCCATCTGAAACACACAAGACTCAAAGAGAAGGAAAAACACTCTGAAAAAGACAAGGGAAATTCAACAAATCATCAACTTCCATTTTACCTCTGCGGGACTCAAAGGATAGTCAACAAATTTGTCATTTCGCTTATTAGTGCCTGTGCGGTTAAAGAGTCCTCCTATCCATGATCGTGACCCAACCATAGCATTAGCTATCCATGCAACAAAATGGAAGAAAAATTTGAATGATTAGTAATGCTGACACAAGACAGAATCATCATGTTGCAGTGTTGTTAGTCATTACATACTTTGACATACTGAATTTCATAACTGATATAAGTTCTTCCAATGCATTCTGAAAATGGTCACTGCCTTCATTTTCTATTTCAGAAAGCAGAATGCAGAAGAGGCATTCCTCACAAGAAAGTCCTTAAGAATTAAGAAGTGAATCTTGGATAGAACAAACCAAGCAAACACTGCTTGAAAGGCAGGGTTACACAATATATCCAGTTCTCACACTTCACTTTAGGTTAATCATTAGTGGAAAGGGTACTTAACTTCCTATGTAGGATTGAAATCAAGAATGCTCCCAAAATGAAACTGCCAAATCAAAACTTAATCCTTATTCATAGAAATTAGGCAGCTATATCACCATATTTACAAGGATAATGTCCTTATGGAAACATGAAAATCTGATAATTGAAGTATTTTACAGAAACTGTGAAGTTTCTCACAATGTTCACTAGTCCTACACATTCTCATTGACCCATAACATCAATCAATTAACATATTGATTTGTGAAGAGAAGCAAAAACGTATAGAAAAAGAGAAAGAGATGGAGAAAAAAAATTTGCTCACTAAAACATTGAGTCAACTGAGATATTAAGTGAGTGGAATTAGGAGTCCATTCCAACTCTTCATCTTCCTTTCTGTGTCTCCAATAAATCTCATCCTCATCAACCTGCATTTCAATTTTGAAAGCATCCTTAAGCAAAAAGTGATGGTATAAAGAGAACATGAACAACATGTCAATGAACCGAAACTATTGAAAAAATTCCTCATTTATTTAGATGAATGAATCTTAGCCGGCTATCTCAAAGTGCTAAGAACAATGACTCAGGGAAGAAACATGTTTTGGTTTTTAAACTAATAGGAAATTCTTCGAGTTGAAGTAGCTAGAGTGAGAAGAAGAAACAACTAGACAAAAGACTATTGAACTAAATGGCATATGACAAACACAAAAACACTTGAGACTACATCGGTGTCAAGATCGAAATGCAAGTGAATCATCCACACGATTATTTGTTTAACTGCATCACAGTTAGTTAAAAAGAGACAGATTCTGAATGGTATAATAATTCTTTAATTCCACTGGAGACTGAACGTCATAAACATTTTTTCTTAAGGCGAATTTCCAAACATGGAGCTTAAGATAGAGAGATATGAGAAAACAATGGTGAATTTACTTTGCGAAGAGAGGAACAAGAGGGAAAACATCGTTTACGCTTCCTCAATCTCATGAGGGTACAATCAGGAAGAAGGGTCTGTTTTCTCTTTAACCGAAAGCAAAAAGGGAGGAAAAGACAAATCCATTTTTTGTAACAAATGGGTGACCTATGATTGCACTAAACTCATGAACCCCTCTCCTATAATTCAACCTCCCCATCATTCCTATGCTGTTTATTCGCTGATTTCATCTGTGGCAATTACTAGAGAGAGAGAGGGAAGAAAAAAGAAACGAGTGGCAACATCATTGAAGGCCGAACCTGAGGTTACAAAAGCCATAATAAGACGTTGAAATAGAAGGACAAGCATATAACAGAGGGATCTCTCGTTTGGTTTAGCTTTATGCTGTAAAGAAGTTAGTGATGCAAAAGAAGATTTGAAAAGTAGGGGTGGGTGTCTCTGCTCTGCTTAGCATTGATTTTTGCTTTTCTAGCTCACCAACTTTTCATACAAGACAACCATGATATTTGTCCTATCAAGGTAAAGCATTGGCATAAAGACGTGTGTAATGTAACACATTGCAATGTAACATTGATACATAGATATCATAGATATAATAAAATAAACCTGCTATGTGATGTTATGGTATCTGAGAAGAGGTGTCAGTGGTTGTGATGTTGCAGGTACTTGGTGGTGTTAATGTCAGAAGGAGAGGAAGTGGGGCAGTAGAGGGAAGTGGTGGGGCCAGACGGAAGAGGGAACATGGGAAGTGGAAAAATGGCATTTTGTTTGAGAATGAGTTTTGCATTCGGGAAGGAAATGAAAGGAAAGGAAAGGAAAGGAAGGGTGTTGTGTGTTGTGTGTTGTTTCTTTGTGTGGCTTTGGATGCCATACATTTTCCCCATTGCTAGCCTATACCGTAGTTATCGCTGCTGCTCAAAGTAACTCTCTTTTTGTGGTTTTTTTTTTTTCTCCTGCATGGGTCCAAATAATACCATTATTCTTTGGAAAAGATTTTGTTAAACTTACACTTGAAACTCAATTATAATCATATTTTAAATTAAAAAATAAGTTAAATATAATAAAAATATTGTTTTTTTGGTATGTGAAGTGAATGTTTAACATTGTGTATGACGCTTACATACTTGGTTTAGCATTTGGAACATTAGATTCGTGTTTCAAAATAGTTCATAAGATTTTTTAGGATGTTTTAGAACAGGCATTTTGTTCAAAAGAAATTCAACCATGTAGGTGGAAACATTATTAAGGATCATGTTCACGACCCAACCAATTCAAAGGTTGTTGATGAGTGGCCATGTGTCAAAACTGCCAATTCATTCAGACTAGTAAATGCGGCAGTGAGTAATTTTAAGAGAATAGTTAGTATTTTTGTTTTGAAATTTGGCACCCTAATGTTTCTTTATCAAGCTCCACCATTTGGGATTCGTCACTTTGTAATTTATTATAGTTTTCAAAATGGGACTAGTGAATTTGATGATTTAATTGTGATGAAATCGTAGTAGAATATGTAATAATTATATTTATATATGTAATATTATATATATTTTTAAAATATGATAAACAGTTAAATTATATGTTTTATGAGATATTTTTTTTTAAAAGATAGGAACCATTTTATTGTAGTTTTCGGCTGTTATACCATTTGCACTACAGCCTGTGACAAAAGGCCCAACAATGTCTTGTAGTGTAGCCCTGCGTACCAATATCAAACCCAAAACCACTTTCACTACTAATTTCGTCTTATTTTCACTTCAAAACTATTATTTTATCACATAAAATGGATGATTGGATACATACGTTTATGTTAATATTTTTATTCTTTTGATTTCAATTTTATTGAATACAGTATGAATTTGTATTTTCTTAAATAATTAGGAAATGATTAAAAATTTGACTTACTTTTTGTACCAATAGAATTTTGTATTGTTTAGGACAGAATGATTTTAGTACGTATCGATATTCGATACCGACTAAACGTTAAGTGTATTTATTAAATTATATATTAAAGGTAATTAAGTCATATAAAAATTAGGTAATGTTAATGTTAATTGCGACACACCTTAATCAAGGTCAAACAATAAAAGGACTCATTAAATACTATAAATAGATGTTACAACCAATACAAAGGTACATCATTATTACAACATTTATATCAAAAAGAGTGTCGGAGAACCTTTTGAAAGTGTCTTCCCGATCGAGAGTTGAAGCCCGAACGATCAAAAGACAGAGGACGAAAGTAACTGAAGTAGGAGACTGAATTGTTCCATCGGTAGATACTGTCATCTCAATCCCTCAACCAAGAACAAATTCCAAAAGTAGAACACAAATTTCAAAAGTAGAACTTCTTGTTAGCCCGTGTTGATTTTGAAAAAATTATCTCTTTCAATAGTAAAATCCAAATATATTTGTTTAAGTATTTTTTTTTCTAATTATTATATTTTATTTGAATATTTAAAATTTATATATTCCCACACAGCACATAATCATCATATGACAGGTTCAATACCAACATTAAACATTATTTGATATTTTTTTTCAAAACTATAAAATACTGACAACTAATTTATACTTGTTAAGAAATTTAAATAATATTATTAGAATTTTATATAATTTTAATATTTTTTTTGAATTATCTTTAAACAATTAATGTGCTAAGAGAATAATAGTAATGACGTTATATTGTTAAAATTAAACTTTTCAATTATCCAATTTTCATAATAGTATAATAGTAATTAGAAGATTTTTTGGTTGACTCCACTTGAATAAAACCTTAAACTCCTTTTACTGTAAATAAAAATACATTGTCTAGTAGTTCATATAATTTAGTAAGAAGAATAAAATAAAGAAAAAAAAAGCATAAGTAACAACAAGAGTAATAAGAAATCAACATATAGTAATTTATTCTAGTTCACTCAAACTCAAGCTACATTCAGTCTTTTTAAGCAACTATTTAAGAATTTCCACTAACATCAACACACTTGGTCAACAAGTATTCAAAACATCTTCAAGTAACAACAAGTACTTTCACCTCTTTAAGGTACACTTTCTTATCCTCCCCTGAGATTAAGAACTCTCAAGAAAACAAATAACACTTTTAAAGAGAGCACAAAGAAAGATCACAAGTGTATAACTTCACAGTGTAAAGAATTACAATTGTTTAACACACAACCCAAAAGATTAGAAACTCTAATAGCTTGATCAGACGTTCACTATAACTCTAATATCTTAAAGATCTTAAATTGATTGGTTCGCCCTCACTTTCGTTCTTCACCTTCAATCCCTTTATGATGCAATCCAAGTAGCCAAGAAGATGACCAAGGACTCAAGAGACAAATCATATTGTGAACAGTCATCTCAACAGTCAAGTCAAAGCCCCACCAAATATCAAATGGACCTCACCAGAAGAAGAATTGGGCTTAGACCAGAACATCAACTGTTTTTCTTCTGGTCTTCTTAGAAATAAAAACATGTTGTAAATAATTTGGGCTCACTTTAGAGGTCCAAATAGCAAAATAAGCTAAAGTAGATTCATTTAGCATAATAGGTAGGGTGTACTTATCATTTTAGCTTGTGTCTAGTCCTTTAGAAAGGAAGGTTTCCCTACCTTCTAGAAAACCTAGCCAAAGGGGCGGTTTTGACCTTAGTCAAACCCCCTTGGCCGCCTCTCACTCTTCCCTTCTACCCTTGCTCAACTTGCCCAGCAAGGCACCCTTATAAATAGGGTGCCTTGCCTCATGTATTGATACATTGAATTTTGAAATAGAAAGTAAACTCTGCAAAAATTGTGAGTGAGAATTATGTGCTCTCCTCATTGGTCTTATCTTGTGAGAGTGAGAGCTCTTCAAGTGGCGGCATTCAACACTTATCTTGGAGATCCCACACACTCCAAGTGGCGTGTTCCTCCATTCCAATATCCATAAGCTTTCCTATCCTTCATCTTTTTCATTCCTTTTTCCATTTCGCCATCTATCTTGTGTTTGTGTTCTTGTTTTTGCTTCATTTTCCATTCGGTCTCCTTCATCTTTATTGTCTCCTTTTTAAGTCTTTCAATTCCGCAACACATCATCATTATCACCATATTATGTGTTTTTCCTTTTGTCTTTAGAAGTGAACTTTCACACTTACTTAAGGTTAAGTTCGTGTTTAGTGGGAATCTTCTCTAGGTCTCACCTCATAATTGCTAAAATCCAAATTCCTAAACAAGTGTCACCATAAAATGGACAACTCTAAAATCAACTCGCATCACTTTTATATAGCTTTTTGAATATGTTATTTGATACTTGAATCAATTAAGTTTAAATTTTGCAATATCTACATATCTTCATCTTTTTGGTGATATACACTCAAAATAGAAAGTTTAGATTTGCAATCTTTCAATTTATTTTTGTTCTGGATATGTTTAAGAAACTAATTTGAAAGTATTTAAAATGATAGAAACCTTACTCATGGTGCAAATTTTGTGAACTTGAATAAAGAATTATGCACCAAGAAGATACAATCATATTTTATCTAAAAAAAACTTTTTATTTAGGTTTTATTATAAATATATATAATATTTTATTTTTATTTTTATTATAAATATACTTAATATTTTTGGTGTAAATATACTTAATATTTTTGGAGTATGTACAATTTATTTAAGGATAAAATTGAAAAATAACTAAATTTAGGTGACTTTTATCTTATTTCTTTGTATATGTGAGATTCGCTTTTACATTATTTCTCTTTTTTTTGCTTTTATATTTGTGTCAACCTCTCAATCCAAACACATAATATCTCGCACATTTGTCTTTGAGAATAGTATATCCACAGATACAAACACAACATAAGCGAAAAATTTCATTCATGAGAAATAATTGAATGAAGTTGTTCTTTGTCCAATGCCTTTTTCGAATCACCGAAGACGACATATTGGTCCGGAGGAGCAAATGAGGAACCAATCTCCGTTAAATACTTTTGTATCTTGTTTCCGTGTTTATCATTGAATCTTGAACTCATTGGTCTAATTTACAAAGGGGCTTAGAGATGAGGTTTTCTTAGTTTGGTTTTTTTATAAATTTAAAATATTGCAATGACAGTTAAAATGCCATAATATTTAAATTAATTATTGATGCAAAATATTATTACATATTAATGCAAGTCTGACAAATGAGTATCAAATTGAAATCAACTGTGAGAAATGACTAAAAGAAAAGACCCAAAATGATTAAAAGAGAAGAAGACCTAGAAGAAAAATCAAGAATGTGATGTGAAAAGAAAACATACAACATATATTAGTTTTTTAAAAAAATATTCATTTTAAAAAGAAAAAAAGAAAAGCATTTTTCAAAACCAAATCTCATAAAAATTGTTAGTTATTTAGTAACGGATCATAATAATGACGAAATGATTGGAATGTCCAAGATAAAATAATAAAATAAATATTAATAGTAAAATCGAGAAGTAATTGTGTGCACCACAAAAAAGAAATTAAATGGAAAATCTTCTTTATATATAGGTATAGATGTGTAATCTTCATTTAACTATGAATGAAAAAATCATGTTAGACAATCTAATGATAATTACATTATCTAAGTGTTATATACTTTAATCCTTTTTTCATTGTAACAGTCTAACTATAAGGACCAAGAAAAAATAGTCTTAGAGTAGAATTGGTACAATTAAAATGGCACATAAATATTTTATTATTAAAGTGAAAATGTTATATAAATAGAAATTTAGTTATTCAGGTTTCATTTTAAAAGAACCATTATCTCTCTAAAAACTCCTTTTCCTTTCCTCTGTCTTCTCTCTAAAATTCCGACCTTCTCGCTCATCAGATCAACGATCGGAGTCCGCCATTGGACTCTTGGCAGTGAACTCTACAAGATTGACCGATCAAAATCTTAGATAGAGTAAGTTCATTCTTGGCTCATTTTCCTTTGAGTTAGTTTTGATCTGGTTAGGTTGCCTTTTAGTTTAATTTTGCATGTGAGGTTTTTATCTTCAAAATTAGTCTCTGTTAGCTCAGGGTCCTAGTGATATAGTTAGATTTATGATCAGGACTCTGTGGTGCAGATTAGGGTATCCTTAAGCTTTTGGTGGGTTTGGAGCTCTTAGTGAGCATCTGCTAAAGTCTAGGTAAGGGAAGTTAGTTTAAAATTTCCAATAGAACCCTAGGGTAGAAAATTTGAATGTGAGTGTGACGTGGTCACCAATTCCAAATTTTGAGTCAATATTTCTTGTTTTGAGTAGATTGTAGTTTGATTGAAATTGAAAGTGTTGTTATTGAGAATTGGTTGTTTGATTTAAATGATTTTGGAATTAGAAATCATACATATGTATAGATGGACATAATAGCTCAATGATTCAATGAGAGTGATTGTATCATGCTGAACAGGAACTGTTAATGTAATATGTAGATTTGTAATTTATGGATTGAATGAGATGTTGATTTATAATCTAATAGGTATATTAAGTTATGCATAATTTTTCTACATATTTCGTTCAAGCTAGCAAGTTCTAGCTCAAGCTAAAATTTATGGGTGCTCTCGGGTTGTGTTTAGCTCAAGCTAGCAAATTTTAGCTCAAGCTAAAACTCTGGGTGCTCTCGGGTTGAGTTTAGCTCAAACTAAAATTCGGAGTGCTCTCGAGTTGAGTTTAACTCAAGCTAGCAAATTCTAGCTCAAGCTAAAATTTTGGGTGCTCTCGAGTTGATTTTAGCTCAAGCTAGCAAATTCTAGCTCAAGCTAGACTCTCTAAAAATAAATAAATAAATCTGAATTTTTTTTTCTATATATATATATATATATATTTGTTTTTAAAAGGTTGGTTTATTTCTTTTTGTATAGTTATAAATTATATAGACTTTTATTTCATGTATATTTAATTGAAAATCTCTTTAATTAGACATTTATATGATTAGTAGATGAATTGTGGTATGTTTTGGAAATTCTAAAATTTTGTATGATTTGATTCTTTGATGTTGGATTTTTGTGAGGTTATTCAGAGTATGAATTTTAATCAAGACATAGTATTTTCAGGAAAGAAAATACCGTGTTAAGATTGTTTAAAATGTGCATTGACTATGGATTCGTCTAAAAGGAGATATCCTGACTCTACTGAGATAATGGAATCATATAGATGAAGTTATTCAAGTGGTGAGAGTTGAAGGAGGTTCATATGAATGGGTAAGTTGTTTGAAAGAGAACTAACTTGACATGTTATATGAGTTAACCCTGTCATACTAAGAGAGAGATGATATTGAGATTATTTATGCGCATAGCTGTGTGGATTTCACAGTGATGTAGTATGACAGGTGCAGATTTCTGAGCCTAGGTCAACGCACGAGTCTTCCGGAAGTAGAATCAAGTGTCTATGTGTTATGAGTCAGTAGAAGTCTGACATGAGAAATATGAATATTGAAATTGTTGATAGACACTTGATGGTTATGTGAAATGCATGATAAATGATGGATTTATGTGGATGATTAAAGTTATATTTGTTATAAGTTTTTAAAATACCTAGCTTGCCCTTTGTTTTATTTTGTGGTTGTTTTTCTTTGATCTGTGATTATCGTGTATTTTACACGGGAGCAGATGATGTTACGGGTGATAAAGTTTCTCGGTGAGAAGATGGATGATGGAAAAATGTTTTTTTTTCTTTTGAAATTTTGTTTTTAATTTTATGTAAATGTTTCAAGTCTTATGAAAAGAAAGATAATTTGAAACATCATAACAATAAAATTGTAGATATATTTGTATTATGTTTATATATTTATTTTAATATTTCATACAAATTATGGTTATTAGATATGAGAAAATATAGGGATGTTACACTAACTCATATGTTATAATTTATTTTAAACATGTTAAATAATAATTACTTTTAACACATTTATCTATATCTATAATCAAATATAATTTATTTCATTTATATAACATAAATTATAAATTAACAATAATAAATTAAGTATAAAAATAAGGATGTATTTTTTTCACATTTTTATAATAATGTAGTATAAAAAATTATATTTTATTATTCCCATGAGAATCAAATTAAATAAATAATTAGGTTTTTTAAGACAACTAAATCAGATAAATATTTTTAATTTTATCATATTATTCATGCAAGAATATTATTAGTTATGTCACCTTTTAATTTTATGTGAAATTCTTCTTTAATAAATTACTACTTTAACATAATTCAAATATATATATATATATATATATATATATATATATAATAAAATATTTTAATATTCTAAAATACTTCTCTAATTATATCAAATTGCACATCTCTAATTATACTATTTCACATCACACATCACCAATCAAAAAATATATAAATAAAAATTAAAAATAAATTTTAATTAAAATTTATTATTTATTATTTTTTAAAAACACACTAGTCTCATAAAATATCTAACTAATACAAAATTCAATTTTTTATATTTTTATTCTCTAACCCAGTTTTATATTTTTCCCAATAATAAACACGTGAGGCTAAGTGCACATAAACTAAAATAAATAATTATTTACTTGAGTGAACAAAATATATATACAATTATTGTAAATTTAAATTTAATTTAAAAAACATTTAACATAAATTAAACCTTCACCATCTTAATATTTTATTATTATTTATATTTACCGTAGAAAATTATTAATTTTGTTTTTTAAAATTTAGTGTCGGCTTCACATTTATTACACCCACATATTTTTGGGTTTTTATTATTTTTTTAAAATATATTAATGTGAATCAAATCTTCGTAATCTTAATATTTTATAATTACTGTGCATGTTTTTTTAATGGACGCAATACATTATTTATTTTCTTTTTCTAAATATCTAGCATTAATTTTATATTTACTAGACCCACACTAGTTTTGAGTTATTATTTATTTTTAAAAAATGTAGTATAAATTTTACGTTTATTATATCCATGTTATTTTAATTTTTTTCTCTCTTCTATTTATCGAAAGTTTGACCCGTCTATTCTACACAATTTATTTACAACTAATTCAGCCCCTTTTTTTTAGTGGAAATATTACTTATGGAGGGGACTCAAATTTTCTTACAAAATTTCCTTTTAAAGACTTAATAGGGTGTATGGAAACCTTATTCAAAGATAATTAAGAAGGGATGATGTTATAATGCAAGATAGAATGGATTATAGAATTTGGAAAGTATTTTAAATATTTTTAAAATATGTATATATTTTAAATTATAAAATTTGAAAAATATCAGAAATATTTTCTAGATTCTGTATTAAAAAATACTTACAAATTTTGTAATCTGAAAATATATTTTTGGAATTTTATAATCTAAAATATTTTCATAAAAAAACTCATTCTGAATAATGGACAATACAATAAAAATACATTTTGAATTTTATAATTTGGATTATTTTTATCACTCATCTTAAAATGAAAAACATCACTAAAATAAAAAATATCTTTTGTATTTTAAGAAGGATGGGGTAAAACAAAAATATAGAGTTGCATGAGTTTTATAGATTCTGTATTGTAAGAAACAGCCAATTTTGAAATGCAAAAGAGTTTTTCAGCCCAAGAGGCCAGTCCTTCTAGCTATACTGTGAACTCTGAAAGATCAGTTAATTTTCATACATTGTGAATTGAAGATTCCGACACATGAATCAGTCTCATTATATTTTTTTATATTTAAAACGTTAACTGTGAATATATTTTTGTAAAATAAAATAAGAAAGAAAAATATCATTTTACTAAAAATATAAAGAAAATAATTTAAAAATTAAAGATAATATAAATATTATTATATTAAAAACTTATCAGCAATACGTGTGTATTTTAAAACTAAATGAAAATTATCATTTAATATAACTTAGAAATATGATTTCAAAAAAGAGGTTTTTTTTTTCTTAATATAATTTACATTAATTTTTTTAACAGTCACTATTATACTTTGATTTTGTTGAATACATCAAAGTTTGTAAAAATTAAACCAAGCTAAATGAAGATCCCAAA
This sequence comes from Phaseolus vulgaris, assembly GCF_000499845.2. Lineage (NCBI taxonomy): Eukaryota > Viridiplantae > Streptophyta > Magnoliopsida > Fabales > Fabaceae > Phaseolus > Phaseolus vulgaris. The sequence goes on from NC_023749.2 coordinate 15,264,989, forward strand.
ACATCCAAAAACAATATATCAATTAAGTCATTAAAAAGACCAACTTAAATTAATGTAAAAAAGACTAATTAGAATTGCATGTTCTTTATTTTAAAACAAATAAAATTTCTTAGGTAAAATTAATGTAAAAAGAAACAAAACAGAATTGCATGTTCTATTTTTTTATTAATTGTGAATTATGTAATACAATCTTTTAGCTCCGGAAACTGTAATTTTTCAACTAAATAAACAAATGAAATAGATCAAGTATTAAAGTATATGGATACCAGAGTTATAGAAGAATCCAAATATTAATTGTGTTTTTTTAATTATTAGTTGTTTCTCTTTATAGATCTTTATAGAGGTGAATAACCTTTATTTTGTTTTGTTTGTTATGATTCTAGTATTTATTGATTGATTATTTCTCTCTTTAGCTAAACCTATAGAATGAGTGTATTGCTTGTATATATTCAGACTATTTGTTTTGATCTCAATGGAATAATATTAGAGATATTCATTCTCATATCCTTTGTCTTCCTTTTTACTCTTTTGTTCTTTGTTCATCTCGGTTCTATTTTATAATATGGTATCAGAGCTATGATCACAGAGCTTTGGTTGCTACATTTATTCATGGGTGAAGTTGTTGATCCCTTACAAGATGTTTGTTCACCTTACCATGTTATTTCATCAGATAATCCATCTTTGAATAGAGTTTGCTCTCTCGTTACACAACAAGAGAGGCAAATTTTTGGTGATCAATCCAAGGCAATGATTACTACTAGCAAAGGAGGTTATAAAAACAATGCTACCATTTATGGCAGAGGTGGTGGATACGGAAGAGGAAGCTATGAAAGACGATATACTGCCAAAATTTACAGTCATTGTGGAAAGACAGTGCATACCATTGATACATGCTATAAAAAATATGGTTTTCCACCACATTTCAAGTTTAAAAACCAGAACCATGATCAGAATCATACTAATGCAGTTTTTCGGAATACAAATTTTAATAATAATGAGCATAATCATGAAGGTTCAAAGTCAGAAGTGGAGTCTCAACAAATTGGTTTTACTCCTGAGCAGTATCAAACATTGTTAGTTGTTTTACAACAGGCCAAATCCTGTGGCAATGTTTCTAGTCAAGTCTATGTTATTCCTTCCAACATGCCAACACAAGCTGGTAATGACTTTATTTCTTTCTTCAGTTCTTGGATTATTGATAGTGGTGCTACTGACCACATTTGTTCATCCTTAACTTTTTTTCACTTCATATCATCAAATTAATCCTATTTTCGTCAAATTACCAAATGGAAATCAACTCATCGCCAATTATTATAGAAGTGTTTTTCTCAATCAAAATCATGTCATAGACGATGTTTTGTATATTTCTTCCTTCACTTTTAATCTTCTTTCGGTATAAAATTGATTGATAAACTATCTTGTGTTCTTACCTTTGACTCTAATGGTTGTCACATTCAAGACAAAAACTCCTTGAAAATGATTAGCTCTGCTAAGATGCAAGATAGAATTTATATACTCAGGATCTCATCTTACTAGAAACTTCAAATCAAACCCATCAAATCTACACACACCATCAATATTGTTAATGTCAGTGCTAGTGATCTAGAAACCCTTTGGCATTTTCGATTAGGTCATATTTCAAATAAATGTATTGATGTTATCAAGAATAAATTTACTTTCGTTAAATATAACAAATCTTTTGTTTGTGATGTTTGTCATTTTGCAAAGCAAAAAAGGCTTTCATTTCCTATTAGTACATCTAAATCAAAAAAATGTTTTTATTTGATTCATGTAGATATTTGGGAACCATCCTCAACACCATCAATTCATGGTCATAAATATTTATTGACCATAGTTGATGACTATTTGAGGTACACATGGATTTTTCCTTTAAAAAAAAAATCTAAAGTTGTCAAGGTTTTGGTTGTTGTTTTTGTTCAAACACAATTTGAGACATCAATAAAGATAGTAAGAAGTGATAATGGGAGTGCATTTTTCATGACTAATTTCTTTAACATCATGTGTCAATATTCCACTACAAAATAGTACAGTTGAAAGGAAACATGGTCATTTATTAAATATAACAAGAGCTCTCATGATACAATCTCATTTACCCAAAATTTATTGTTCATATTCTGGGATACATGCTGCGTATATTATAAACATGCTTCCCACACATGTTTTGAACTATTCTCCTCCTCATGAAATGCTTTACAAAAGTGAAACAGATTTTAATGGATTAAAGGTGTTTGGTTCTTTATGTTATGCGACCACTTTGTCAACAAATAGAAGAAAATTTGATCAAAGGGCATCAAAATGTGTTTTTATTGGTTTTAAAAGGGGGACAAAAGGATATATTTTGTTGAATATTCAATCAAGAGAAATTTTTGTGTCTAGGGATGTTGTCTTTTATGAACATGTTTTTCCATATCAAAGGGTTCAAGATACTAGCAATGAAATTAACAGTCCTAACATTTATGATCAGGTTTTGTTTACTGAAGATCAATCTGTCTTGAGTCCGACATCACAAACCATTCTTGCACCTTGTGATAATGCTGAAAATAACAGTGATAATAGCTGTGAGTCAGACATTGAGGTTCCAAAAGAAGTTTGTTCCCATATAAACCAAAACCTCAATGAAGATCATGACATAGAACAAAATTATGAATTTGATCAATCTGTCTAAATGAGTACAAGAATAAAAAAACCACCTGAGTATTTAAAGGATTATCATTGCAATCTTAATGTTTCCAATACATTTTCAAGAGTTAAATATCCTTTGAATTTTGTTTTGTCTTATAACAACTTATCACCTTCTTTCAAATATTTTGTTATGTCTATTTCTTCACATGTTGAACCATACACTTATTTTGAAGCTGTGAAACATGACTGTTGGAGAAAAGTTATGCAATGTGAGATATCTGCTTTAGAGTCAAATCAAACTTGGGAGACTGCTCTTCTGCCTAAGGACAAAGCTGCCATTGGTTGCAAATGGGTATTCAAAATAAAATATAAAGTTGATGGGACAATTGAAAGGTATAAAGCAAGGTTAATGGCAAAGGGATACACACAAACAGAAAGCATTGACTACCTTGATACTTTCTCTCCAGTAGAAAAGATGACCACCATAAGGTTGCTTCTTACTCTAGATTCTATCTATAATTGGGAATTGAAACAATTAGACATAAACAATACCTTTTTACATGGAGATTTGAAAGAAGATGTATACATGATTGCTCCTCCTGGATTGACTTCTATTCCACCAGAAAAAGTTTGTAAACTAAAAAAGGCTTTATATGGCCTTAAGCAGGACAACAAAGAGTGGTTTGCCAAATTGTCTTCATTTTTTCTTTCTATGGGATATACTCAATCTATGAATGATTATTCCTTGTTCATTAATTCTTCTGAAGGATCTTTTACGACATTATTGGTGTATGTGGATGATATAATATTGGCAGGAAATGATAAAGAAGAGATTGCTTGAATTAAACAAGCTTTGAATCAAACATTCAAGATTAATGATCTTAGGGATTTAATATATTTTCTTGGTTTAAAAGTAGCAAGAAGTAAGAAAGAAATAAGGGTGCATCAAAGGAAATATGCATTGGAATTAATAACAGATGCAGGTCTTTTAGCCTGCAAACCTGCACTCACTCCTATTGATAATCATGAAAAATTCTCTTCTACTGGGAGTGTTCCTTTCACAGATATTCAAGCCTACAGAAGATTGATTGGAAGACTTATGTATCTCACTAATACCCGACATGAGATAACATTTTCTGTGCAACAACTTTCTCAATTTCTTGCTAAGCTTACAATTGCTCATTATATTGCAGCGATTAGAATTCTCAGATATATTAAAGGAGCTCCAAGTCTTGGTTTATTTTTCTCTTCCAACACTTATGCTCATCTCAAAGCCTTTTGTGATAGTGATTGGGGCACCTATAGTGATTCAAGACAATCAGTGACTGGTTTTAATGTGTATCTTGAGAATTCTCTCATATCCTGGAAATCAAAGAAGTAAGGAACAATATCAAAGAGTTCTTGTGAAGTTGAATACAAGGCAATGGCCACTGTTACATGTGAAATTCAATGGCTAACTTATCTTCTTCAAGATTTCAAAGTTCCTTTTGAACAACCATCTCTTTTATAGTGTGACAATGACTCGACAGGATACATTGTAGCAAATCCAATGTTTCACGAGCGTACAAAACATATAGAAATAGATTGTCACGTTGTTAGAGAAAAATTAAATAAGGGTCTCATCCATTTGCTTCCCATTTCCACCACAGAACAACTGGCTGACATTTATACCAAGGCTCTAAGTCCTCAACCTTTTAAGAGTATTTGTTCCAAGCTAGGTCTCATCAATATTTGCTCCCCAGCTTGTGGGGGGATATTAAAGGATATGGATACCAGAGTTGTAGAAGGATCCTAATATTAATTGTGTCTTTTCTAATTATTAGTTGTTTCTCTTTATAGAGGTGAATAACCTTTATTTTGTTTTGTCTGTTATGATTCTAGAATTTATTGATTGATTATTTCTCTCTTTAGCTACACCTAGAATGAGTGTACTGCTTGTATATATTCAAACTATTTGTTTTGATATCAATGGAATAATATTAGAGATATTCATTCTCATATCCTTTGTCTTCCTTTTTACTCTTTAGTTCATCTTTGTTCTATTTTATAAAACAAAGTGAATAAAAAAGTAAAACTAAATGTTACCTGTGCAAATAAAATAAGTAACATTTTAATATTAAAAAATTGATAAACTCACAATTAACACGAACGCAATTCTCCAAACTCCATTATAAATTTGGAAAGACTTGGGGTTATAATTGTTAGCAAGTTTTGTTGTTTTGTAGGGTGGAAGTGGAGTAAATAAGACATTTTTTTTAAATGCATGTTTGTTTGACTAGTTTGGAATAAGTGTTATGTTTGGATGGGGTTAACGTAAGTAGATCATCATGACCATGTATCACACTTCTCGCATTTTAATTTATTAAATGTTCCAGTTCAGGTAAATGTGGTTTGAGGAAGTGTTTAGATTGCAGTTGTTTGTGAAATTTGGAAGCACATGAATAAGTATATTTTCAAAGGTAGAGTGATAAATCATTTAGAAATGTTCACCTTGGCCCAATTAAAGGTATGATATTGGATAACATCTAAATCTGCTCTTGCTTGTTTTTCTTATTCTGAGTGGTGCATAGATCCGCTGGCCTATATGTATTTTATTAAGTGACATTGAACTTTGTGGCTATTTGTTCTTGTAAGACGGATTTTAGTTTCTTCTTTTGATTGGACTGTTTGTTTTTATGTAACATAGTATAGTATAAGTAAGCTGGAAGGGGATAAATGGGTCGTAGAGTATTTATATAAGGGTTGGATCATCTCTGAAGTGATCCATATTTATATATTTTTTATTTATTGATAAATAAATAGTAGAAAATAATAGATGAAATATATTTATGAGATATCTTACAAATGTGATTACAATCTCTATTTATAGACTATTTTACAACCTAATTAAGGAAAGAAATAATAGGTAATGAAAGCCAGAAATAATGGGTGTTTAAAGCTGTACAAATAAACTAAAATCAAATCACTAACAAATCTGTCCTAATAAATATAAAATTGAATCTGCACTTAATTATAACATAATTCTCCTGATTATGCAACACTCCCCCTCAAGTTGGTGAATGTATATCTATCATTCCCAACTTGCAAGTAAGATCTTCAAATTGTTTTGTGGGAAGTCCCTTAGTAAACATATCTGCCAATTGGAGTCTTGAAGGGATGTACTCTGATGGAAGAGGCCCAAGCACAAGCCCACATGCAAGCCCACCAAAGGGTAGATTTGGGCCAACCATAGAGTTATGGCCAAGAGGATCCAAGAAGACGTTCTTTTACATGTTCAAATGCCATAAACTCTAGTGTAGAGTAGACTTTAATTTCTTGTCAAAATTAGCATAGGAACTTTATTTGTAATTTTCTTAGAATTAATTTTGGCACCTAAAACACCAACCTAGGTAAACTTAGAGTTTCTAAAAAAACCTCTAAATTTACCAAGGCCGGTCTAGAAAGCCCATGGAAGGGGTGAGCATAAAAACTAGACACACCCCTCCCCATGTGCTCATTTGTGCACCCATGTGCCATGTGCACCCATGTGTCATGTGCACCCATGTGCTTCACATTTACATTTCATTTGGCTAGCATTAGGGTTGCATTATGGTCCTCCTTAGCCTATAAAAGGAGGAGCCTACACCTTGTATTTTCAAGTTTATGGTGAGTAAAGTTATGCTGCCAATTTGTGCTCAACTTTGCTTCTTCCTAGAATCCTAGGCTCTAAACTTCAATTCCTTCATCTTTTCCCTTGAGCTGGCCGAACCACTCAATACCCACACTTATCATGCACCTACAAGATCAACACCACTCTTAGGAGGATCTTGCTCACTCTCATTCATTGCTTCCGCCCCATACTCTACATTGATTCAGGAAGAACTTCATGAAAATGCCATCATTTGGTATCATGAGCTTTGGTTCTTCAAGATGAGTAGCTCCTTGTCTTTTCAATTTTAGTTCTTCTTTATTTCATATTGTCATTTACTTTCCATACTTGTCTTGCTGTTTTTTTTTACATTTTAATTTGTTCTTGGTGTGCTTTGTGGAAGATCCAACCGAAGCACTCTTGTTCAATTGATCTTGAACAAGTTCTTGTGCAATTTGTGATAGGATTCCATACACCTTTGAGTTGCTATTTTCTTTTAGGCTTTTGAGTCTTTATTGCTTTCATTATTTGGTTCATATTATGCTTTGAGTCTTTAATTTTCTGAATCTATACATGTTTTGTCAAGTCATGTTCATCCATATTGTCAACAATTTATAGTAGTCCTTTTATTTGGCTTGATTGTTTCTTGATTTTGGGTCTCTTTAATTGCTTGAATCTGCTGTTCTTTGCTCTTTTGGTGCCTTTTAATTTTAGTTTGAGTTCCATTTGTGTTTAGATCATACACAAATTCTATTTCACAAATTTCCTTTGTGTCTAAACTTTGGTATCTTGTTGTTTTTGTTCCAGTTTTCAGATTCCCCTGTTTTCACCTTCTCTGTTTTGGCTGTTTTAACCCAGAAAAATATTTCCACTCATAGGAAAATTTTGATTCTCTGGAAAATGCAAGTTTAAAGTGTTATAGAAATGACAAAAAAAGAATTAGGTCAAAAGAAGCAACAGAAAAAAAATGATAAATCTTTTAAAATCAGTGTGCAAATCTGAGGCGCTACAGCTGGCGTAACTGAACACCAAAATTGCAAAATTTATTAAAAAATATTGGTGCATGCGTTTTGAGTGATTCCAAAGCCAGATTTTAGCTAAGATCTTGAATATCTTGCATATCAAATTTCAGAATCATATCTTAAAAACACAGCTCAGCATAAATTGGGGAAAAACACGTTTCTGGCCCACAACATTTTCCAGTGGTGCTGTTTTTTTTATTTGGTCATCTAAATCTAGTGCCATTCTTAGGATTCTTTTGTGTGTCTACCTTTGTTTTGGTACCTTTTATTTGCTTGCTTAATATTTCTTGAACCTCTTTCTAGTTGTCATAATCTAACTCCTTTTGGTGGTACTGTTTTATTCAATTAAATTGTTTCTTGCTTTTGTTCTTTGACCTCTAATTTGGTGCTGGAATTTATTTCTCCTTTGGTGCTTAATTGAATGGAAACTTGACTTGTGTAAGGTCTAGTATTTTGATAGGTGCTGGAATTGGAGAATTATAACCTTCATTCTAAGGGGAAACAAAGCCAAGGCCGAAACAAGCTTTCTTGAAAACACTACAAACACTTGGAGGGCCAACAAGCAAAGACAACAAGGAAGTGCATTTAGCAAAAAGAGGATCAACAAAGGGAGTTTTCTTAATTTCCTTGCAACTTAATTTGTGTTAATTACCTCTTAATTACGATTTAGACGGTGAGTGTGTCTTCAAGGGCTCAAAGTGTCCAAGAAGCCTCACCTAGGGCCGACTAGTATAGAATTCTTAATTAGCAATTGTTAATTGTTTGTAATTGTCTTTTCTTTTGCTTAGTTAGTGACGCTTTGCATGATTATTTTGTTAAGTTTGTGATAAACCGTCTACCTTTGTTGATTAGTTAGCATACATTGTTTTTTTGCATTGAAAAAAAAGTTTTGATTTCTCAACTTAATTGTGTTCTAAGTAGTTTACTAAGAGGAAGTTTTGTGTGAAGACATTGAGGGATAGTTTTTGGCTAAGGCAAAGGCTTGGTACTTAAGTAGTCCTTTGTGACTCACCTCCCTTACCTGGAAAACTACCTTCTTTGACTTTCCTAAATTTCCTTAAGGTAAAATACTTGTATACACAAAGCTTTAGCCATGTCTTCTTCTTCTCATTCTACAAAGTCTATTGGAAGTGAATTAAAATCTTTAAAAACTCTTTTGAAAGAAGTTTCACAAACTGTGCAATCAGTTGCATATAGACAATTGGAGAGTGAGACTAAACTTAATGTTTTGACTAAAGCAAAGGATGAGAAGTCTCACATTCTAAAAAAATTACCTTCTCATGCATATATCTCTAAAGATCATGATTCTTTTGGGGAGGGAAGCATTAGAGTAAATGATTATTATCAAGCACCCCCTAGAAGACATAGAGGAGATAGAAAAGAACAAGAAAACCCAAGAGAGGTTAGGGTAGAACAACCCCATTTCCATGGAAAAGAAAATATAGAAGCTTGCCTAGATTGGGAAATGAGGGTAGAAAAATTGTTTGCTTCCCATAAAGAAAGAAAGGAAAGAAAAATACAAAAGAAGAGAGGGGAAGTCGAAAGGGAAGCTAAAGAAAAAGAAGAAAAAGAAAAGCATGAGAAGACCCTTGAAGAACAAAAGGCGTGGGAGAAGAGTGTTCCTTCCCACAAGGTCATTCAACAAGACCAAAGATTTAAAAATACCTTTGAAAATATGTGTCTTGCTGAACAACCTCAAAGCCTTACCTTTTGTAAAGGAACACTTGCAAGCCTAAGTGAAAAAGAAGAGTCTTTAAAAGAAGCTTGCATAGATAAAAATGAAATAGATTATTTCTCATATGTGCTAGGATATCACCAAGTGAATGTCAAGTTTTTTATAAGCATCTACAAAAACAAATTTTTATGTGAAGTAGGGCCTAAAGAAACTTGTCATGTCTTATTGAGAGAACCATTGCAAAGTGTACAAATCCTTATAAACAATGGTTGTCACAATGAGACTATCCTTACACATAAGAGAAAGAGTCTTCATGAAGGAGAACTCATGGGACAAATTAGAGTTGATAAAACTCTAGAGCTTTTAAAAGGAAAACTTTTGTCCCCCATGAGAAAAGAAGTTCAAAGACATTACCTTAGGTACAATTCTTGTTTTCAAACTACACCCAAGGCAATGTCTCATGAACTTTATACTCCTTCACCTTTTGCAAATGATCCTTGGGAAGATATAAATTTCATATTAAAACTCCCTAGGACAACAAAAGGTTGTGATTCAATCTTCATGGTTATGGATAAACTCTTCTCTAGAGAAGTGATACATCTTCATGGTTTATCTTCAAGCATAGTGTTGAATAGAGTTCCAAATTTTGCAAACCATGATTTGAGGATTTCCTTTGGAAAACTTGCAACTAAATTGCACACTTTAAATTCTTATCATCCTCAAACGCATGGTCAAAATATATTTGAAAATATAGCTCTTTCTACTATGCCTAGAATAAACATGAAGTGCACACACAACTCTAGAGGTGAGCAAACATACCATAAAGTAGTTCACAAAACTACTTATATTTCTACTTTTAAAGTTATGTGTGGGTTCAATCATCTTTCTCCTTTTAAGTTGTTACCATCTTCTATAGGATTTATGCCTAAAGAGAAAGTAACCACAAATAAACCTTTTAAAATACATAAGATGATTAGAGACCACACACAACCATTAAAAGAGAAACTTTGTCCAAGGTTGCCAAAACCAAAAGAAAAACAAAAATGGCAACCTAGTAAAATTAATTTGCAAACTAACATCTATGCCTTATTTGATTATTTCTATAGGTGGACGTTTGACCCAGGAGGACAAGCTTTGGCAAAGCAAGAGGCTGCTATCCGAGATCAAGTCTGAAGATCTGAGGATAGATCTTCTCAAAGAAGGAGGAGATGATGGACACCATCCAGCCACATCCATTCCCCTAGCCATGAAAAAGAAGAAGCAATGGATTTGAGGACAAATCCTTTTCAAGAGGGAGGGGATGATGGAAGAGGCCCAAGCACAAGCCCACATGCAAGCCCACCAAAGGGTAGATTTGGGCCAACCATAGAGTTATGGCCAAGAGGATCCAAGAAGACGTTCTTTTACATGTTCAAATGCCATAAACTCTAGTGTAGAGTAGACTTTAATTTCTTGTCAAAATTAGCATAGGAACTTTATTTGTAATTTTCTTAGAATTAATTTTGGCACCTAAAACACCAACCTAGGTAAACTTAGAGTTTCTAAAAAAACCTCTAAATTTACCAAGGCCGGTCTAGAAAGCCCATGGAAGGGGTGAGCATAAAAACTAGACACACCCCTCCCCATGTGCTCATTTGTGCACCCATGTGCCATGTGCACCCATGTGCTTCACATTTACATTTCATTTGGCTAGCATTAGGGTTGCATTATGGTCCTCCTTAGCCTATAAAAGGAGGAGCCTACACCTTGTATTTTCAAGTTTATGGTGAGTAAAGTTATGCTGCCAATTTGTGCTCAACTTTGCTTCTTCCTAGAATCCTAGGCTCTAAACTTCAATTCCTTCATCTTTTCCCTTGAGCTGGCCGAACCACTCAATACCCACACTTATCATGCACCTACAAGATCAACACCACTCTTAGGAGGATCTTGCTCACTCTCATTCATTGCTTCCGCCCCATACTCTACATTGATTCAAGAAGAACTTCATGAAAATGCCATCATACTCAGTGGCTATAAGACCATCATCCAACTTCTCTTTAATAAAGTGTCGATCTATCTCCACGTGCTTTGTTCGATCATGTTGAACCAGATTGTGTGCAATACTGATAGCTGACTTATTATCACACGCCAAGCCCATAGAAGCTTCATATTTTATTTTTAGGTCATCAAGTATGATCTTCATCCATAAAAGTTCACACACCCCTTGAGCTATGACTCTAAATTCTGCCTCTGCACTTGATCTTGCAACTACATTTTGCTTCTTGCTCCTCCATGTCACGAGATTTCCACCCAAGAACATGCAGTAGCCTGTGGTGGATCTCCTATCAACAATCGATCCTGCATAGTCAGCATCAGTATATACTTTCATGGATAAGTTTCCCCCCTTTTTGAATAACAATCCTTTTCCTGGAGAGGCTTTTAAGTACTGAATAATTTTATCTACAACCTACAAGTGTCTTTCTCTTGGATCATGCATAAATTGGCTAACCACACTAACTGCATAAGCTATGTCTGGCCTAGTGTGTGATAGATAAATGAGTTTTCCCACAAGTCTTTGATATTGTGTCTTCTCCACTTTTGGGTTTTCCTCATCATTCCCAATCCTATGATTTTGCTCTATTGGCACTCCAGTGGGCTTACAACCCAACTTACCAGTCTCTTTGAGAAGATCAAGGATGTATTTCCTTTGAGAAATAAAGATGCCTTGTCTCGAGTAAGCAACCTCTATCCCAAGGAAGTACTTCAACTTCCTAAGATCCTTCATTTCAAATTGAGCAGCTAGTCTCTCCCTCAAATTTTGTTTTTCAATCTCATCATCACCTGTAATAATCATATCATCTACATAGACCAAAAGTAGAGTGAGTTGACCATTATGAGAATGTTTTATAAACAAAGTATGATCACCTTGGCTTTGTTGGTACCCCAAAGATACCATAGCTTGAGTAAACCTTCCAAACCAAGCACGAGGTGATTGTTTAAGACCATATAGGGCCTTCTTAAGTCTGCACACCTTATTCCCTTCATTAACAACACCATAACCAGGTGGAATCTACATGTATACTTCTTCCTCCAAGCTTCCATGCAAGAAGGCATTTTTAACATCAAATTGATGCATTTCCCAACCAAAGTGTGCTGCCAGGGAGAGAATAATCCTGACTGTATTCATTTTTGCCACTAGAGCAAAAGTCTCCTCATAATCGATCCCATAGGTTTGAGTGTACCCTTTTGCAACCAACCTTGCTTTATACCGATCCAGTGTGCCATCAGACTTATACTTAACTGTGTATATCCACCTACAACCCACTGTTTTCTTATCTTTTGGTCTCTCCACAATCTCCCAAGTCTCATTCCTTTCTAATGCGCTCATTTCTTCATTCATGGCTCGAATCCAGTTCTCATCTTTTAAGGCTTCTTGTACCGATGTAGGGATTCTGATAGAATCAATAGCTTAAAGAAAACTCTGGTGTTGCATAGAAAGTTTTTCTATAGACACAAATTGGGATATAGGATATTTGGCACAAAATCTTTTTTCTTTTCTCAAGGCAATAGGTAAATCATCTAGGTTAGTTTCATTTAAGGTGTCCTCAAAAGTCTCATAGGTATGAGTTCTTACCTCCGGTTCGGACAATTGAAGTTGTTGTTCGATCAGGACGGGTTCTTGTTGCCTTCGCTGATATTGTTTCCCAAAGTATTTGTCCTCATTCTTCTTCTCTGGTAATGATGTTGGCATAGGGTCTTTGTCATTCTCCCTAAGAACAAAATCCTGCAACAAAGGAAAAGGTGGCAACTCAAGGTCCTCAACTTCTTGAATACTCCCCCCCTGAAGCTGAGAACTAGGAAAGAAAGACTCTGTTTCATGGAAGGTGACATCTTTGGAAATATAAACTTTACGACTTTGAGGATGATAACATTTTTACCCCTTTTTGTTGGGGGCATAACCGATGAAGACACATTTGATGGCGCGAGGATCTAACTTACCCCGATAAGGACTATGAACATGGACAAAAGCAGGACAACCAAGACACGATTCTGAAGACTATTCAACATGGGAATAGAAGGATAGAATGTGGTCATAACCTGAATAGGAGTAACACCCTCAAGAAACCGAGAGGGTAATCTATTAATCAAATAAGTGGCAGTGAGGACTGCTTCCCCCCAGTAAGATCTAGGAACAAATGTTTGGAAAAGTAAAGCTCGAGTAACCTCAAGGAGATGACGATTTTTCCTTTCAGCAACCCCATTTTGTTTAGGAGTGTCCACACAGGTTAATTCATGAACAACTCCATTTTCCTGAAGGAACTTGGAAAGGTTTTGGTTCACATATTCTCTTCCATTATCAGAACACAATCTCTTAATTGGACTTTCAAATTGTGTTTGAATCATTTTGTAAAACTTTACAAATAAGTGAAAAACTTCAGACTTATCTTTCATGAGGAATATCCAAGTAACCCGAGTACAATCATCAATAAATGAAACAAACCATTTTGCACCCGAGATATTAGGAATAGGTGAAGGTCCCCATACATCTGAATGAATAAGATAAAAAGGTTTAGAACTTTTATTACCATTAGGAGGAAAAGTTGTCCGATGGTGTTTAGCAAACTGACAAACATCACAATGAAATGACTCAGCAGACACTTTTGTAAATAAAACAGGAAATAAGGACTTTAGGGTACTAAATGGAGGATGACCAAGACGTCTGTGTTGAAGCCATATCTGAGAGGATGACCAAGATTCACGACCTTGTTGAAGATTAGAAGTGTGTACCAGTAGTCTAGCACACTTTTTACTTTCTTCATGCTATAAATAATATAACCCGCCCTCCTCTTTAGGAATTCCAATAGTCTTCCCCGTGGCAAGATCCTGAAAAACACAATGGGAAGGGAAAAATACCACTGCACAATTTAAATCTTGGGTAATCTTTTGAATAGACAATAGGTTATTGGATAGTTTGGGAACATGAAACACATTTTTTAAAGGAAATGAAGGTTGAAGGTGAATGTTACCACGACCATTAATGGGGGTAGTGGAACCATTAACAACAGTAATATATGGGTTACCGGATAAAGCAGTGTAAGATGAAAAAAGAAGAGGAATGAGGTGTCATATGATCAATAGCACCAGAGTCTATAATCCAGATATTTTCAGTACTAGAAGCATTAAAGGATAAAAAACTAGAACTCTTACCACTCATAGTAAAGGAACAATAGCTAGATGGCTTACTAAGGGAGTCCATGAGAGCTCAAAACCAACTGAGTTTTTCATATTGGCAAAATTTGATCCTGTTCACAAAAAAAAAAAAATCCGTCGGAAAAATTTTCCGATGGCGGTTTCCGGCGGCAGTTTCTGGCGAGCGACGACAATGGTGGTGGTCGGCGGCGGTCAATGGTGGTGGCAGTAACGGTCAATGGTGCAAGGTGGTGGTGGTGGTCAATGGAGAAAAAATAAGGAAAATAGAAAGTTGCAGTAATGAAGACTGTCCAAAAATAAAAAATAAAAAATTAACAACACCTTGTCTCTGATACCATATTACGAAGTGGACTTTAAGCCTAACTCAACCCCATAAAACCGGCTCATGAGGTTGAGGTTTGCACCCATTTATATACAATGAAAGGCTATAATCTCTAGTCGATGTGGGATCTCCAACACCCCCCCCCCCCCTCACGCCGAGAGTGACAGCAGCTCGTGCGTGGGATAACATATTATGGGTGGTGGCGTGATAAACCCAACAAATACTCGCTAGGATAGGCTCGAAAATGGCTCTAATACAAAGTGGAGAGTAATAGATGAAATATATTTCTGAGATATCTTACAAATGTGATTACAGTCTCTATTTATAGACTGTTTTACAACCTAATTAAGGAAAGAAATAATAGGTAATGAAAGCCAGAAATAATGGATGTGTAAAGCTGTACAAATCAACTAACATCAAATCACTAACAAATTTGTCCTAATAAATATAAAATAGAATCTGCACTTAATTATAACATAATTCTCCTGATTATGCAACATAAATGAACTCCATTAAAAAAATTATAGTTTGACAACTTAATAGTTGTATACATTTTTGAAGAAACAGTCTTAAAAAAAAGTTAGTAAAAAATAAATTTATAATTAAATAATGTGAAAAGATATTAAAATAATAATATTAGAAGTTATATGATAAGTGTGAAAAAAAAATGAGTTGTCATGTTTCATGATTTTATAAACAATTTTGATTTTCTTTTTGACTTCTCACCTAGTTTTCATCGTGTAGAACTTATGGTTATATATTACAATTAAATACCAACTGAATGTTTCTTTATTAAGGCGTAATTCTTAAAGTCTCTTCAAACTAAATATTCAAAAGTAAGAAATAAAATTTTAAAAGCATTCAAATAATTAGTTTTTCATCCCTTTTTCTCAGAAAAAAAAAGCTATTTAGTTTTCATATCTTCCCACTATGAACCAGTTTCCAGTTAAACCATAAAAAGCCATTTTGCTTTTTCATACAGGCATGAAAAATCACAATAAAAGTTAACATAAGAATTTATTAGTAAAAAAATTCCCTTTCTTGAATTAAAGAACAATATTGTACCATTTTATGTTTTCTTTTTATGCTTCGAGAATCTAAATGTTTGAGTTTGAAAATAAAGTGTTTGTGAGATAACTTTTTCTTAAATTGTTTTCCAAAATTATTTTTCTAAAACTAAAACAGGTTCTTTCTTAAAATAATAGACGGTTTTTCAATACTTTTAAGCATAACTTTCTAAATAAAAATACTTTCTTGAAAAGTTCTATTTAAAAGAAAAATCACTTTCATATTTTCAAACCTATCATTCCAACAAAATGTCCATTAAAATAATTTATATTCACGTTAAGATTTGCTTAGCACTCGACAGTTTTTACACAATTCTCAACAGTACTACTTAAAACTCACTTTAAATACATGTAAATCCTGCATGAAATAATACTTGCAATTACCACCAACATAATCAACAATACAAGCTCAATGGTGCCCTCTACTGATTGCAAGCACAGTTAAAAGCTATTTCCATTTCCAGAAGAATTTTTCAAAGTCCTTATTCGCATTCCTGCCTAGCGAGAGAAGTATATATAGAATCCGAACTGAGATTTTTAAGCCTAACTCAACACCATAAAAACAGTTCATAAAGTTGAAGATTACACCCACTTATATATAATGAAATGTCTTTATCTCTAGTCGAGGATCTCCATCAAATCAAACTAGAAATCATAGTCACACACCTCATATTTATAATATTATAATTAACAAAGTTTGCATATGCCAAGTTAATCAGTTTAAAACTCACTAAAATGTAAAGACCCAACAACCACTTTCTTATCTAACATTCCATGCATATTGTTAATGACCAACTACACAAATTCCATCAGAAATCAGGAAAGTGTATGGTTCCTTCAACAAGAAACACCAAAATGGATCCTAATGTTTAAAACCTATGCATAATATGAAAAATCACCCATGGTTTTGTCTCAGTATCAAAGGACATCAACCACCAATGAAAGCCAATGCCTATGATAAAACCCACCATAAAGACACAAAATTACTAAACCTTACCTCTAACTTTACATATAAACTTATGTTAGCATCATAATTAACCCAACATACTAAAAACAGTGAGTCCATGTGCAATATGTGTATTTAGTTGGAATACAATATTGAGAGTTAGAGCTTGAAGTCCAATTATTAGTATAAGTGAGAAATAAGGACATTGAGCACATAGTTTGATCTATTCTACGCACCTTGAATTCCAAAGGTGGGGAAGTCTCCATATTCTGTGGAATTCTATACAAATAATCAGAGTGCAGGAAGCCTTTCTCTTACAACTTGGCTTAATGGGTGGTTAATAAAGATGAAGGTAGCATGACCTGTGTGGTTGAGATTCAAGTCACATATTTTCAGTGCTGCAGATCACAACCAACAAAGTCTGTTTTCTGCTTTAGAACACAGTCATTGCTATACTGTAAGGACACATGTAATACAATTTCATGGATTTCAGCCAGACTATCATGCAGTTCTAAAATAATCATCATTGTAGATAGATCATGCCACCTGTCTATCATAAAGTTTTGAAATAAACACGTTGTTTATGTAGATTATGTCACTCACCAATTATTCAGTTTTAAAACAAACATATCTATCAATAAATATTATTATTGATGCATCACTTCTATAATGAACTAGAAGACTCTTTAGAACCACGTTTTAAAAAGAGAAGAAGCTGACCAACATATATGATAAACGACAAACCTAGTTCCAATTATGCTCCATCATAAAGTTGACACGTTAGAGTAACAGATGAAATATATAAACGTAAGCCTTCAATAATTGTGATAGAAATTGGTACGAAGACCCATGAAATCAATACAGGTGATGCAATGAAAGACTTCATGTCGGTTAGTGTTTTTGTTTTTTATGATCAATGTGCAACATCAATTTAAGGGATGTAATTAGTACAATACAAATGGAATCTCAAGCTCATAGTCACCACCGTTGCATTTACCAGTGTTTTTCAGCAATTTTTCTTACCATAAGATCAATGCAACTACACTTTAAGACCTTGTCCTAAACAACAGAGACAAATTTTGTTAGGTAAACAAATACACCTACCCTGGTTAACTGCATTGGGTCAAATTGTCTAGGACTAAGAACTCTACAACTTATATAAGGCAATTGCTTCCTGCCCCATGTGACTGCAACCAATAAAAGGGAAAAAGACAAAAATACCCTTAAAAAATGGGTTCATAAAATTACATTTCAGATTCCCTTTTTCGGAACACAATAATCTCTTTTGGATAAATTTTTTCAGAATTAATTATTTTCAATTCTGAATTTTTTTATCCGGATTTTTATATCCAGAACACAATAATCTCTTATGGATCTATTTTTCTGGAATGTATTATTTTCAATTCCGGATTTTCATTTCTAAAATAAAGGGTATTTTTTGAATTTTTAAAATTGTGTTGGGAGAAAAAGCAATTGCCCTTATATAAACAAAGGATATACAAAATTCTCCTTCCTATAATGTTTTTGGTTCATTCTCTTCATTCTTGAATGAATGTTCTAAATTGCAAAACTTATATTCCCAATAGTCATTCCGACAAGAAAACTTCCTATATCCTATTAGAATACTCATCCCAAATTGAAAGAATTTGGATGAAGATATTTAAAGGACGAGTAAGAAAGACTAAAGAGTGCAAATTATAAAATTCTTGAACCACCTTCTATCTTTTTCTCATAATGGACTTTCTCAAAAGCTCAATAACACTACAAGAAAAAGTACTTTTAGAAACTAAATTTTTTGTTTCTAAAATGATAAAATTAGTCACCAACTTAATTAGAGACTAATTTAGAAACTAATAGTCTTAAGTGGTTAAAATCATGGTCGCTAATTTTAGATACCAATTTAGAGTCTAATTTAGAAACCAATTTAGTTACCATTAAATAAAAACTAATTTAGTGACTAAATAGGTAGAAACTAATTTAGAAACCAAATATATAAAAACTAATTTAGTAACCAAATATATAGAAACTAATTTAGTAACCAATTATATAGAAACCAAATTAACAACCAATTTAGTGACCAAAATATATAGAAACTCATTTAGTGACCAAATATATAAATACCAAAAAATGATAACTATATTGGTCTCTAAATAATATAATTTATTATAAAATATTATTTTTATTTTATTTTATTTTGTTTTATTTTATTTTATTTTATTTAAATTTTTTTTATCAAGTGTAAAAATATATTCATTTGAAATATTTTAAGATATTTTAAGATCTCTTGCTCCTTATAAAATAGTTTTAATATAAGTGTTTCAATCGCAATAGCACTCATTTGGACATATTTCTGATTTTATTTGAATACTCATCAAGGAAGAATCTCATCTCTATACAATTGCTTTGAAGGCTCATTTGATCTATTCGGAACATCTACACATACACTAGTAAAAAGCTTTTATCTATCTTTTTTTTTAACTTTATTCCATGAAGAGCCAATGCTCAGTGGTGTACCATGTGAGCTGTTGATGCTAGCTATAACAATAATCATCTACATGTCAAAAAATATAAAATAAAATTTATTAGAAAGATTGAAATTTAAAAATATATATAGAATAATGTAACAAAATTACCTTGATAAAGACTGAGTGATTGACTGGTAGTTGTGTTTCATTAATAAATCTTGAAACTCATGATAGACTGAGCACCACCACCACAACAATAGCCTTCTACAATTAAGTGAGATCAGCTATACATATTGTTAGAATATATGGCCTTAAACGAGAGGGGGAGGGGGGGGGGGGTGAATTGTTTAAGAAAGATTTTAGTAAACTTTTAAGCTTAGAATGAAAAATACTTCAAGAAAACCTTGATTAAGAATTCAGTTTTTCAAAACATAAAGCAAAAGCACAAAACTGGAAAAACAATCGGTTGTTTTACCGAAACAATCGGTTGTTTATACCAGTTATTAATTGACAAAACTGAATTTAAAGAGATAGGGATAGAGAAATTGTACACAATTGTTTATACTGGTTCGCTCCAAATCCAGAGCTACATCCAGTCTTCTCAGAAACCCTGAGGATATCCACTAAGCAATCACCACTTGATCACTTACACAACAACCAAGAGAATGACCTTGAACACCTCAAGAAACACACCCTCCTTGGCCAACACTAAGATTGCTGATCTTGAACACCTCAAGAACACACAACCAATCTCAGCAAACACAAAAAACGAATTGTTCAACAGAGTACAAGGATTACACTTGTTACAGAAGATAATCTGAAATCAATACAAGCAGAATCCTATTCCAACACTTTAATCAATCACAAACTCTTAGCAATCTCAGAACTTTGAAAAACTCTTAGAAAAACTTTGTCAAAGATTCTTAATTGTCAAATCTGTTTTTCTGAATATATTCAAAGATGTAGTTTGTTATCAAATCTTAACAAACTCTTAAATTGCATTAAAAGATTGGTCAAAGCATTTAATGACTGGAACGTTGATGACTTTTTACGGCAAGTGCACCGCGTTTGTCAGAAGTAATAATTGTTCCTAAGGACGGATATCGATCCCACAAAGAACTGTGAATCATCGAGTACAATATTCGCTAAATATAACAACAGAACAATAAAAAAGAGTGTGAAGTGATTATGTTGGCACTGATCAATAAGAAAACAAACAAAGAATTAGTTGCTTCAATTGGAAAAATTGGGATTAAGTTTCATCTCTCTCACTCTCATGTATTTTGATTAGCATGTTAATATTAAGTTCTTTAATTGAAATTGATGCCCGTATAAAAATCATTTATATCGATTCCTCGCATATAAAATCCTTAAGAATGTTCCCTAACTATCGATCCCTCGCATACTTATAAGAACAACTTAGAACGAAGCTCAGACGTTTAATAGCAATTAACATTTCAAGTCTATTCCTAGCACTCAAATATGTTAAGTATTGTTGTTTAGGTCCGAACCCTAAAAATACCTCCCGGTCAGATTTAAGATTCTCAATTTGTCACGGAGAATTAAAAGTAAAACAACAATACCAATAATCAATCAAGAACTGAATATTAATATATAAAATATCACCTCAATACATAAGAGTTTGAGCAGATTACTCCCAATCCCAAAGGGTAGAATTAGCCATGCATACTTCTATCACCTTCCATTCTCCCAATTGGGTTACAATTCACTCTATGGTGTTTTCCTCTCAATCTGGCACCCTAAGGTTGAGCCTCTAACCCTCTATTTATCCTAGTTTTCTAGGGTTAGGTTGTTTATTGTGTCGCGCTAATGGGCTAAATGATAAAACATAAAAAGGCCCAATCTTTCTTTCTTTTTTTTCTTTCATTCTGGGACCTTCTATCTTTATCTTTTTGGCTCAAATCATTCATCTTTAATCCAAATCTCCAATCTTCCTTAGAAATCTGCAATTAACACCAAATTTGGGAATAAAATACTCTTATTCAAATAAAGATCATAAAAAATATAAAAAGGTATAAATTCATAAATTAGGGATTATTTTATATGTAAATTAGCAATAAATCCTCATAAGTGCCTATATTTTAATATGAAATATTACTGAAATTAGACACTTATCAAGCGTAAGCAGTTAAAACATTTAAAGCTCAGTCAAAGAGAAAACAGTTTTTCTGTTATGGTCCCAAAACAAACAATCGGTTGTTTCCTCGAATCAATCGGTTGTTTTGGTACTTAACAGTTCAACCATTCAAAACCGTTTTCAATCTTTTTCTCAAAAACACCTAAGTATAAACAATCGGTTGTTTCGACAAAACAATCGGTTATTTTTACTTAGTTTGAAATCATTTTACTTTCACAAAGATTGAGAATGCTAATGCTTTAGATTTAATCACAAGGTGGATTACAACATATAAACTACCCCAGAACAAAGCTTAAACCAGCACAACAACATCAAGCACAGCAGAGGCTTCAACATCCTTCAAAGGATTTGGATTCTTCAAAGCTTGAACACCACTTGGTTCAACAATCTCCCCCTATTTGATGAAGACAAATCCCTGGTGCTTGTGTTTGATCTGATTAAATATGAAGCAGTTCCTTCAGAAAAAGCATTTATACTATCCAAAGCTTCTTACAGCAGCAAGTCAGTTTATTACTTTTTTAAAGCATGAAACATAATAAACAATCGGTTGTTTACACGAAACAATCGGTTGTTTCTATCAACAGTAGCAAAAAACACTTTCATATCAGAGATTTTAACATTTTATGCAGTATCAGACAAAGATATACAAGAACCAATAAATTCTCCCCCTATTTGTCTTCACAAATAGACTTTAGCATGTATCAAAAACAGATTCAGGAGAGATTATTAAGATCAAGAATACCTAACTCATTTCTTAAGAAGAAAAACCTCTCTTTTGGTAAAGACTTTGTGAAAATGTCAGCTAACTGCAGTTTGGTCTCCACAAACTTCACTTCACAATTTCCATTTTGTACATGATCCCTGATGAAATGATGCCTTATCTCAATATGTTTGGTCCTTGAGTGCTGAATCTGATTTTTGGTAAGACTGATGGCACTTGTGTTATCACACATCAAGGGAACCTTGCTGATTTGTAAACCAAAATCTGCAAGTTGTTGCTTGAGCCATAGAATCTGTGCACAGCAGCTACCAGCAGCTATATATTCAGCCTCAGCAGTAGAGAGAGCAACACATGCTTGCTTCTTGCTATGCCATGAGATTAGACTTGAGCCAAGAAGGTGACAAGTGCCACTTGTGCTCTTTCTATCTAGCTTACAACCTGCAAAGTCAGAATCTGAATAACCAATTAAATGTATTGGAGAGTGAGAAGGATACCATAATCCTACAGATGATGTTCCTTTGAGATATTTCAGAATTCTTTTGGCAGCTTTGAAGTGTGACTCTTTAAGATTTTCTTGATATCTTACACATAGACACACCGCAAACTTGATGTCCGACCTACTAGTTGTTAGATATAGCAAAGATCCAATCAAACCTCTGTATTTTGTTTGATCTACACTCTTTCCAGCAGCATCAGCATCCATGTAACAGCTTGATGGCATTGGAGTGCTTGCTTCTTTGCAATTCTCCATTTCAAATTTCTTGAGAATCTCCTTGCAATACTTTGATTGACTTAAGAAGATCCCATCCTTCGTTTGCTTAACCTGCAATCCAAGAAAGAAATATAGTTCTCCCATCATAGACATTTCAAACTCACCTTTCATTGCAGCCACAAATTCTTCACACAATCTATCTTGTGTAGCACCAAAGATGATATCATCAACATAGATTTGCACAAGAATTATTTCTGCATTTGACTTTTTGATGAAGAGAGTCTTGTCTACCATTCCTCTTTCATAACCATGAGATAGCAGAAAATTGCTAAGCCTCTCATACCACTGCCTTGGAGCTTGTTTCAGTCCATACAAAGCTTTCTTCAACTTGAAGATGTGGTTGGGATACTTGTGATCTTCAAAGCCCGGTGGTTGATCTACATAGACTTCCTCATTGATGTAGCCATTCAAGAAGGCACTCTTTACATCCATTTGGAAGGGTTTAAAACCACTCATACATGCAAAGGCCAGCAGCAGCCTCCAATCTAGCAACAGGAGCAAAGGTTTCATCATAGTCTATGCCCTCTTCTTGATTGTAGCCTTTGGCAACTAGCCTTGCTTTGTTCCTTGTGATCACACCATCATCATCTAGCTTGTTCCTGAAAACCCATTTCGAACCAATAATATTCATTTCATTAGTTTTAGGGACAAGAAACCATACCTCATTTCTTTCAAACTGATTTAGCTCTTCATGCATAGCTTCAACCCACTTCTCATCCTTGAGAGCTTCCTCAATTGATTTTGGTTCAATTTGAGAGACAAAAGCTGTGTGCCTGTAGAAGTTTGAGATGGAGCTACGTGTGGAGACACCTTCCTTTATCTGCCCTATGATGTTATCCACTGACAGATCTCTAGGAATCCTCCACTCTTTGGGCAACTCACTCTGTTGCAGAATTTCAATCGGTTGTTTCTGCGAATCAACCGGTTGTTTTTCTGCACAGATTTCCAGCTTCTCCAAACTGATGCTCTGTTCATCTTCCTCAGCACTGGTCTTTGGGATCTGACTGATTCTGCGATCTACCTCATCAAAGACAACGTGAATTGATTCTTCTACAGTCATCAACCTCTTGTTGTAGACTCTATATGCATGACTTGTGAGTGAATAACCAATGAATATACCAAGGTCCGCTTTCTCATCAAACTTTCCCAAGCTTTCCTTTCTATTGTTGAGAACGAAACAGCTGCAGCCAAAGACTTTGAGGTGACTGATGTTAGGCTTCCTTCCATTGAAAAGTTCATATGGAGTTTTCTTCTCCAAACTGATGCTCTGTTCATCTTCCTCAGCACTGGTCTTTGGGATCTGACTGATTCTGCGATCTACCTCATCAAAGACAACGTGAACTGATTCTTCTACAGTCATCAACCTCTTGTTGTAGACTCTATATGCATGACTTGTGAGTGAATAACCAATGAATATACCAAGGTCCGCTTTCTCATCAAACTTTCCCAAGCTTTCCTTTCTATTGCTGAGAACGAAACAGCTGCAGCCAAAGACTTTGAGGTGACTGATGTTAGGCTTCCTTCCATTGAAAAGTTCATATGGAGTTTTCTTCAAAATGGGCCTTATAAGCACCCTATTCATCACATACCAAGAGGTGCTCACTGCATCTGCCCAAAAATACTTACGAAGTGATGATTCACTAAGCATTGTTCTTGCAAGCTCTTCAAGAGACTTATTCTTCCTCTCTACAACTCCGTTTTGTTGTGGTGTTCTTGGAGCTGAGAAATTGTGCAGAATTCCCAACTTCTCACAGAATTTGCCAAACTTCTCATTCTGAAATTCTCCTCCATGATCACTCCTTATAGAACCTATGTTGCTGCTCTTTGTGTTTTGTAGTCTTCTTGCTAGCTTTTTGAATGCAACTAAGGCATCATTCTTTGATTCCAAGAACAAAGTCCAAGTGTACCTAGAGAAATCATCAACAATAACAAGAGCATAATAATTTCCACCAAGATTCATAGTTCTAGAGGGTCCAAAGAGATCCATGTGAAGAAGTTCAAGAGGTCTCAAAGAAGAGACAACATTTTTGGTTTTAAAAGAACTTTTCACTTGTTTCCCTTTTTGGCATGCTTCACAAATGTGATCCCTCTCAAACTTGAGTTTTGGCAGCCCAATCACAAGATCCTTTGATATTAGCTTGTTCAAATGATTCATGTGAATATGAGCAATTCTTCTATGTCAAAGCCAAGATTCATCTTGCTTGGATAGAAGACATCCAATTGAACATGGTGAAGAGATATCTAGAAGATACACATTATTAACTCTCTTACCTACCAACATTACCTCTTTGGTGTTAGGTAGACAGATTTCACATGTGTGTGACTTAAACATCACTTGATATCCCTTGTCACAAAGTTGGCTAATGCTCAGCAGATTATGCTTTAGGCCTTCAACAAAGAGCACATCATGGATTACCAAGAATTTCTCATCTCCTATGGATCCTCTCCCAAGAATTCTTCCTTTGTTGTTGTCTCCATAGGTGACATGACCCTCTTGCTTAAAGGATATTCTCAGGAACTTTGATTTATCCCCTGTCATATGCTTGGAGCATCCACTGTCCAAGTACCACAATTGCTTGCTCTCCTCCAAGATTTCCTACAAAAGAGATTTTCAAGTACAAAGATTTGGTCCCCTTATGAATGTGGGTCCATCTGGTTTATACTTATCAAATAAAGCTTTATTTTCCTTAGGAATCCACTTCATAAGCCCTTTAGGAACATGTTTTCTGATTTTACAGAACCTCACAGAATGGCCTCTTTTCATGCAATAGAAGCATGTAACAATCGATTGTTTCGATGGTCCAATCGATTGTTTCTCTGGCATTTTCGAAAATGATTTTGAAAATCTATCTTGTTTGTTTTGTGGATTAAAACCCAATCCAGATTTTCCAAAAACACAATTTTGAGATGCTAGCACACTCTCAAAGTTGGATTGGCCTTTAGAAAGCTTATCCACTGTTTTAACAAGATAGTGGACCTTCTTTTCAAGATTTTTGCAATTTTCACAAACTAGAGTATCACACTTGCAAGAGGAGTTTTTGTAAATGATTTCCAGATTTTCAAAATCCATTTTTGAATGTTCTAAATCCTCTTCCAGTGTCTTTACTCTGTTTTCTAGCCAGCTGTTCTTTTCCTATAACCAATTGTTCAAGAGAGCCAATCGGTTGGCTTCTTCATGTGTTTCTTGAAAGGCTTGAAGCAGTTGACCATAATTTACAGAGTTTGAAGAGTTTGATGAACTTACACTACTTGAGTCATCCTCCTTTCTGGCCATGAAGCAAAGATTAGGCTTTTCTTATTTTGCCTTCTTTTCCTTCTTACTTGACTCTTTGTTATTGCTTCCTTTGGTTCATGAGAAGCCTTGAGTGTCTCCCAAATTTCCTTAGCAGTTTTACACTTTGATATCCTGAAAAATTCATTAGTATCTAGTGCAGAAGCTATAATGTTTTGAGCAGACCGATCAAGCTGGGCCATCTTACATTCATCATTTGTCCATTTGGACAAAGGTTTTACAATGAAAGAATTATCCTTTTTGAACTTTGGAATGTAAGGACCATTCTCAATTGAATCCCAAATTCTTTGATCAATAGATTCAATGAAGATTTTCATTCTTGCTTCCCAAAATTTATAATTCAATCCACAGAATAAAGGTGGTTTGTAGATTGAAGCACCTTCCTCAAAAGATAGTTTTCCAGCCATAGAAAAAGATTTTTGATCAACTTGAATAACTTTCAAGAACCAAGCTCTTGATGTCAATTGTTAGAATATATGGCCTTAAACGAGAGGGGGGTGAATTGTTTAAGAAAGATTTTAGTAAACTTTTAAGCTTAGAATGAAAAATACTTCAAGAAAACCTTGATTAAGAATTCAGTTTTTCAAAACATAAAGCAAAAGCACAAAACTGGAAAAACAATCGGTTGTTTTACCGAAACAATCGGTTGTTTATACCAGTTATTAATTGACAAAACTGAATTTAAAGAGATAGGGATAGAGAAATTGTACACAGTTGTTTATACTGGTTCACTCCAAATCCAGAGCTACATCCAGTCTTCTCAGAAACCCTGAGGATATCCACTAAGCAATCACCACTTGATCACTTACACAACAACCAAGAGAATGACCTTGAACACCTCAAGAAACACACTCTCCTTGGCCAACACTAAGATTGCTGATCTTGAACACCTCATGAACACACAGCCAATCTCAGCAAACACAAAAAACGAATTGTTCAACAGAGTACAAGGATTACACTTGTTACAGAAGATAATCTGAAATCAATACAAGCAGAATCCTATTCCAACACTTTAATCAATCACAAAATCTTAGCAATCTCAGAACTTTGAAAAACTCTTAGAAAAACTTTGTCAAAGATTCTTAATTGTCAAATCTGTTTTTCTGAATATATTCAAAGATGTAGTTTGTTATCAAATCTTAACAAACTCTTAAATTGCATTAAAAGATTGGTCAAAGCATTTAATGACTGGAGCGTAAGCAGTTAAAACATTTAAAGCTCAGTCAAAGAGAAAACAGTTTTTCTGTTATGGTCCCAAAACAAACAATCGGTTGTTTCCTCGAATCAATCGGTTGTTTTGGTACTTAACAGTTCAACCATTCAAAACCGTTTTCAATCTTTTTCTCAAAAACACCTAAGTATAAAGAATCGATTGTTTCGACAAAACAATCGGTTATTTTTACTTAGTTTGAAATAATTTTACTTTCACAAAGATTGAGAATGCTAATGCTTTAGATTTAATCACAGGGTGGATTACAACATATAAACTATCCTAGAACAAAGCTTAAACCAGCACAACAACATCAAGCATAGCAGAGGCTTCAACATCCTTCAAAGGATTTGGATTCTTCAAAGCTTGAACACCACTTGGTTCAACACATATCACATGATAAACCATGCCAATCAGTATACGTACGACTAAAATAAACACAAAAGATGAATGTGGAAACATAAGACTCTTTCATTTTGTATACACAAGTGTTAAAAATCAAGTTACCATGAGTAAACAATTAGGAGTTAGTAAAAATGAAAAACGATATTCAGAAAAATAAAAATGTAAATAAATCCCTTACCTTGAGAAATTTCTCTTTTAAGCATCGATAGTTGACAATAAATATTTTTGTTAGGACCCTGTAGAAACAACAAATACTTATTGTCCACCATCATATCTCTAAATGGAATGTCAACTAGAACAAATTAAAAGTGAGACTCGGGAGAAAATTGTTATGTCCTGGCCTCCAAAAAAATTACCCTTATTTGTATAAAAAAATAATAGTCTTTCCCGATAAGCACATCAACTATAGATGCACATAAATACCAGAACAACAAGAACCAAACTATCATGTTAAGAAATTACCATAATTTCCAAGAGATGCATTACTTTAACTCTTAAGGAACAGGCTAGCCACAGTGCAAGTGTGAAATTATTTAAAAGCATTTAAAAAATACCAAATCTATGTACAATCCTACATACAACAAATTTAAAAAGCAAAGTTTTAAGTTTGAAAATCCAACTAAACTAAGTTCATCTAAGAATTCCATTCTTATGTAAAAATAATGATTTGAAGTAAACTTAATAAATTATATTGAACAAGTTCCTAACTCGACACTTATTATTAGGGTGTATGAAATTATCTCTAGCTCTGCAACTGATTGTAAATATTCTAAAAAGGCTACAGTAGTATCAATAATGGAAGTCAAAAAAATATACTCTAGATACCTTGTCTAATGCAAGACTGAGGCAGTTCTTTGCAGAAGTTAAATCTCCTTTTTTCCAAATGAAATTTCCTAAACATAGCCAAACACTAGTGCAGATATGTAAAACAAATGCGGCTATTTTAAATTTACAAATGCGGTCATAGAACCGCATTTGATCAGCACGCATTCGTAAATCTGGCATTTACAAATGCGGTCCTATGACCGCATTCATAAATCACATTTACAAATGCGGTTACCTAAAATAACCGCATTTGTATATTATTCTGAATTAGGGAGTGGGTTTGGGGTTTAGGATTTATGAATGCGGTCTTGGTAAAAACTGCATTCATAAATCACTATTTACAAATGCGGTCATTTACCAAGACCGCATTTGTAAATAGTGCTTTTTTGTTTAAAGTTCACCCTGTTTTGTGCAGAAACCATATATTTAAATAACCTGCATAATGATCAAACCCAGCCAGACAAATACATAAATGTAGTAATCAATTGAAATCATCAAAATGTACATTTACAAGTGATCAAATTACATATAATAAAACCACTATTGTTTACCTATGCTAGAGTTATAAAAATTAATGAAATATGTGGACCAAGAATCTCTAACATATGAAATGCCTTCCTCATTCATTGGTGTTTCTTCTGTGAATAACTGCATTGCAAAGTTGACATAAATTAGTTTCTAGATATATATATATGTTCAAGAATTATAAAAATGATTTAACATATACCTCTTTCCAACCAGTTTTAACACCTAGTCTTATAATGGTAATCATCCATTGCATAATGTAATAGCCACACTCATAGCTTCCTGGTTGTTTATTGAACTATAATTCAATAAAAAGTAATATGTTAGTATATTGATAAACAATGATAATAGAGAAAGAAAAAAATTACAAACCTTTACTCTTATGTAGTTCAAATTATTTGAACTGGATCGACCTTTTAGGATGTTATATCCACGCCATGAACTGGTTAATACAAAAAACCTCGTTAGTAGATGGTTAATTAGTAACATACAAAGTTAAGTTTATACTATACTTACGTATCAATGATATCCTTAAATTTTGTGGGCATCTTCTTGTGTAGGGAACAGAACCACACAGCAGTCTTATCAACCATTGATAAGACAAGTAACTGCCAATGATGCCTATATGATCAATGAAAAGAGTTAGTAAATATTTAAAACATGAAATAATAATAATTGATGACATATAATTAAACTTACTCATTAATATAAGGGCATAAATAAATTTGTTTTCCCTCTTTTTCCAGGATGTTAGTGATGTATGCTTGAGTCTCAGTTGAGTTTGGTCCAACGGGATTAGTATATGCAGGATCTAAGAATCCATACATATTTTACTTCCCCTCAGTGATACAGACTCTATGCAAAAACCTACAAGTTTTTAGTTAAAGCATAATCAATAATAATTTAACATAAAGTAAATTGAATAATAGGTAAAGATACTTACATCATAAAAAATTGAATTATACTTATATTGAGCTCCTGTTTCCCATATATAAATTCTGATAAATCTGTGTTGTAAATCATCAGTGGCAGTTAAGTGTTTATTTGAAAAAATGTATTATCCCACGGAACTGGAAAAGGATCATTGCCAATCTGACTAGCAATGAGACGTAGGGAAGCCATAGGATCGTCAACTGGAACCTCACGCTTCTTTTTTGGACTTGGTGGCTGAAAAGGTTTCTACAAGATAAACAACATTTGTATTAAATTATATATAATATATAAATATAAATAAAAAATAATATAATGAAACGAAATTATTACATGAGGTTCGGGCATAGATCGAATGAGCTCTCTGGGCCAGGCAACGAATGTCTGAAATGCATCGGCCACAGTGGTTACCTCATCTGAAGGTAGTGGAACACGAGCATCAGGAAATCATACTTTTTCAACTTTTACCTTCGCCACATCAGGGGAGAGAGGAACGTTATGTAAGGTGGTGGTGTTTTTATAGACTTTTCCAAGTGTCACCACTCGAGGAAGTTTGCCGCCCACTACCAGTAGCTCACAATCCTCTGTCTGCCCATTGATATCATCCCCTGATGTTGGAGGAGCCGCACAACTCCCCTTTGTGCTCTTGGGAGTGGGACTAACAAGGGGTTCAATCGGCTCAGCACAAACTTGTTGCGATAGAAACTCTTGTCGCATTCGATCATTCTCCTTTTTCATCTCCAGCCACATCAAATCAGTCTCCTTTCTCATCTCCTCCATTATTTCTTCACGTAACTTACTCTTCATTTGAGTTTCCTTCTTGGAGGAGGAGGATGGCTGTCGTTCTGAAACTTCAAAATAAAGTTTAATTCTGACCCCTTGTCCAGCGGCACGAACACGACCACAGTGTTCAGGTCGTCCAATTGCTTCAACCAGGATATCGTGACGACCTTCAGCAACAAATTTACCGTCGGATTCCAAGGAATCCTACAACAGTACACAAAAATCATATTTTCAATCATTAATATAATTAATGCTTTAAAAAAATTGAAAATAACAAAAATAACTTACAATTTTTTCGATTATAACCCTGGTGCTCAGAACTTGGTGCACCCGACTTTTTAATTCGGGCCCTCTTCCATTTTACATGGTGAAAAGGTGGTGATGGAGGAGAAGTGACCCCTGTTTCCACATTCTCAGACAACCCCCTGTTGAGATTTCTCCTTTTCCACCATCAGTGTTTGCTCAAGTTTTCTATACCCCGAACGGGACATAACGTGCGAGGTAAGATTCTTCAAAGCTATCTCTTGAGCTTTCTTCCGACGATCCTGTCATAATTGAAATAAACAAACTGAAGTAAATAAGATAAACTTATTAATGTTATATAAACAAAAAAGTTACTTCACTTACCATCCAAGCCTCATTTTCACGGCTTTCTCTAAAAAGACGCCATGTCTCTTCATCAATATGTTGGTACTTTAAACATGGATTTTCGTCTTTAAGGTCGCCAAAAATGTATCTCGAAGTCAGTCTTGACTTAAAGGTACGAAATTTAAGTGCGATATTAGATAATATCTTTGATCGAAGCGGTTCCACATCAGGAATGTCAAAGTTTGCCTGGAAAATAACATCATCAAATTAAAATTAATTAATCAATATTAAAAAGCATTATATGATAACAATAATAATGTAAAGCTTACCAGAACATCCTCCCATAGCATGTTCCGATCAACCTCTGAAACCTCATCCCATGAATTAATCAAAATGGAGAGCCTCTCACGAGAAACAACTCCAAGATAGCTCATAAACTCATCTGCCTTAGGACCAAAAGCCACTCCAGTGTTGACGTCAATGTCAACATGTGTCTTCTCACCAGCAGCACGTCTCAATGCAAGACGCTTCAATCTAGTAGGTCATCTACTGCCTCGTCCAGATCGAGGTCTGTCTGGAGTCTAGTCGTCATCCATGTCTCTGTTAAAAAAATTAGGTAACAAACATTAGTTAATGTGCATCGAATTAAAATCATATAAAAATAATACAAAAAATTCTAAATGTTTATTTACATGTTGCATGTGGGTTGAATGTTTATATGTAAATTCCTTCGCTGTGGTCTTTACGGGTTGCATGTACATCATCAAGTACATCGTCATCTTTATTAGTTATCATTGGTGTGAATGAACGAGTTTCGCCATTTTCAATATCATCTATGGCTTCCCCTTGTTTTTTCCCGTGTAAAACGACATACCAATGTTCTGACGTAAGATCTTTCACATAGAAAACCTGAGATGCTTGTTGAACCATTATAAATGGTTCATCTCGATACCCTATCTTTCGAAAGTCCACTAGTGTGAATCTTGATTCATCAATTTTAAACCCACTTTTATTGTCAACCCATTTACACTTGAAAACTGGAACGGAAAACTTAGTGTAGTCAATCTCCCATATCTCTTCTATAAACCCATAGTATGCCATTGATCCAAGTACTGGATTTGTATCTTTCGAAGTCGAAAACTGCATTGACTCGGCTTCAAGAGTAACACCAGAATTTTGAACTGTACTCTTTTCATCCATGGACTTCGTGTAAAATATACAATTATTCACTTCGTACGCTGTACATGAGATGACATCAAACTTCAATCCAGCAGCCAACCAAGTCAAGGTCTCTGATGCCGTTGAATCCTTGAACACCTCATCTTTAAACCAAGGCATGAAAGTTCTATTATGTTCCATCAAGACCCATTTCTCTGCTTGTCTTGGGTTATTTGCCTTCACAATGCCTTTATGAGCTTCTATGTAAGGTACAACTTCATCTGTGTTATTCAATATGTACAAATGTGCTTGCAAGACTTCTGATCGAGATTTGCTTACAATATTCACACCACGTAAACATTTAGTTGTAGAACGCCTGTGGTGCCATGAATTAGCTGGAACACCTATTGGATTTGCTTTTGTCATGTACTCTGAACAAAATTCAATACTTTCTTCAGCTATGTACCTTTCAATCATTGAAGCCTCTGGACGATAATGATTTTTCTCATAACCTTTCAAAAATATACCGCTCAACAGGATACATCCATCTTAAGTACACTGGTCCACACAATCTAACCTCTCTTACCAGATGCACCACTAGATGAACCATGATGTCAAAAAAAGATGGAGGAAAAAACATCTCCAATTCACACAAGATAACAACAATTTCATTTTGAAGTTCATCTAGTTTTGAGGGATCAATGACTTTACAACAGATGGAAGAGAAGAATGAGCACAAACAGGTTATGGTATGTCTAACATTTTTTGGTAAGATCCCACGGATAGCTACCGGCAACAACTGTTGCATCAAGATGTGACAATCATGAGACTTCAACCCAATTAACTTCAAATCTTGCATTGACACTAGGCTCTTCACATTTGAGGAATGTCCTTGTGGCACTTTCACACCCTTTAGACATTGACAAAAACTAATTTTTTCATCTTTTGACATTGTGTAACAGGCTGGGGGCAAATATGTACGCTTACCCATTTCTATGGGTGCCAACTCGCCGCGTATGTTCATCTCAATCAAATCTAAACGCGCATTTAGACCATCCTTCGTCTTCCTGTTAATGTTAAGAAGTGTACCAATTAAGCTATCACACACATTCTTCTCAACATGCATTACATCTATATAATGTCTGACTTCTAACCTCGACCAGTACGGAAGATCAAAGAAGATTGATTTCGTCTTCCAAATATTTGTCACATATGACTTTTTTTTGGACTTACCGAAGGTGTGGTCTATGTTATTTACCTTTTCGTAAACCTCAACACCGGTTAATGGAGTTGGTGGACCACTACCCTCTTGGTGTCCATTAAAGGCTTTTTTCAACCTCCGGTAAGGATGATGACTTCTAAGAAACCTCCGATGCCGAAGATATACTGTTTTCCTTCCATGTTTCAATTGTTGAGAAGCAGTGTCTTCTTCGCATATTGGACACGCTTTGTGACCCTTAACACTATAACCTGATAAGTTACCATATGCCGGAAAGTCATTGATGGTGCAAAATAACATGGCATGAAGCTTGAAAGTTTCATTAGCAAATTGATAAGTGTCTAATTTCAGTAATATTTCATATTAAAATATAGGCACTTATGAGGATTTATTGCTAATTTACATATAAAATAATCCCTAATTTATGAATTTATACCTTTTTACATTTTTTATGATCTTTATTTGAATAAGAGTATTTTATTCCCAAATTTGGTGTTAATTGCAGATTTCTAAGGAAGATTGGAGATTTGGATTAAAGATTAATGATTTGAGCTAAAAAGATAAAGATAGAAGGTCCCAGAATGGAAAAAGATGCAAAGGAAGATTGGGCCTTTTTTATGTTTTATCATTTAGCCCATTAGCGCGACACAATAAACAACCTAACCCTAGAAAACTAGGATAAATAGAGGGCTAGAGACTCAACCTTAGTGTGCCAGATTGAGAGGAAAACACCATAGAGTGAATTGTAACCCAATTGGGAGAATGGAAGGTGATAGAAGTATGCGTGGCTAATTCTACCCTTTGGGATTGGGAGTAATCTGCTCAAACTCTTATGTATTGAGGTGATATTTTATATATTAATATTCAGTTCTTGATTGATTATTGGTATTGTTGTTTTACTTTTAATTTTCCGTGACAAATTGAGAATCTTAAATCTGACCGGGAGGTATTTTTAGGGTTCGGACCTAAACAACAATACTTAACATATTTGAGTGCTAGGAATAGACTTGAAATGTTAATTGTTATTAAACGTCTGAGCTTCGTTCTAAGTTGTTCTTATAATTATGCAAGGGATCGATAGTCAGGGGACATTCTTAAGGATTTTATATGCGAGGAATCGATATAAATGATTTTTATACGGGCATCAATTTCAATCAAAGAACTTAATATTGACATGCTAATCAAAATACTTGAGAGTGAGAGAGATGAAACTAATCCTTATTTTTCCAATTGAAACAACTAATTCTTTGTTTGTTTTCTCTTATTGATTAGTGCCAACACAATTAATTCAAAACTCTTTTAATTGTTCTGTTTTTATATTTAGCGATTATTGTACTCGATAATTCACTGTTCCTTGGGGGATCGATATCCGTCCTTAGGGACAATTATTACTTTTGACAAACGCGGTGCACTTGCCGTAAAAAGTCATCACAAATCCGTCAAATACTTCGACACCCTGGTCCCACATTAACTTCAAATCTTCAATTAGGGGACTTAGATAAACATCAATATCATTCCCTGGTTGTTTCGGACCGGATATCATCACAGACAACATCATGTATTTTCGCTTCATGCACAATCCAGGAGGTAAGTTGTAAATAACTAGTAATACAGGCCATGAACTGTGATTTGTTTCGGACTTAGATAAACATCAATATCATTCCCTGGTTGTTTCGGACCGGATATCATCACAGACAACATCATGTATTTTCGCTTCATGCACAATCCAGGAGGTAAGTTGTAAATAACTAGTAATACAGGCCATGAACTGTGATTTGTACTCATATTACCAAACAGATTCATTCCGTCTGTAGCTAAACCAAGTCGGATATTTCTTGATTCTTTACCAAATTCTGGAAAGTCATCATCAAATTTCTTCCATTGAATAGAATCAGCGGGATGTCGGTACATGCCGTCGCATTTCCTCTCATCTGCATGCCATCTAAGATTCTTAGCATCGTCTGAGTTTGCAAACAAACGCTTCATCCTTGGAATGATGGGAAGATACCACATAACCTTCATTGGGGGTCCATGCTTTTCCATGTCATCAATAGAATCATCATCTTTTTGTTTCAACTTATAACGTGATAACCCACACCTCGGACAACTTTTCAACAATTCAAAATCTTTCTGGTATAATATACAATCATTAGGACATGCATGTATCTTTTTGTACTCCATACCCATTGGACAAAGAATCTTTTTGGCCTCGTAATTACGATTAGGTAGACTATTTCCCTCTGGAAGCATATCCTTCAACAGCTGGAGCAATTCCGTGAAGCTTTTATCAGTCCATCCGTTTATTGCCTTCAAATTCATCAATCTTAACACTGCCGACAACCGTGTGAAGTTAGTTGATCCAGGATACAAAGGAGTCTCTGCATCTTTTGACATACTTTCATATCCATGCGCTTTTGCAAAACACTCAGCTCCCACATCACGAATCATGTCCTCCAATCGATCATCATCTCCATCATCGTGTACTGCTTCATCCATGGTAGAACCCACATATTCTTCAGTTACGGAAACACGTGGTAAATTTAATAATTCACCATGCCATGTCCAAGTTGTATAAGATCAAAGAAACCCATCACATAGCAGGTGTTCCCTCATGATATTCACATCCAGTATCCTTCCATTCAAACAGTTAACGCACGGACACCTGATCTTTGCTCCATCATGACCACTAATAATCGCGTTACGCTGCGCAAATTGTATAAATTCCTCTACTCCCCTTTCGTACTCATCACTTATACGAACAACATTAATCCAACTTCGATCCATTATATATTCTGGAATATAGTTAGGATTTTCTAATAATTAGTATTCTATTCAATCTCACACATTTGCCGAGGATCGAACACCTCTGGACTCAATCCAAACACGATATTTCTATTCTAAAAGTAACAATAACTAACATAACATAAAACTTTTATTAAAATGTAATTAACAACTAACTAAATATATAATATAAATTTAAGAAAATAGAAATTATATAATACAAAAATTCAAAATACACACAAATATATAAATTATTAGTTATTAGTTATAAATTCCAAGTTGTATTAGTTATTAATTAAATATATATTATAATACAGAAAAATAAAAATTCAAAATATTAAATATAAATTCAAAATATTAAATATAAATTCAAAATATTAAATAAATATTAAATACAACACCAACCTTTAGGTTGATGGTGATCGGAGTGGCAGAGGCACAAGACGAAGGCGAAGGCGGTGGCGGAAGTTGTGGCGGTGGCGGAAGCTGTGGCGGTGGCGGAGCAGAAAAAACCAGCGAACACCAATAGAACAGTAACCTATATGCCACAAACGAGTTAGGAAACGAAAAATGACAATGCCAAGGAAGTGAATAATGAATGATGCAAAAACGAAAACGAAAACAAATGAGTGAAACGAAGAGCGGAGAAAGCTGAAACTTACAATGCAGAGAGAACTGAAACTGAGAACGTTGAAACGAAGAGCGGAGAAGACGAAAGTGAAAGTGAAAACTAGTGGCGCGCTTCAATTTTTAGGGTAAAATTGATTTACAAATGCGGTCTTACCCTAGAACCGCATTTGTAAATCAATTTAATTACAAAAATGTCACCGCGTTTTTTACAAATGCGTTTAAACGCAAAGCCGCACTAAATAAAGGGTCGTTGTTTTCATATTTTGTACTAG
The DNA here is from genome assembly GCF_000499845.2 of Phaseolus vulgaris. Taxonomy (NCBI): domain Eukaryota; kingdom Viridiplantae; phylum Streptophyta; class Magnoliopsida; order Fabales; family Fabaceae; genus Phaseolus; species Phaseolus vulgaris. The sequence continues at coordinate 15,302,216 of NC_023749.2, forward strand.
TGAAACATCTGCAAGAGATGGATTTAACTTAACCTGGTCCATGTAAAAGTCAATTACAGTCATTTAAACATCAACAAAAAGACACTAAATCAAAGAACCTAAAATTCAATCTTGCTTATAGCTTTTGATAGATGATCCTCAACTTCTTTCCTATAGTCAGGAAATACATCCAACATCTTCCCTCTAAAGATATTCAAATGTTGCACGTTGTGTAGGTGATTTTCTTTGTTCTGGCACATGCAACATATTTTATTAACAAACTTTATTAGAAATAAGCATAATCAGTGTTCAAAGTGGAAGATGTCATCCTATCTTCTAAGTAATTGGGTCTGAGGCACAAAAAAAAATGAAAAATAATATGAAAACAATTATGCAATCTTCAATATGAACAATATAACAGTTTTCTGTAAACATATTGTTTCATATACTATAAAGCATCACAACATTACCAACACTTACAGAGAAATATGCGAGGAACAAAAAGGACCTACAAATGTTCTTTTATTTATTTGGAGAGAAAACGTATGATAGAGTATGTAGAGAGATTCCATGGATAGTATAACAAAAGAAAGGCATTAAGTCAAGACTACTCACATTTAAGCCAATCAAAGATATGTATGTGATGGAGTTACAACTAGTGTAAAAGGTGAACATACAGAAGATTTTCCTATAACCATGTGTGCGCCAACAACCTACTTTGAGCCCTTATCTTTTCATCTTGGCTTGGGGCATGCACATTACATATTCAAGAGTTAGTGACACGGTGCATGCTTTTTGAAGTCTACCATGATAAAGTCTTAGTGGGAGAGTTGGGACAAGAAACAAATGGAAAGTTAGAGATATGCAAATTAGAGACAAGCCTTGGCTGGAAAGATATGGATTTGCCTAAGTACAAGTATGACAAAGTATAAGGAATTTATCAAGAGACACAACACAATAACTCTAGTTTGGAGGTAAATGTAGAAAACAGAGTACCAGAAGTAGCATAGTTTAAGTACCTTCAGTCCATCCAACAAAATATCAGAGGGATAGAGAGTAACCTCTAGAATAAGCCGCTAAATAGTCTACTTGTACATCCTTGGCCATCATTGCAGATTTGGAGGTAATTAGTTTTCCATTATCATTCTCGATTCTCAAATCCATTCATTATAGTAAAATCAGGATCATAATAATTCTAATAGGAAAAGAAATGAATCAGAATAAATGGGAGAATTATTTAATACTAAGATTAATGCTGAAGCATGCCAACTATGGACTTTATACAGTTCCTATTCTGTTCTTTATCAGCTCGTTCACATTCTTTGCTTTGGGTCATTGTTTTATCTGGCATTTAGAGAACCGGAACCTCGAAATTGAGTACCAACATGCTACCAAGCTCGTGCAAACATATTCGTCTGTGCCAACTTTTGGAGGTTTTTGTAAGAAACAAATAACAGAAATAGTTCTTCATTGACAAACACTGAGCTGGCAATTAATTGAGGGAATACAACATAAGAACATAATCTAGGGTTCTAAGATAGGGAAAATACACAATGAGTAAAGTTGCGTTCAACGAGCAAACACAAAAATAAAAGTAAAGGGGAATAATGGAGCACGAATCAAAACTTACGATGATAAGCTTGAAGAGGTTGGTGTCCTTTGGAGCAGAGGAGCGCCTTTGTTGTAGAGTGTGTTGTCTTCGTCGTTGCCGCAAGTGCGTTGCCGTGGTCATCGTCATTGCTGCAGGGTGCGTTGTCGTTGCCGTCGCCTTTGCTGCAGGGTGCGTTGTCGTAGTGGTCATCGTTGCAGTGCGTTTGCAGAGTACATTTGTGCATGGTGCGTTTGCAGAGTGAGAGATGAACATAAAAGATTAAAGAGAAATAGATAAATTTTGATATTACACCTGTAAACTATTTGCTCAGATTTGAAAAAATTAAATAAGTTTTAGAAAAATATACATCTTTATTTAAATTAATTTATTAAATTTTTAATTTAAATAATATTTCAAATTTATTATTAATTTTATATTTATATTTAAATAAAATTAAAAAATTAAAATACTATTTCAAATGTAATTTTTAAATTGATATCAATTATTTTAATATTATACTAAAATTAATAAATTAGTTAATTTATTCATATCAATTTAAAATATTTTATAAATTAAAAGTTAAAAATTAATTTTATAAAATTTAATTACTTCAAAATTGATATCTAAATTCAAATAATAGTGACTAAAAATTTAAATATCTAATTATATGATAATTAGAAACTAAAAAATTAGTTTCTAATTTTATTATTTTTAGAGACCAAAATTTAGTTTCTAAAATAAATTAAAAGTGACTAAAAAAATGGTTTCGAGTTACATTTTAATAAGAGATTAAAAAAATGGTTTCTATAATTATTTTTTTTATTAGATACCAAAAATATAGTATCTAACTATTTATTAATAATAGATATCATTTTAATAATCAATAATTTTTAGTTTATAAAATAGTATCTAAATTAGTTATTATAGAAACTATATTTTCTTGATTTTTAAATTAGTTAACATTCAATCATTTTCTTGTAGTGTTGTCACCAAATATTGGTTATGCTGTACTGGGCCTCTTTGAGTAACAAACAGAGCTAATTCTTCCTTCACCGTATCATTTTTAACCTGCACCTTATCATTTTCTCAAATTTCCAAAACTACCATTATTCTGGATTTAAAAATCTGGAACAGTAAATAAAATTCAAAAATAAAAAAATACATTCTGAACATAAAAATCCAGAACACAAAATTAAAAATACATTCTGGATAAAAAATTTCAGAACTAAAAAATGTGTTCCGGAAATTGAAATCCAGAATATTCCGGATAAAAGGTTCTGGAAATAGTTCTCATCTACACCCTCTTTTTATGTAAGGTTATTTTTGTCATTTATGAGGGGCATTTTTGTCATTCCGAATAGCGGATTGAGTGTGTATTGGAATTGATATGGTGAAGGGAGAAATTGGCAACAAACAGTTTGTAGATTAATCAGAACAAATAGCACATGTTTCTTTGTTTGAACTAGGGACTATTTCTTCTTGCACCTCCATATATTCTTCTCTCAGCTCCATAAATTTTTGTATTTCCAAAAATATCCCTCTATAATATTCCATAATCCGGAAGCCTTTTTTTAGATGTATGATTAGTTTCCGGATTATGTAATCCAGAAGCCTTTTTTAGCTTCTGAATTATATAATCCGGAAATCTTTTTTCAAATACGTGTCCAGATTACATAATCCAGAAACTACTCTATAGGATGGTACAAGAAGGATAAAAAGATATTTTCATGTTTTGTATGAAGGTAACAAAAGAACATATGAAGGTGCAGGAAGAAACCGTCTGAACTAGGAAGTCTACAACTTGCAAGTTGTATCAAAGGGAACATGAAAACATGGGCTGGACCGCAAAAGCCCGGTGCATACCATTCAGGCCCAGCCCATTCCTTTCATTGAAACTAAATCCATTAAGATCTAGGAAGGGCACAGAAACGGCCTATTACTAAGTGGGCCTCAGAAACATCTAGCCTTATGTGAAGTGGGAGGCAGCTTCTTGTGGCAGCCCATACATTTTAAAACATAAAATATACCCTTAATTCTATTGATATTTTTTATGGAATTGGTGATCCAGATCCAGAAAACTCAGAGTTTAAGTTTTTTTATGGAATTTGAAAGGATTTTATAATTCAGATGATTTTTTTTTAAAATGTACTCGAGATCATAAAGTCTAAAAGTATTTCTAAATTATAAAATTCAGTTATTTTCAAGATTCAAAAATATCTTTTGGATTTTGTAATTTAGCAGCATGTATTTTTTTAAAGTAAAAAGTAATCCGGGTAAAACTCTACAATCCAAAAGGTGTAAATAGAATTTTTTTTTAATTGTACTTTTTAAAGAAAATTTTGTCTTTTGGCGTTAACTATGGAGATGGCAGGAGAAGTAATAGAGGTGCAGGAAGAAAACAGCCTGATTGTTGTCATGGAAAAAAATGAGGATGACCGTTGAGCAAGTAGTTTATAGAGACAAAGTTCCATGGTTTAAATAAAAAGAAAGACAAAAGTAGCTAAAATGAAATAAAAAGGTTGTGTAACAAACAGGATGAATGATATAAGTAGACTCCATAGAATAAATATATGAGCAATTAATCTATGACAATTCATCAGCTAAGAAATGAGAGGTTAAGTGAAGTAAGTCTCAACCATGTCATAAAATTGTTATATAATCTTAACAATTCATGTGTAACTGTGTCACCAATATTAACTCTTTTCAGATAATGAAGTATAAGAAGAATCAGTGTGAGATTTAACTTGAGTATGTTAAAGTTGTTGGATTGTTTCCTGCTAATTCACCCACAAAACAAGTATCAACCACACATATAAACCTTCTTCACAATCTTTTAAGGTTTAAAGAACCTGGACTAGAAAGGTGTCTTGAAACAACTTGATGATATCTTGATCAACAAAACAAAGCGAAAAGGAAAGTCGTTTGAGGTAAGTGGCCTGCATTCCACACCTTAGTACCATGTTGACCAGCTGAAAGCAATTTACAAGATCATCAAATATCCTTCCAATGACCTAGGAGAAGTACAGCAGAATAACAAACATAGAATCTATAAATAATACAAATGGAACCCACTCATAGGGTAACATTTGCCACGTGTCACTCACAGAAAAATCAACCAACAAAAAATCAAAAACAAAATTTACCAAATGTAGAAATAATCGCAAGGAAGAAACCAATCAAAGACTGACAAATGGCATAACCACACGAAGCCACGTTCGTGTGATATACACCCCCCTTCCTCTCAACCTTTTTAGTTCGTACCTCTCTAAAAGCATTCTCTTCTCCATTTCCTCCAAAAATCTCAGCTTACTCTCCTTTACTTTCACTGATTTGGCCACTGCACACCATCTTGTCATTGCCTTACCAGCACCACATATATCTTCTTTTAGGTATGTTTCTTATGACGTGATTTTTGAATTTGAAAATGGCTTTCTGAGGTTATATAAGTTCTCATAAACAGAAACCCTTCATTTCTCATTTCTTCTTTCATTCTTCCAAATAAAAGGTTAACATTATTCCTTTTCATTTTTGGTGCATCCATATCATACCACTTCATATTTTTTGGCAAAATGTTTTTCTTTTTTGCATTATCTACAATTATTTTGATGTTCTTGATTTTATGTTTCTTATCTTCTTATATGTTCTTCGGGTTTCTGAGGAAAGCTCTCAACTTTTATCTTTTTCAAAGAACAGGTAATTATTAAAACATTTTTTTTGAGATATTTTGCGTTTTCTGCAGTTATTTTGATGTTCTTGGTTTTATGTTTCTTATCTTCTTCTTTGTTCTTCAGGTTTCTGGGAAAAACTCTCAACTTTCAACTTTTACAAAGGAAATTCTCCACAATCTTCTATTTTAGCTTTTATGGACGCCATTAATCGTTCTCTAATGCTATCTGATAGACCATTCTGTCATTTCACAATAACAACTACTCTCTACCAATGTCATGGACTTTACCTAGTGATAGTTATGTTGCTAACAAATTTTCTGATATGGTTTACTTGCATCATGTTTATAATGTGGTCATTTTTTAATTAGAATTCTTTAATTGACAATCTGCGTTGGAACTTCCTCCTCCGTTTGGTACATTTATTCGCTCACAGATGTTCAATATTGTTATTTTGCATGGTCCTACAAAGGAGTTCACATGCGATGTTTTAATCGATCAATGGGAAATGGGATGTGTAGAATTGGGTAGTGGTTGGAGGGAATTTTGTGCATTACATGTTCTTCGAGAAGGTGACAAACTGTATTTTGAATGTGATAGTGAGAAGCCCTCAAATAACATTTAGGTCATTGTGGTTAGGGACGAATCATATAGGTAAATGTTTACCTATATGATTAATATTTGTGGTTATATTTAGTTGTTTCTTAAACAATGTTTTCTCATATTTTGACTATTTACTGTATCAGTTTTATTCATTAATTTTAGATTTATCATTAGTTGGCATAATTGGTTGTGTTCAACTCCATATGCCCGTTTCCATACAAAAAAAGCACATTATTATTTCAAATTGCAGGTTGGCAGAATAAGCACCCCATCTTAGAGTATTGGTTTCGGCAAAGAAACAAATTCGGTTTTACAATTTAAATGTACAATTCAAATTGGCTTCATTTAGGATTTTTTTTCATTCAAATGTACTATTCAAATGTTGTAGAATGAAAATATAAATTAAATGTAATGTAATTTTCGCTTAATATGTAAGTTGTATTTTTTTTAATTCTATTTTAATTTAATTTCAAAAGTGTTGTGAATTTAATTAAAATTTAGTGACTTCTCTCCATTAAAAATGGAGCTCTGAATATAAATACTAAATTTCGATTAATAAATTAAAAACAAAAATACAAATTACATAATTGAACAATTAATAAAATGATAACGAAAATGCAGTTATTTCATTCATGAACAATTAATAAAATTCAATATAATTGAATAATTTGTAAATGAATAAATGAACTTAATACGACTTATAGACAAATTTACTTTTTCGTAAAATTGTTAATAAATGAGCACTTCAAAATTGTTAATAAATGAAGCGAAAATTAAAAAAGTTTTCGTTTTAATATAAGTTTTCCATTCTCATTATTTTCATTATAAGTGTCTCATTTTGAAATTTATAATCACTACTCTTACATAGCATTTCAAACCGTTTTTAAAGGTCCACTTTAGTAGAAAACCTTTACCTATTATGTTCTTTTGTTTCATTCCTATTCTTTTTTTGTTGTTGCGTTCTTCTTTTATGGCAAATAAACTCTAGAAATCCTACTTTCGTTCTGAATCAATGGCATGCAACGAAACAGGTTCTATTTTGTTCCCTTTTTGTTCTTTTATAGTTCATCTTTTTCCTTGATTCCTCCATTTACTCTTCAGGTAAAGTGCTTTATCGTCCTTTTTACACCTGAAGCAATCCTTCCACTCTTTTTTTTTTATCTCTTCATCTTTTAATTTGTTTTATTGGCCTTTTTACATTTCTCTTTCAAAGTAAAATTATCTTCTAAATTTGTAATTAGAGTTTGTGGTTTGTTTATTTAATAAGTCAATAAAGTGTATTTTTTTTACTAACTGTATCATTTCGTTTTCCACATTCTTTTGATTTCTTTGAAGTTCTAAAATACATTTTTATGGTTTCCATTGTGATATGTTTGTTTCTTTTATGTCATTTCAGTTTTGATCCAACTTTTAAGACATTTTTGCTTTCCATAAGGCATTTACTGAAATCAAAATATATTTTTTGAGTAGATGTGTCCTCTTTTGTTATTGCCTATTTGACAATAAAATGTATATGTTTTCCTATCATTTTCCACATTCTTACTATTTCTTTGAAGTTATGAAAATACACTTTTTTTTTTGGTTTAGCATGTGAGATGTTTTCTTCTTTCATGTCCATTTTACATTTGATTCAACTTTGAAAGATTTTTTGTTTTCCATCTATTTTAAGGTATTTTCTTACGTGGCCTGTTTTTCATTGTCCAAGAAAAAACAACTTTGACATCTTTATATTTGTTTTAGTATTTATTATATTATTATTTATTATCATACCATTAATTACTATCTAATATACCTATACTCTCTCTCACATTTCCCATGCACTCTGACTTTGTCGTTTGCATTCTCCAAGAAAACTCCATTGACGTCTTCATTTTTGTCATTTTGCATGCTCTTCATCATGAACTTATGGAAGCGTATTTCCTCTTCATAATGTTTATTTTGTTGTTTTCAATGATAACAATAATATAATAATATATTTATAATTATTATAATAGAATAATAAGTTAAGATTTAATGCAATATTTAATATATATTTTTATGTATAACGGAGTATATATGTTGCTTCCAGTTTTGTTTGTCCTGAATATTAAATGCTTTTGTCATTTTCCATGCACTCTGACTTTGCCGTTTACATTCTCCAAGAAAACTCCATTGATGTCTTCATTTTTGTCATTTCGCATGCTCTTCATCATGAACTTATGGAAGCGTATTTACTCTTCATAATGTTTATTTTGTTGTTTCAATGATAGCAATAATATATTAATATATTTATAATTATTATAATAGAATAATAAGTTAAGACTTAATGCAATATTTAATATTTATTATGTATATCGGAGTATATATGTTGCTTCCAGTTTTGTTTGTCCTGAATATTAAATGTTTTTGTCATTTTCCTTGCACTCTGACTTCACCGATTGCATTCAACAAGAAAACTCCATTGATGTCTTTATACTAATATTCTAATATGAATATCTTAATATCTTGATTTCTTTATTTTAAATTATCAACTATCAATATTAATAATAATAAAAATATATTTAATTTTTAATTCCTAATTACCAACTTTCAATAATAATAATAATATCTTAATCTTAATATCTTTATTTAAGTTAATATCTTTTATTATTATGTATTATATCTATTATAATCATATATATATATATATATATATATTACATATCTATTATGTCTCATGTATATGTCTATCTATTTGTATTTATCATAGATATATCCATTATATTTATTATTATGATTTTCCATTTTCCTTTGTTATGCTTATGACTAATCTTTTGATAGTATAACAAATACCAAATTTACCAAATTTGGATGAAATTTTGACAATGGAAACAAAGGGAAGTTTCCAGACCATGATCATTTTAAACGAGGTATGTAGTTTTCTATATTTAGTTTATTCAACATTATTACTCACCAAAATCTAACATGTTCTTTCTTTTGAAATAAAATCATGTTTTTGTTGATCGTGTTTTTGCCATAGAGTTTGCCTTTGAACTTGGTACAAATTGGTTCTTGGTGGATAACAAAGGCCATAAACATGTTGTTAAATACAATATAGTTTTGTGCATTCCTGAGATATGTGGAGGATGGTTTGAATTTTGTGAATTTTATGGTCTTGAAGGCAATTATTTTTTATTTTTTCGTTATGTAGAAAACAACTTTTTTAATATTACTTTGTTTAAGGGAAAATTGGGTCCTTTATTTGTATACAAATTTTATGATCGTATCCAAAATCGATGCCCTCTCATTCATGGTTCGTATGTTCATTTTACTATCAAACTATCAAAATATATATGTCATTCAAGCCATCTGGTAATTTTTTATGGCATTTTTTTACACTATTTGTTAACTTTAATTTATTACTCTATTAATTTATTTATATCCTTATTTGTATGTTTTTAGGATCTACCTCTTGATTTTGTCAACTACATTCGGGGCAACAAGTTAAAGTATATTGTTCTTCATGAACATAAGAGACAAGTGAAATGCAAAATTTTGATACACCCACGTCTGAAAGCATCTGTTAAATTTGGTTGTGAATGGAAAGAATTTTGTGATTGCCATAAACTTCGTGAAGGTGACAAATTAATTTTTGAGGCTTATATTGGGATGAGACCGATTGATATGAGGGTTCTATTAGTGGTGTGAACTGTTAAGGAATGGTGGTTAGCGAAGTACAATGTTATATTACAGTATTTAACTTAAAAATTTTATGTTTATTATAATAGTACAATAATATGTGTCCATCATTCATTCATCACGTTTATTAGTATTTTTTTCCTTACATGTTTTGTATAAAAAAGGTAAGGCGAGGTAGTATTTTGTAATTGTGTTGCTTTTAATGTTCAAACCTCTTCTTTTTCATATAAAGTCGTAGACTATGAATCCAACATTTGCTTTGTAAATATACCTATAATTGTCTTTAAAAAGGTTACATGTCTGTATTGCTACAAAAACCATGTCTACTCTGATGCGCCTGTAAAGCCTATGTTATAGGTTCTTATGTTTGACTTTGCTAAAACCGTGTTAATAGATTTTGTAAGTCCTCCTCGCAATCTGAAAGCATAGAAAAGGGATTGATTTTTTAACACTCACATGTGCAATGTTTTTTTTTATAATAGAATACAATACTTAGCAACAACAAGAACTATGTACCATACCACACCTAAAAAAGGTAAGTGAGAGGTATTTTTTTTATATTTATGATCTATTTATATTTGTTATAAAATAATTAATACATAATTTAGTTGTTTACCTCATTAATTAATATTTAGTTAAATATTTTAATTAACATTAAAATTCGTTATGTTATTTTTTTAATAATTTGTTGTTATTTATGTTATGCTTCATAAATACTCATTTTATCATTTAAAATGCATTTATCCTATTTTATGTAAATTTAGAGACGAGTGCAAAGTTGACTTCCAATGTTTCCAAAACTATGCTAAAACCAAGGATAACATTTCGGTGAAAACATACTCTACATAGTAATAGGTTGCATTGTTAAAGATATTTTGCACATTATGCATTTAATTATTCAATTAATGTTTAAATTAAATTTAAATGTTAAAAATCTGTAATGTGAATTTTTAAACAAAATATTAAAAGTTACTTATATATTGATAGGTATGTTCATCCAACTTTAGATAATTTAGGAGTTCTGGGTTTCTCTTGGGTGTATACTATAATGTGGTATTTTCTGTTTTTTTTTTTTTTTGTGGTCATATTCACATTTACATTGTGGTTCACGTAACAAAAGATCATGTTCAAATTGCAAGTTGATTTTGCAAGACAAAGAGGTTATACTACATTGACTTACAGTACTTTGTTCGGTTACATATTTTTTTTAGGTAGAACAGTAACCCTTACATCTTTGTTTTTTGTTATAATGATTTATGTTGTATAATATTCCAGGGTGTTAGAATACATGGATCTATAAATTTCAAAGACAGATTTTTTATGGCAGTGTGTATTCTGTTCAATCATTCAGTGTTGCAACCAACAGTGGTTTCTACAGAACCACACACCATCCGTATAAAATCAATTTTCAATTTGGAACAAAGATAACTTCAGTTCTTGCACAACTGGTACCAGAATCTCCTCCTAAATACATCATTCTTTCTTCTATTTATGCTCCTAGATTTGACATTGACTACTTAGTGGGTATGTTGAAAGTTTAACTTAACATTCTCATTGAAGTAATTGAACTCGCTACATTCTTATAAGGATTTAATATGTTATTACAATTTTTTATGCCATGTAGATATTATAGGAGTGCTGACAGGAGTTGGAACTGAAAGAGAGTTGTAAAAAGATGGACAAAAGACAAAACTAAATGTCATCTCCTTGAAGTGTGATGGGTAATTATTTTTTTTGTTTATTTAAAATTTTAATACTAAGAATTGTTTTTAAGTAGTTTGTAACTAATGTGTTTTGTAAATAGTTTATGTATTGAATGCACACTTTTTGGAAACTACGTGGATGAGTTGAATGTGTTTCTAGTACAAAATGTTGTTTTAAGTATTGAGTTCACCAAAGTCAAAGTTTTTTAAGGTATACAAAGTAAATGATTGATATTTGATATGGATTTCTTGACATAAAAAATGTATTAGATATCATAATATTATATTTTATGTTTTCTTTGTTTTGTTTGTTTAGATAAGGTTTATATCCATAAATTCATTGATTGTACCAAAGTATAATTTAATTTGAATACTGAAGTTGCACTTGCTTTGAAAAAAAGATTTTCTCTTAACTGGCGTGATATTAACAAATGCAGAACATGAAGTTATTTAAGATTATAGATAGAATTGATACCTATATTGTGTATGGTGCAGGATGTGTTCAAGTAATGAATCACCTTCTCAAGGACTCAGTCAGCTTTCTGAAGCTTATAAACACAGTTTAGAATATAAGTTCCTTTAGCTCACTCCTAGGAACACAATAGGAGGTGATGGCATATTCATGAAGGTCTTCTTGAATCATGTAAGAAAAAGTGGTGCGGAAGCTATGAAGGTGTGTGAGCAAGATCCTCCTAAGAGTGGTGTTGATCTTGAAGGTGCATGAAGTGTATGGTTATTGGATGGTTCGGCCAGCCCAAGGGAAAAGATGAAGGAAGTGAAGTTTAGAGCCTAGAATTCTAGGAGAAGCAAAGCTTGGCACAAAATGGCAGCATAACTTTACTCACAATAAACTTGAAAATACAAGGTGTAGGCTCCTCTTTTTATAGGCTAAAGAGGACCATAATGCAACCCTAATGCTAGCCAAATGAAATGTAAATGTGAAGCACATGGGGTGCACATGGCACATGGGGAGGGGTGTGTCTAGTTTTTATGCTCACCCCCTCCATGGGCTTTCTAGACCGGCCTTGGTAAATTTAGAGGTTTTTTTAGAAACTCTAAGTTTACCTAGGTTGGTGTTTTAGGTGCCAAAATTAATTCTAAGAAAATTACAAATAAAGTTCCTATGCTAATTTTGACAAGAAATTAAAGTCTACTCTACACTAGAGTTTATGGAATTTGAACATGTAAAAGAACGTCTTCTTGGATCCTCTTGGCCATAACTCTATGGTTGGCCCAAATCTACCCTTTGGTGGGCTTGCATGTGGGCTTGTGCTTGGGCCTCTTCCATCAGGAGGGCTCAAGGACTGCAGAGAGGTAATACTATGAAAAATACTGTCATATATTTTACATTAAGCAATTAACAAACTTTTTACATAGACGAATGCTTACATAGTTATAGGGATATGTTTGTTAACACATAATAATTGTTACAAGTAAACACATTCATTATATTGGGCACCATCAAGCATGTTGTCGACGAAGATGACTGGTGTTACACTGCCTGCGTTTGTAATAAGTGTTGGTTATTAATTCATATTTTATTAGCCTTAAATGTTGGTTATTAATTCAGATTTTATTACCCTTAAATTATTTACCATTAGTATTGCATTAGTGATCAATTTACAGGGTTGTTAACATTCCTATTTTATAGCTTCCAGTATTTGTAATTTTATTATATATATATATATATTATTGAAGTAAATCAAAATGAATGAAACAGTTAATTAGTTTTGCAATTATGTTCAATCAATTTCTACAACTTTTTGCCTTATGTTATTTTCTTCAATTAGTTTCAACAATAAGGCATTGTACCTAGATTCAAAGATGTTCTTTTGTGATAAATGTAACAAGCATGTGATGAAGGTTTCTCTCAGGTAGTACTTATTTTCATAAATATTTTTTTAGGGTTGCATAATTCTTATTGTAAGAGATCAAGTTCTAACATAAAAATCAAAATTATATTTATATGTATTTCAGGTATGAGATTAAACTGCACGTTGTTGATGAAATAGATTCAACCACTTTTATTCTTTTTGACAGGGAAGCAAACTCGCTCTTAAACAAGTCATGTGCTGAAATTTTTGAAAGCCATGATAAGGTCTTAACTTTGAAAAGTGCATAAATTTTGATATCATGGTTTTATTTAATTATTTATGTTTATATTTATACCTATTTATAATATATATTTAATTATATTATACATTAAAATTTTATTTTTTTCTTTATTCAGACCGACAATCTTCCGAAAGAGTTTGCAGATCTGTTGGATAAATCATTTTTATTCAAGGTTGACTCAAGAAATGATCAAGGGATTCAATTTTAGCAATCTTTTAGAGTTAAAAAGGTTTGTTTTGAAGATCAAATTATTCAGACTTTCATAGAAGGCGGCAGTAAGTTAATTGTAAGTATTTTATTATTCGTATTTACATTTGTGTCAATTTGCTTATACGTGCACTTAGTTTTAAAGCACATTTTCTGTTTTTGAAGGACTTATATAAACAAAATGGAAAACATTTGAAAGGAAAAACTCCTCTCAGTGATGGTACATGTGTGAAAATTATAGAGGTAAATTAATTTAGATGCCAAAGATGTTTGTTCCAACTTATTTACCATGTAATATTTTTTTTTAATTTTTTTTATTTGTGTAACAGGATTTGTTGACAAAGTTTTCTACTGAATGTATCGATTTTGGATCGCAAACAGTTGACCTTGGGAAATGATAGCATAACTGTGACACCACATAAAAGAGAATCCCTCCAATATTGCAGCTGGAAGAAGATAATCTTCCTTTAAAGATTTAAAAAAAAATATTAAGATTGAGAAATGAATTATTTTCTGATTTTCTTTAGTTTGTAATATGTAAGGACCATGGGATTTTATTACCGTAAGTTACCAGTGTTTTGTAATTTGGATTATGGTTGTCGAATGGTTATGTTTGGTCGTAGCTCATGAACAGTTATTTTTTTTGTCATGAGCATCACATTTTGTTTCTACATTTGCAAAATATTTGTATTTATTATATTTTCATAACTGTTTCATTCTCTTCAGACTTTTGTGATATAATTGAATTGAGTAACTTTGATTTGCAGGGAATGCAGGAAAGTAAAGCATCAATATTAGAAACATACATTGTTATATAGTTGAATTCGATAACTTGATTTGCAGGGAAGGCAGGAAGAGTTAAGCATCATTTGCATTGTCAATGTATTCCATGAATTTTGTACTTCAGACAATTTAGTATATAATATTGTAACTTTCGGGAAGGAGATAAAATAATATTTGAGTGTTCTAGCCTGCATCGCATATCAGAGTTCTTACCCTTATGCGTAGTTATTTTAATAGCCATTGAGGCTAATTATTTCCTTGTGCTAACAATTTATTTTTTGTTAAATTAGGGTTATAACTTTGGATGTTTAGTTTTATTTTTATGTTTTTGAATTCGAATATTTTTTATTTATTTTTATATTTATGACCCTGATTATTTATTTTTATTGTTATGTTTATGTTTATTATATTATTTTTTTATGGTATTTGTTATGCCATGTAATATACATAAATAATTGTTACATGGTTTGAACTTATCTCTCATATTTGTAATGTGTTGCCACAATTTAATGGGTTAAACACTTGAAGATTTACTGGTATTATTAAAATTTATAAAAATAAAATGCATAAAAATTTCCATTTCTTATTTTGTTGTAATATATTATTAATATTGATGATTGATGATTTATTCCTTTATTCTTTTGTAAGGGAAAATTGGTAAGCTAACATGTTTACGATTTCTACATGCTGTATAAATTTGTAAACATATTTTACTTTCATGAGTACCTTTTTTTTACTTGAAAAGTTTAATAACTTACATGTCTTAGCCTTTACTTTTAATATTTATAATTTATACATTTATATTCAAAATGTGCTAGCATAATTTAATGTGTTATTCACCCAATCATGTTTATGTGTAGAAACATACATTTTTATGCATTCAATGTTTTTTTATTTATGTAACTAATTTTACTTTGTATATTAATTATTATTATTATAACATGATATTATAATTAATATTTTAAGTAAACCGTTAATATTTGAAATTATTTTCTAAAGTTCACTTACAACATGGAGTTTGCTGAGCTGAATACATGAAATTTTTTTTTTATTATTGCTGTAAATAAAAATTGAAAGAGTATGTAAGTTATAATTTTATAATGTGTAATTTATAATTTTATAATGTGTAATTTATTTATAAATAATAATTATATTTATACTATTATTATTAGGTATCATTAATCATTATTTATTTTTATTAGTTTTTTATTATTTATTAGTTATTTGTTATGTAATATTTATTTTTATTAGATGTCAACTTTTTTTTATTTTTTTTATAGAATAGCCGTGCTTTGCACGGGTACAGGGCTGGTAAAGAACAAGAAACAAAGGATGTTGTATGGAAAGGCTTCAAAACAAGCTCTGCATAGGACGTAAATAAGGAGTAAAAACCAGCATTCCTCTTCAAAAGAAATACTGAAATTTGTGCCAATTAGAGAGGAAAAGGGTGTGTGAATACAAGTTAAAGTTCCATTCAAAGTCAATACACCAAAATCCTTTAATCACATTAATTTATTATTATAAAGCCAGCAAGTTGAGAGTGACATGGACATAGTTCCCTACAGCTGTAACGTGAGTAGAACATGCATAACATTTGAAGCTTTCCTTTTAGAAAAATATAGTTTGATAATTTTGGAGTTTCATAGATTTAAAAATAAATATAGATAACAAAGGTTGGAATTATAAATGTATTGTTAACCTTCGTTTTAGGATCCATGAAATTGAAGTTGTGAAGAGTGTAGGAAAGGATAAGATATCTTTGAACCGAATCTTATGGAGCCAAGTAGATGGCATCACCAATCATCAGCTTTACATTCACGCTTGACCACAGCCGCAAAACCTTACTCCCAACTTCATTAACGTAGGATATAAACTTTTTAATATAATCGATTATATATTATAAGAATATAATTAAATAATAATTAGATTTTAAAATAAAAAACAATTAATTATTATGTGAAGTAAATTAGATATTATTTTAAAAATTAAAAAATATTAATATTTAAAGTAATTTTTGTTATTCATGAAAATTTATAATTAGTTTATAAAATAATACCTAATTTAGTAAATATAATTATTTATTTTAATTTTTAAAATTAATTTTTATTTAATAATTTTCTTTAGGTAGAATTTATTCAATTCAACAATACTCATCCACGTACAGATATATTGGAAATCATCAACTTGATTATTAGATTTTCTGGAAATCAAGGTTAGTTTTCCTAAGATAATTGTGCTCTATTCTCGTAAGATTATTTTATATTATATAACAATCATCTTTTTAACTTAACAAAACTATTATAAGAAATTATTTATTATATAATTACTCTTAAAGAATAATTAAATAAAAATCAATTTTAAAAATAAAAAATAATTAGTTATTATATTAATTAAATTAAATATTATATTATATTATATTTAATTAATTAATTTTTATTTTTTATAAATATTTTTTAAATAACTAATTATTAATATTTTAGTTATCAATTATTAAATTCTAAAATTGGTAATTAATTATATATTATTTCAAAATTATTTATCAATAATAAAAATTAATTTAAATACTAATAATTTTTGTAGTATATAAAATAATATTTAATAATAATTAATTGTTTTTTATTTTTAAAATTATTTTTTATTTAATAATTCTTTTAATGAATGATTAATAAATTTGAATAGTTTTTGTGTGACTGATGGGATTATTGGATTGTTTGAAATATTTTTTTAAAGATTAATTATATACTTATATTTTTTTTATTGTTATTTTAATTTATTTTACGGTACCAATAGATATTCTTTATAATATAATATTATATAGCTAAATATATGTATTAATAAAAAATATTATAACTTTAAAGAAAACATCTTTCAAATATATGATGGCTTTCACAACTCATCTTAGAAGGATAAAAATAAATTTTCAAAGCAAGATAATCCTTTCAATTCCTCTAAAGAATTCACTCCACAAACTTCTAAAAACAATCATTCTCCTTCTAGGACTAAATCTCCAACCAAAACTTCAAATACAAAATGTTTTAAATGTTTAGGTTTTGGTTATATCGCTGCAAATTGTCCTAACAAAAGAATCATGATGGTAAAAGGGGGGATAGTAGTCAGTGACCATAGTGATCAATCTTCTAGGTCTAACTCCCCAACCCCTTCAAAATCCCTAGTGAAAATGAATGTGAGATACCTTGTGAAGGTAACTTATTGATGGTAAGGCGAATGTTGGGTACACTTCCAAAACCTTTAGATGAAACCCAAAGAGAAAATATTTTCCACACTCATTGCCTTATCAACAAGTTATGTTCCATGATCATAGATGGGGGTAGTTGTACTAATGTGGCAAGTACAAGAGTAGTGGAAAAGCTTGGATTACCCATTATTTTTCATACAAAGCCCTGTAAACTACAATAGCTTAGTGAAAATGGTGAAATTATGGTTAATAAATAAGTCCTCGTAACTTTTGCGATAGGAAAGTGTAAATATGATGTTGTGCCAATGGAAGCAACACATATTCTACTGGGAAGGCCTTGGCAATATTATAGAAAAAATTTACATGATGTTCATACCAATAAGATTTCTTTCAACTTCCAATAGCACAAGGTTGTTAGAATTAAAGGCCTTAAACAAGTGAGGTTGAATTGTTTAATGAAAGATTTTCGAAAATACTGGACAAGAATGAAGATTAATGCATAATCATAGAAGAAGCAATCAGATCAGCCAAGAAATAAAATTGTTTTAAATTGATTCCAGAAAATCAATCGGTTGTTTATGCAAATCAACCGATTGTTTTTATCAGGAGTTTACAAAAACACATATCAAACAGATTTATAGCAGTTATGGATAGAGAGATTCACACAAAAAGTTTATACTGGTTCACTCTTAACCTGAGCTACATCCAGTCTCTAGAAACCCCTGGGTATTTCACTAAGTAATCAACCACAGATTACACAACTCAAACACCAAAGAGGTGATCTTGAACCCTTCAAGAACACTCACTCTCTTTGAAACACAAACACTACAAGTCAAAACACCCTCTGCGTGTAAACACCAGTATCTTACAGTTTTCCAAATATGAATTCAAACACAAGTAAGAACAGGAAGGAACACCCCTGATACAAAATGAATACAACAGATCATATTCCACTCTTAACCAATGCAAAGCCTTAAGCAATCTTGGAAAAGTTTTAATCTCTTTTGTAATCTGGTCTCTCTTATTTTAGAGATTTAAACACCAGTTATATAGCCTAAAAATAGTCGTTTTAGACTTTCAATCAGAGGCCAAAACAAATTTGAATCAAGAAAAGTAGATTTAACAGACATAACCAATTCTGTTAAGATTTTAAAAAAACAATCGATTGAAAGCACGATTCAACCAATTGAATTGGCTTTGACTGTGAGGTCAGTCAATTTCAGCTTTTTCAAATCCTTTCGAAAACCACTAGGTGTAAAACAACCGATTAAAAAGACAAATCAACAAGTTGTTTTTCACTTACTTTGAAAAATATTTTTCTTTTGAAAGAACTTGATTGATTCAGTTTTGGATTAAGCTAAAAGTAGATTGAAAAATTCTAATCTACCCAGAACCCATGCCCACAAGCAACAATCTAGTCTTCAAGCAATCTTCATGGATTTGTAGACATCAAAGCTTCAAGTTCAACAAAGGTTATATTAAAACCCCTATCTCCCAAGGAAGTTAATGAGGAGCAAGTAAAAATGAAACTAAAAGAGAAAATGAAAAAGGTGAGGAAAGTAAAATCAAAATGGGTTTCATTATCTCATCTCACGCAGTCAAAAGAATAATGTTAACCCGTACAGAACTAGTTGCGCCTCCTATGTATACTTCTTCCTTATCTTTTTCCTTACCAAATCATTTTAAATACTTGTCATCTTTGATAAAGATGTTTAGGGATGATATTCAAAAATCTCCTAAGGGTTCTCACCTTCTAAGAGGATGTTCACAAACAAATCATTTCCTCCCTAAACATTCTCTACAAACATAGCCAGTATCTAGAACCCATCCAGACGAACTCTCAACACTTCAGGAACATAAGTTTGATTCACAACCCACCACTAGAAATGTTTCTATCTATCTTATGAACAAACTAACTGATGGAGGAGGGCCCAAGCTCACCACACTATGAAAGCCAAAGCTTCCAAGACTAGACCGTCTAGCTCATGATGAGGAGCGTTTAGTCTCAAATGGAACGTCTAGCCTATGATGAGGAGCGTTTAGGCCATGATGAGGAGCGGCTACATAAGGAGCATCTAGGAGGAATCCTAGACCGTCTAGCTTCACATACATATGGGTCAAGCTACGGTTTTGAGAAGACCTTGTAATTGTCACATGAAGGCCCATTAAGGGTGGCTAAGTAATTAGAGTAGTGTAGAAAGCATAAATGAGTGAACATTCTAGAATCTAGTTGCTTGGCCGGTCATGTGCCATGTGTATTGTGAATTGCATTTCATTTGGCTTCCCTTTCATTAGGAATTAGCTTAGCTTTTACGGTTCTATAGCCTATAAATAGAAGGCTATCTCTTGTATTTTCCAAGTTTATTGTGAGTAAAGTTATGCTGCCAATTTGTGCCAAGCTTTGCTTCTCCCTAGAATTCTAGGCTCTAAACTTCACATCCTTCACCTTTCCTTGGGCTGGCCGAACCTCCCAATATTCATACACATCATGCACCTTCAAGATCAACATCACTCTTAGGAGGATCTTGCACACACACATCCATTACTTCCGCACCATCTCTTACATGATTCAAGAAGACCTTCATGAAATTTGTCATCATTTGGTATCATGAGCTTAGGTTCTTCAAGATGAGTTGTTCTTGGTCTTTTCATTTTTAGTTCTTCTTTATTTCATGTTGTTCATCTTATTTCCATAATTGTGTTGCTGTTTTTTACATTTTAATTTGTTTTGGTGTGCTATTTGGAAGATCCAACCGGTGCACTTTGTTCAATTGATCTTGAACAATCCTTGTGCAAATTGTGATAGGATTCCATACACATTTGAGTTGTTGTTTTCTTTTAGGTTTTTGAGTCTTTATTGCACTATTTAAATTTGGTTCATATTATGCTTTTGAGTCTTTAATTTCTGAATCCATATATGTTTTGTCAAGTCATGTTCATCCACAATGTCAACAATTCTTAGTAGTCCTTTATTTGGCTTGATTGTTTCTTGATTTTGGGTATCTTTAATTGCTTTGAATCTGCTGTTCTTTGATCTTTTGGTGCCTTTTTAATTTTAGTTTGAGTTCCTATTTGTGTTTAGATCATACACAAATTCTATTTCACAAATTCTATTTCACAAATTCCATTGTGTTTAAATTTTGGTATCTTGCTGTTTTTTGTTTCCGGTTTCCAGAATCCCCTGTTTCACATTTTCTGTGCTGGCTGTTTTGTTCCAGAAAAATATTTTCACTCATAGGAAAATTTTGATTCTCTGGAAAATGCAAGTTTGAAGTGTTATAGAAAGGACAAAAAAGAATTAGTTCAAAAGAATCAACAGAAAAAAAAATGATAAATCTTTTAAAATCAGTGTGCAAATCTGAGGCGCTACAGCTGGCGTAACTGACCACCAAAATTGCAAAATTTATTAAAAAAAAAATGGTGCATGCGTTTTGAGTGATTCCAAAGCCAGATTTTAGCTAAGATCTTAATATCTTGCATATCAAATTTCAGAATCATATCTTAAAAACACAGCTCAGCATAAATTGGGGAAAAACACGTTTCTGGCCCACAACAAATTTTCCAGTGGTGCTGTTTTTTATTTTGTAATCTAATTCTAGTGCCATTCTTAGGAATTCTTTTCTGTGCCTACCTTTAATTGAGTACCTTTTATTTGCTTGCTTAATATTTCTTGGACCTCTTTCTAGTTGTCATAATCTAACTCCTTTTGGTGGTACTGTTTTATTCAATTAAATTGTTTCTTGCTTTTGTTCTTTGACCTCTAATTTGGTGCTGGAATTTATTCTCCTTTGGTGCTTAATTGAATGGAAACTTGACTTGGGTAAGGTCTAGTCTTTTGATAGGTGCTGGAATTGGAGAATTAAGACCTTCATTCTAAGGGGAAACAAAGCCAAGGCCGAATCAAGCTTTCTTGAAAAACACTACAAACACTTGGAGGGCCAACAAGCAAAGACAACAAGGAAGTGCATTTAGCAAAAAGAGGATCAACAAAGGAAGTTTTTCTTAATTTCCTTGCAACTTAATTTGTGTTAATTACCTCTTAATTACGTTATTAGACGGTGAGTGTGTCTTCAAGGGCTCCAAGTGTCCAAGAAGCCTCACCTAGGGCCGACTAGTATAGAACTCTTTAATTAGCAATTGTTAATTGTTTTTAGTTGTTTCTATATTGCTTAATTAGTAACGTTTTGTATGTGTGGTTGTTTTAAGCTTTGTTAATACCGTCTAGCTTTGTTAATTAGTTATCATACATTGTTTTTCTTGCATTGAAAAAAAAGTTTTGATTTCTCAACTTAATTGTGTTCTAAGTAGTTTACTAAGAGGAAGTTTTGTGTGAAGACATTGAGGGATAGTTTTTGGCTAAGGCAAAGGCTTGGTACTTAAGTAGTCCTTTGTGACTCACCTCCCTTACCTGGAAAACTACCTTCTTTGACTTTCCTAAATTTCCTCAAGATAAAACACTTATATACACAAAAACTTTAGCCATGTCTTCTCCTCCTCACTCTCTAAAGTCTATTGAAAGTGAAGTCAAATCTATAAAATCTCTTTTAAAAGAAGTTTCACAAGCTGTGCAAATGATTTCTTTTAGACAATTGGAGAATGAGAATAAAATTAATGAATTGGCTAAAGCCCAAGAAGAGAAATCCCAAAAATAAAATAAAAAACTCATACTCATGCATCCCATTCTAAAAGTAATGAGTTTCTAGGGGAGGGAAGCCTTAGAATCAATGACTATTACCAACCACCCCCTAGAAGAACTAGACAAAGGGAGCAAGAGAGCCCAAGGGAAGTAAGGGTAGACCTACCCCATTTCTATGGCAAGGAAGATGTAGAGACCTACCTAGATTGGGAGATGAAAGTCGAGCAACTCTTTACTTGCCATGGGGTGAGTGAAGAGAGGAAGGTACCCTTATCAACCCTTAGTTTCCAAAGCAATGCCATGTATTGGTGGACCTCTCTAGAGAGAGACCGACGTCTTCATAGGAGCCTCCCATAGAATATTGGAATGACCTTAGGGGAGCCCTAAGACGTCGCTGTTGGGTTTAATAGTGCCAAAGTTCAAGAGGGGGGGTGAATTGACCTTTTAAAACTTCTTCGCAGAAACAGTGTTTAATCCAGTTTTACAGAAAATAAATCGATTTATGTAAAAATGAACAGATTTATTTCAGCACTGTTTTTGTTTGAAAAGCTTTTAATTCAGCAAGATTAATCACAAGATCATGCAGTGAAAATTTTCAGCAGCACACACACAAATATCAGATTTGAAAAACAGTGAAACACAAAACTGCAAGCTTCAATTTCAAGCAAGTGATTAAGGTTCAATTGGTAGCATGCTAATTAATTGAGTGATCTTTGCAAACAAGCTGTTTCAGTGGCTTTTAACAGACTATGAATGTTCTTCTTGATGTTAAGCAATTTTCCAGAAATTAAGAACACTTAATCACAGAACAGCAAGCTTTAATTTTAAGCAATTGTTTAAGGTTCAATTAATGACGTTGACAGTTTTCTTGAGCAACCTATCACGATCAATCTGTTCCAGTGGCTTTTAGCAGATTTTATATGTTCTTATCAGATTAAAACAGCTTTTTCAGAAATCAAGAACAGTATGCACTGTGCCCAGAAAGAACAGATTTATTTTCAATTGAACAGATTTATTTCTTCGCTGTTTTATCAATTATGCAGAAACGAAATTGCAGAGAGAGAGAGAGAATGAACACAAGCAATTATACTGGTTCACTCAACCTGAGCTACATCCAGTCTTCACCAACAACAGGTGGAATTCACTAACACACAGTACAATCAAGTACACTTCCCACTGTTCTTGAAACCTACAAGAACTTAGGTACTCTTGCTGAAAAAACCTATTTCAGCACTCATACACACACATCCACTCTCCAAGAACACCTATCAAGAAGAGGATTCAACCAAACTTTTGCAAGTAATAAGAAGTGAAACGACTACACCTGATTGAGGTAACAAAGATCAGCCTTAAACCAGTAGGCAAGATTGTTAGAACAGTAGCTGCACCTCACACCAAGCTTTTGGAACCAAACCAAGAACAAGCACTTTGTGATTTTTGAAATCTTTGAAGAACAAATGCTAATCCTTGAAAACACTTAACTCTCTGCTGTCAAAACTTGTTTTTTGTAAATGTATAAACTGTTTGAATCGTTATTTAACTCAGAAACAAGTTTGCATTTTATAGACAACCAGCTTATAACATAATTTTGAAAAACAGTTAAAGCTGTTATAAAATGAATAGATTGAAAATAAAATGAACAGATTTATTTTCAAAAGCAGTTAGAGAATCTGTTAAGTGAGGAGACTTAGTCAACCATTCTGGTGCTGAGATAAAACTGAAAAACGTTTAAGCATGACATGGCACCAGAGGCAAAAAGAGTCTATTCATTTACAGATGAACAGATTTATTTTTCAAAACGAAAACAGAGGAAGTTTAACTATTTGAAACTCAGTCGTTTTGAAAAGAAGAAGACTTAGTCAAAATACCTGATGCACAAAATCCAATTTTTACAAGACTTTAGCCAAGACATCAGTGAAGAAAATGAATCTGTTTATTTGGAAAAGAACAGATTTATTTTTATGCAGTAAAACGTGTTTTTGTGTAAAACATGTGAAAAACAGTTTTAGAAAACTTATGCTTGTTCTTATCACATGGCCAGTGATTATGAGGTGAGTTACCCAGCAAAAAGCTACTCTTAGACAACCTCTAAGCACTAACTAAGACACACTTAAAGCAAAGCACAAATACATGGGAAGTACATACAAGTCTTCATCACACACTACATATAAGTCTTCATCAAACATAATCTTGAAGGGGCAGCAACCATCTTCAACAATCTCCCCCTGTTTGATGGAGACAAATCCCCATAGCTAACCTCATAGCATTGTTGCTTTAAGCACTTGTACTGCACCAGATTTTAAACTAAAAAAGCACCTGCACTGCACCAGATTTTAAACCAGAAAAAAACAGCAGTATTGCATAGCATATGAATTGATTTAAAGGTGCAGAATTAACTCCCTGTTACAGCTAGCATCACCTAGCATGGTGAGCTATTTTTCTCCCCCTTTGGATTCATCAAACAGCATATAAGCATAGGGAATAAAGGGATATAAAGCAGAAACCACAATCATAATAGTTCAGAAACAAAAAACCAAATTGTTCAACATTACAGAAACTTGAAAACTGATAATGAAAGCATTAAAAACAGAAAACTACTAATCCTTGTAGTAAAGCTCTGCAAGTTGTGCCTGAACTCCTTCAATCTGATTATCAAGGTGTTGGAACCTTGCATGAGTAGCCTCAAAGTGTGCCCTTTGTTCTGCAGACATGACATCAAGACGGTACAGCACTTGCCTCTCAAACATAGACATTGGTTCTCCACGGTATTCTGGACTTTGATAGGAAACTATGGCATTTGCAGCAACTTCCTCATGTTCAGATTGGGCAGCAGGTGAGTCATCATCCATAGGAATAGCTTCATCCTCATCTTCATGTTCTGCTGGAGTGTCCTTCTCCTTGAGGACCACCCACTTGTTTTCAATCTTGTGGAAACCCATTTTGGTGAGAGTTGAAGTATCAATCTCACTTACAGCTTTGATAGGGTCATTTCTCTCATTTGTAACATCAATACCAAAGTAATCAATTAATTTGGAAACAAGAATAGCATAGGGAAATCTGTAATCAGCCAACCTTTTTGACTTGAGCATGTGTTCGTTGACAATGAACACCCAGTTTACCTTAATCTGGTTCATGATGCAATATAGGAGAATGAGATCCTCTTCATGTAGGACAGCATGGTTTGTTCCTCTTGGAATCAGTTGCCAAGCTATGATGTATGCAACTAGACGTGGAGTGAGGTTCAAATGCCCTGCATGGAATCTGTTTATGCTTTCTATAGGATTCCTCATGCAACTTTTGTAATATTGCAGCTTGTTGAATTCTGAAATTCCACTGGTGTTCCCTTTCCCTACTTTCAGTCCAGCATATTTTATTCCAGCCACAGAATTCCACACCTCACTTGTGATCTTCATCTTTGTCCCTTTCACATAAGAGACAACATTCCGTTAATTCCAGCATCTTTTTCAGTTTCTGGTGCTTCAACACAGCCCTTGTTTCTACCAGTTTTTCAGATTTCAGCCAGTTGAAATCCAGCACCTTGGGTATGTTGATCTGCTTCCTGCTTGTTTCATGAATGTAGGCATTGATGCCTTCTTCATTTCCAGCGAACCATCCTTCTAACACACCTTGAGAAGTGGTTTGCTTTCCCTTGCCTTTCTGTTTTTGTCTTGAAGACGAAGCCATGGTAACCTGAATTCTTTTCTTGATTTCAAATGGTGAGAATAGAAAGAGAATGGCCAATGTGGGTAGCAAGTATTCACACAGATTTATAGCAGAATAAATGGATTGATATGGCAGTTATGAGAAGATATGCATGAAGATTTTATGCTTCTGAATTTTGTGCAGAGTATCTTTGAAAATAAGCACCAAATCTTTAGGGTCACGATGCATACACTCAAATTCTTATTGAGCACCCAAACCATCAAATCGGTTACATAACCATGACCAAAACCGTCAAAGGTACAGAGGTTAATGCCCACTAAGTCAGTAAAGCAGTCAAAGATCAGAATTTCTCTCTCCTAGTCATCAATGCGTATCAGTGCAGAAAATAAACACATTTAATTGCGAATAAACAGATTTAATTTTTCACTGCTAGGTACAATTGACATTTAAAATACCCAATTCATTAAGCAGAAAATTAAACCTATCTTTGGCTAATGGTTTTGTGAACAAATCAGCAAGTTGTAAATCAGTACCAATGAACTTAATGTCACATGTTCCATTAGATATGTGTTCCCTTAGAAAATGATGCCTTATTTCAATGTGTTTGGTTCTTGAATGCATGACAGGATTTTTGGTTAAGTTGATTGCACTTGTATTATCACACAGCAGAGGTATATGGTTAAGTAAGATACCAAAATCATTCAATTGTTGTCTAAGCCATATAGTTTGAGCACAGCAACTCCCTGCTGCAATGTATTCTGCTTCAGCAGTGGAAAGAGCTACACAAGCCTGCTTTTTGCATTGCCATGAGATCAAGCTTGATCCAAGCAAATGACAGGTTCCACTTGTGCTCTTCCTATCAATTTTGCAACCTGCAAAATCTGAATCAGAATACCCAGTTAAGCTTAATGAAATGTTACCTGGATACCACAAGCCAACTTCTTTAGTTCCTTGCAAATACTTCAAAATCCTTTTGACAGCATTGTAGTGTGATTCTTTAGGAGCAGACTGAAACCTTGCACACATGCACACTGCAAACATTATATCTGGCCTGCTGGCAGTAAGATACAGCAGTGATCCTATGAGTCCTCTGTATTTGGTTTCATCAACAGAAATTCCAGCTTCATCATGATCCAAATGACAGCTTGTTGAGAAGGGTGTGCTGATTGGTTTACACTTATCCATTTCAAATTTCTTCAGCAGATCCTTGCAATACTTGGCTTGACTTAGGAAAATGCCATCCTTGAGTTGTTTGACCTGCAAGCCTAGAAAATAGTTCAACTCACCCATCATTGACATTTCAAACTCACTCTTCATGACTTTCACGAAAGCTTCACACAATTCTCCATTGTTTGATCCAAAAATGATGTCATCCACATATACTTGGACTAGAATTGAATCATCTCCTTTCTTCTTAATGAACAAGGTCTTATCTGAGGTGCCTCTGTCATAGCCTTGAGAGGTGAGAAAATCACTTAGCCTCTCATACCATTGCCTAGGAGCTTGCTTGAGTCCATAGAGAGCCTTTTGGAGTTTGAACACATATTCTGGATGTTGATGGTCTTCAAAACCTGGTGGTTGTGAGACAAATACTTCTTCATTTATATAGCCATTCAGAAAGGCACTCTTCACGTCCATTTGGAATAGCTTGAACCCTTTGATACATGAAAAAGCAAGCAGCAGTCTAACAGCTTCTAACCGAGCCACTGGTGCATATGTCTCATCATAGTCTATTCCTTCTTCTTGATTGTATCCTTTAGCTACAAGCCTAGCCTTGTTTCTGGTGATCACTCCATGCTCATCAATTTTGTTTCTAAATACCCATTTTGTTCCAATAACATTCATCTCAGGTATTCTAGGAACAAGAGTCCAGACCTCATTAAGAGCAAACTGATTCAGTTCCTCTTGCATAGCTAAAATCCAGTTACTGTCCTTGAGAGCTTCCTTCAAATTCTTGGGTTCAACTTGAGATACAAAAGCCATTGCTTCACAGAAATTGTTCAAGGATTTTCTAGTTGACACTCCTTTCTCAATGTTCCCAATGACATTATCAAGGGTTAAGTCTCTTGGGGTTTTCCACTCTTTTGGCAAACCTGCAGCTGCAGTAGATTCTTGTACAGTATGTGTATCAGCAGTATCAAAATGAATCGATTCATTTTGATTTAAAACAGATTTAAATTCATTACTGTCAGGTTCATCAGCAGTTTTAGATAGGCTATGATCAGTTTCATCAAAAACAACATGCATTGATTCTTCTACTATAAGCAGCCTTTTATTGAAGACTCTATATGCATGACCATTCAAAGCATAACCAATGTGCACACCTTCATCCGATTTAGCATCAAACTTACCAAGATTTTCTTTGCCATTATTCAATACAAAGCATTTACACACAAATACTCTAAGGTGACTCACACTAGGTTTTCTGCCCTTATACAATTCATATGGGGTTTTCTTAAGAATTGGTCTTATTAAAGTCCTATTTAAGACATAACCTGCAGTATAGACAGCATCAGCCCAAAAATACTTAGGAAGCTTAGATTCATTTAACATAGTTCTAGCAAGTTCCTCTAGTGATCTATTTTTCCTTTCAACTACACCATTTTGTTGGGGTGTCCTAGGGGCTGAAAAGGTATGAGCTATCCCATGCTTCTCACAGAACCTCTCAAACTTAGCATTTTGAAACTCTCCCCCATGATCACTTCGAATTGATTTAATGCAGCAACCATTTTCATTTTCCAGAATTTTTGCTAATCTCTTAAAAGCAGAATAAGCATCATGTTTATGTGCAAGAAATAAAGTCCATGTAAATCTAGAGTAATCATCCACAACAACTAAAGCATACAAATTTCCAGCCAAGCTAGCAACTCTAGATGGACCAAATAAGTCCATATGTAACACATCCAATGGATTTTTTGTAGAGACAATATCCTTTAACTTGAAAGAGGATTTTATTTGTTTACCTTTCACACAAGCATCACAAAGCCTGTTATCCTGAAATTTAATGTTAGGTAAACCAGAAACTAAATCTTTAGATTTCAATTTATTCAAGTGATTTGTGTGTATGTGAGCTAACCTCCTGTGCCACAACCAAGACTCATCACTTCTGGACAGCAAACACTCATTTGAAGAGTTAGTTTCCATGATATTCAACAAGTAAATGTTATTCACTCTCTTACCAGTAAACAGTGCCTTACTAGATGAATTACTTGAGATTGTGCAGCCACTTGACTCAAAATTCACTTTGTATCCTTTGTCACAAAGCTGACTTATGCTGAGAAGACTATGCTTAAGTCCTTCTACATACAGCACATTCTCAATGGTTGTTGAATTCCCTGTTCCAACAGTTCCTCTGCCCAAAATCCTCCCTCGGTTATTGTCACCATAGGTCACATGTCCTTCTGCTTTGAGCTTTAAGCTGGTGAACTTTGTAAGATCTCCAGTCATATGCTTGGAACAGCCACTGTCCAAGTACCACTGGTTTTTCTTGCTTCCAATCTGCAAAACAGAATAAAAAATATACAAATGGTACCCTTTTCAGTATAGGGTCCAGCACATATTAACACCTTCTCTTTGGTAGCCATTTAGCTAAGTTCTTAGGCACAAGATGTTTTCTAGCAATGCAAGACCTAGATGTATGACCATATTTCATGCAGTAAAAACAGGTTACATGAGATGCCTTTTTGCCACTGTTAAAAGCTGGAAAAACTGATTTTGCTGGAACAAAAAAACTTGAAAGCTTTTTGACATTGGTTGTATTTCCAGGGGTATAACCAAGTCCATTCTTATTGAAAACAGCATTCTGTGATCCAAGGAGAGACTCAAGATTTTCTCTGCCCTTGGTGAAATTGGAAAGAGTTTTCAGCAAATATTCCACTTGTTTTTCCAATCTTTTGCAGTTTTCACAGTTTTTAATAGAGTCATGCAAGCAAGTCAGTTCAAGGCTTACCAAATCTGTTTTGGCCTTATGCAATTCTTCCTCAAGTGTTTTTACTTTAGGTGCAAGCACATTATTTACCTTTTGCAGCTTATTGCATATTACAGCTAGCCTATTGGCTTCCTCATGTGTTTCCTTGAAGGCAGCAAGCAAATCATCATAGTTATCAGAATCAGCAGAAAAATTACTTACTGATTCAGAGCTTGACTCCTCATCCTTCATCATGAAACACAGATTGTTCTCCTCATCTTCTGTTGAAGAGCTGCTAGTTGAGGATACTTCATTTTCCTCCCATGAGATGTAG
Organism: Phaseolus vulgaris; assembly: GCF_000499845.2. Classification (NCBI taxonomy): domain Eukaryota; kingdom Viridiplantae; phylum Streptophyta; class Magnoliopsida; order Fabales; family Fabaceae; genus Phaseolus; species Phaseolus vulgaris. The sequence goes on from NC_023749.2 coordinate 15,332,255, forward strand.
GCTCTTCTTCCTTTGTTCCTTTCAAATTTCTTGCTGGCAGATTTGTCCTTAGTTTGATTGTCTGGACAATCTGTTTTGATATGCCCTGTTTTGCCACATCCAAAGCAAGTATATTTAGAGGAATTTGAATCATTGGGTTTAGGATACCTTCTTTTCTGCTGGTTCCTGTTTTTGCTTTTCTTCCTCAGGAATTTGCTGAATCTTTTTGTAAGAAGGCTGATTGTATCATCATCTTAAGCATCTTCTTTTTCTTCCTTGATCTCATCCAATTCAGTTGCTTTCAGTGCAAGACCTTTGGGTTTTCTCTCTGTTGTTTCCTGCTCTTTAAGTCTTTTAAGCTCTAGCTCGTGCTCCATCAGCTTTCCAAACAGTGCAGCAGTTTCCAATTTTGACAGGTCACGGCTTTCAGAGATAGCTGTCACCTTTGGTTGCCAGCTTCTGTCGAGACACTTCAATATCTTTGTGTTGAGCTCCTCTCTGTCAAATTCTTTTCCCAAGCCAGTGAGGTGATTCACAATGTGGGTGAATCTCTTCTGCACATCAGCAATGCTCTCCTCGGGTTGCATTCTGAACAGCTCATATTCTTGGATGAGTGCATGTTTCCTTGACCTTTTCACATCTTCAGTACCTTCATGAGTCACTTCTAAGACTTCCCACATCTCCTTAGCTGACTTACATTGAGATATCCTGAAGAACTCATCCATGGTCAATGCAGAGGTTATGATGTTCTTGGCCACAAGATCATGTTGAGCCTTCCTCCTTTCGGTCTCATTCCATTCTGATCTTGGCTTTTCAACTTGTTCATCCTTGACAACCTGCATTGGCACATAAGGTCCATTGACCACAGCTTCCCAAATTAATGCATCAATGGATTCCATAAAAATTCTCATTCTAACTTTCCAAAATGCATAATTCATTCCATTAAACATAGGTGGTCTATTAACAGCAGAACCTTCAGCAAAAAGCACATTGAACTCAGACATTATTACAAACAAACTTGATTAAAATACAAGTCCTAGCTCTTGATACCAATTGTTGGGTTTAATAGTGCCAAAGTTCAAGAGGGGGGGTGAATTGACCTTTTAAAACTTCTTCGCAGAAACAGTGTTTAATCCAGTTTTACAGAAAATAAATCGATTTATGTAAAAATGAACAGATTTATTTCAGCACTGTTTTTGTTTGAAAAGCTTTTAATTCAGCAAGATTAATCACAAGATCATGCAGTGAAAATTTTCAGCAGCACACACACAAATATCAGATTTGAAAAACAGTGAAACACAAAACTGCAAGCTTCAATTTCAAGCAAGTGATTAAGGTTCAATTGGTAGCATGCTAATTAATTGAGTGATCTTTGCAAACAAGCTGTTTCAGTGGCTTTTAACAGACTATGAATGTTCTTCTTGATGTTAAGCAATTTTCCAGAAATTAAGAACACTTAATCACAGAACAGCAAGCTTTAATTTTAAGCAATTGTTTAAGGTTCAATTAATGACGTTGACAGTTTTCTTGAGCAACCTATCACGATCAATCTGTTCCAGTGGCTTTTAGCAGATTTTATATGTTCTTATCAGATTAAAACAGCTTTTTCAGAAATCAAGAACAGTATGCACTGTGCCCAGAAAGAACAGATTTATTTTCAATTGAACAGATTTATTTCTTCGCTGTTTTATCAATTATGCAGAAACGAAATTGCAGAGAGAGAGAGAGAATGAACACAAGCAATTATACTGGTTCACTCAACCTGAGCTACATCCAGTCTTCACCAACAACAGGTGGAATTCACTAACACACAGTACAATCAAGTACACTTCCCACTGTTCTTGAAACCTACAAGAACTTAGGTACTCTTGCTGAAAAAACCTATTTCAGCACTCATACACACACATCCACTCTCCAAGAACACCTATCAAGAAGAGGATTCAACCAAACTTTTGCAAGTAATAAGAAGTGAAACGACTACACCTGATTGCGGTAACAAAGATCAGCCTTAAACCAGTAGGCAAGATTGCTAGAACAGTAGCTGCACCTCACACCAAGCTTTTGGAACCAAACCAAGAACAAGCACTTTGTGATTTTTGAAATCTTTGAAGAACAAATGCTAATCCTTGAAAACACTTAACTCTCTGCTGTCAAAACTTGTTTTTTGTAAATGTATAAACTGTTTGAATCGTTATTTAACTCAGAAACAAGTTTGCATTTTATAGACAACCAGCTTATAACATAATTTTGAAAAACAGTTAAAGCTGTTATAAAATGAACAGATTGAAAATAAAATGAACAGATTTATTTTCAAAAGCAGTTAGAGAATCTGTTAAGTGAGGAGACTTAGTCAACCATTCTGGTGCTGAGATAAAACTGAAAAACGTTTAAGCATGACATGGCACCAGAGGCAAAAAGAGTCTATTCATTTACAGATGAACAGATTTATTTTTCAAAACGAAAACAGAGGAAGTTTAACTATTTGAAACTCAGTCGTTTTGAAAAGAAGAAGACTTAGTCAAAATACCTGATGCACAAAATCCAATTTTTACAAGACTTTAGCCAAGACATCAGTGAAGAAAATGAATCTGTTTATTTGGAAAAGAACAGATTTATTTTTATGCAGTAAAACGTGTTTTTGTGTAAAACATGTGAAAAACAGTTTTAGAAAACTTATGCTTGTTCTTATCACATGGCCAGTGATTATGAGGTGAGTTACCCAGCAAAAAGCTACTCTTAGACAACCTCTAAGCACTAACTAAGACACACTTAAAGCAAAGCACAAATACATGGGAAGTACATACAAGTCTTCATCACACACTACATATAAGTCTTCATCAAACATAATCTTGAAGGGGCAGCAACCATTTTCAACAGTCGCCACATACCTTCCTACTACCATAGGGAGTTGATGGACAAGCTCCAAAGACTCCAACAAAAGAACTTGAGTGCGGAAGAGTATAGGCAGAAAATGGAGCTCTACATGATGAGAGCATCCATTAGAGAGGAAGAAACCACCACCATATCTAGGTTTCTAAGTGGGCTCAACCTTGAGATAAGAGATAGAGTAGAACTATTACCCTACCAAGACTTGAATGATTTGGTTCAACTTTGCATTAAAGTTGAACAACAAAATTTGCGCAAAACTTCAAGTCAAAGGGTGGGTTCTTACTCCAACTCTTATCCCAAGAAAGACTTTAAAAGGGAGGGTAGTACACCTAGAGACGAATCCAAAGAAACTACCAAACCCTTAGTGAAAGATGCCTCCACCCCATACATCCGTGCTAGGGACACCAAGTGTTTTAAATGTTTTGGAAGAGGGCATGAGCAAGCGCAATGTCCAAACCAAAGGGTTTTGTTTTTAAAGGGAAAAGATGAGTACACAAGTGGTGAGGATGAACCTAGTACACAAGAAAAAGGGGAAGGAGAGAGGATAAATCCTTTGGAGGGGGACTTATTTTTGATTCAAAGAATCCTCCACAATCAACCTAGTGCATCCATCGAGACACAACGAGAGAATATTTTTCATACTAGATGCAATATTTTAGAAAATATATGCTCTCTTATTGTGGATGGTGGATCATGCTGCAATTGCTGTAGCACTAGATTGATTGAAAAACTAAAATTACAAGTAGTTCCTCATCCAAAACCGTACAATTTACAATGGATCAATGAGGATGGAGAACTACGTGTAGACAAACAAGTGGAAATCGAGTTTTCTATAGGTAACTACAAAGACAATGTTTTATGTGATGTAGTACCTATGGAAGCTTGCCACATCTTATTAGGTAGACCATGGCAATTTGATAAAAAAAACCTCGCATAATGGTCTAACTAATGAGATTTCTTTCATCCACAAGCAGAAAAAGTTTGTACTTAGCCCTTTACCACATTCCTAAGTGGTAAAAGATCAAATACAAATGAAACACAAAAGGGATGAAGAAAAAATAGAAAAAGAGAAAAATTTTGGGAAACAAAAGGCGTGGGAGAAGAGTGTTCCTTCCCACAAGGTCATTCAACAAGTCAAGCACATTGAAAATACCTTTGCAAACATGCTTCTTGTTGAACAACCTAGCCTTTCCTATTGTAAAGGAACACTTGCAAGCATGAGCACAAAAGAAGAGTCTTTAAAAGAAGCTTGCATAGATCAAGACTATTTCTTAAATGTGTTAAGATATCCCCAAAAGAATGACAAGTTATCTATAAGCACCTACCAATTTTTGTATGAAGTAGTGCCTAGAACAACTTGCCATGTCTTATTGATACAACCATTGCAAAATGTACAAATTTTCATAAACAATGGTTGTACCAACGAGACTCTCTTTGCACATAAGAGAAAAAGTCTACAAGAAGGAGAACTCATGGGGCAAATGAGAGTTGATGAAACTCTAGAGCTTTTAAGAGGAAAACTTTTGTCACCCATGAGAAAAGAGGTTCAAAGACATTACTTTAGGTACAACTCTTGTTTTCAAAATACACCTAAAGCAAAGTCTCAAGAACTCTATACTCCTTCACTTTTTGTAAAAGATCCTAGGAAAGACACACATTTCAAATTAGAGCTTCCTAGGACGACAAAAGGTCTTGTTTCATTCTTCATGGATGTGGATAAACTCGTCCTAAGAAACGTGACAAGCCTCCATGATTTATTTTCAAATGATAGAGCTTCAAAATTTGAAAACATAGCTTTTCCTTCTATGCTTCACGAAATCATGAAGGACACTCACAAATCTTGGGATAAGAATCCTTTCCCTTATAAGCATGCATACAATGGAGTAGTCCACAAGATTACTCATATCTCTCCATTTGAAGTTGTATGTGCCCAATGTCCTCTTGCCTTTTTAAAGTTGTTACCATTTCTTAAAGGGATTATGCCTAAGGGAAAAGTAACTACTTTTGGAAATTTTAGAAAACATAAGAGGATTAGAGGGCACCTACAACCCTCAAAAGGGAGGTATTGTGAGAAGTTGGCCACAACAAGAGAAAAACAAAAATGGCAACTTCACACAATTATTTGTTCTCCAAAGGCTCACCCTAACTCCTTTGCTTTGTTTCAAGATTCACATAGATTGATATTTGATCCGGGAGGACACACCTTGACAAAGCAAGAGGCTGCTATCCGAGATCAAGAATGCAAATCTGAGGATAGATCTTCTCAAGAAGGAGGAGATGATGGACACCATCCAGCCACAACCATTCCCTTAGCAAAAGCCTTGGATTTGAGGAAAAATCCTTTTCAAGAGGGAGGGGATGATGGAGGAGGGCCCAAGCTCACCACACTATGAAAGCCAAAGCTTCCAAGACTAGACCGTCTAGCTCATGATGAGGAGCGTCTAGTCTCAAATGGAGCGTCTAGCCTAAGATGAGGAGCGTCTAGGCCATGATGAGGAGCGACTACATAAGGAGCATCTAGGAGGAATCCTAGACCGTCTAGCTTCACATACATATGGGTCAAGCTACGGTTTTGAGAAGACCTTGTAACTGTCACATGAAGGCCCATTAAGGGTGGCTAAGTAATTAGAGTAGTGTAGAAAGCATAAATGAGTGAACATTCTAGAATCTAGTTGCTTGGCCGGTCTTGTGCCATGTGTATTGTGAATTGCATTTCATTTGGCTTCCATTTCATTAGGAATTAGCTTAGCTTTTACGGTTCTATAGCCTATAAATAGGAAGGCTATCTCTTGTATTTTCCAAGTTTATTGTGAGTAAAGTTATGCTGCCAATTTGTGCCAACCTTTGCTTCTCCCTAGAATTCTAGGCTCTAAACTTCACATCCTTCACCTTTCCTTGGGCTGGCCGAACCTCCCAATATTCATACACACCATGCACCTTCAAGATCAACATCACTCTTAGGAGGATCTTGCACACACACATCCATTGCTTCCGCACCATCTCTTACATGATTCAAGAAGACCTTCATGAAATTTGCCATCACTAACTATGTTATTTACAGGAGTTCTAAATTCGATGTCGAGTTCTTTCCAACTTGGAGGGCATGATACAAACCACCTCAACAAGCAGATGATTAAGGACAACATAAACTTCACAATTAGGTCAGTCATCTCAGCATACAAGACCAGGCCCCACCAAATCTCAAGAGATACTCAATAGAAGAAGAACAAGACATAAACTATAATATCATATGTGCTTCATTTTAGTCTTTTCACAAGACAATTTTATGTAAATAAATTGGGCTCACATTGAGGGTCCAATAGAATAATAAGTTAGACTAGAGTGTTCTTAGCAATTTGGGCTTGTGCCACACCCACACACATGTGTTGCCCATGATCACTCTTGTTAACCTACCTTCTAAAAACTCTCTGCATGGTGCAACATTGGCTAGGCTAGACCTAGTTTCTAGAAGCCTCTCCGTAATGATCGCCCCTACCCTTCCAATTCACTCTCTCCTATATAAAGGGTGTCTTGGCTCATGTAATGAACACTTGAAATTGATATAGAAAAGAAACTATGCAGGAGTGTTTAGTGAGTCTGAGTGCTCTTGTAGTTTGGGTCTTATCTTGAGTGTACTTCAAGTGGTGGCTCTGCACCACTCATCTTGGAGTCTCCCACCCTCCTAGTGGCGTGACACCATCTCCACTCCTAAGCTTCTCTTATCTCTTCATCTTTTACTTTCTTCCCTTGCGCCATTTCCATTTGTCTTTTGTTTGGTGTTCTTTATCTCTTTCTTTTAATTTGGTTTCCATCTTGTCTTATTCATCTTTGTCAATTTTAATTTTCGCACCTCATCGTAATTTTCACCTTTTATTGTATTTTTCTCTTTGCTCTCTTGAAGAGAACCTTCACACGTACTTAACCACTTTGTTAAGTTCGTGTCTAGTGACAATCTTCATTGAGTCTCACCTTATTCTGCTTAATTAAAAAATCATAAACAAAGTTAAACTCCTAAAATGTGCAATCCTAAAATCAACTCACATCAACCAATCACCTATTCATGTTGGTTTCCTCCAAAGATTACTTTGCCTCCTTTCTTCACTTGAAGGTTGTTTAATATAAACTTTTCTCTTGCATATGTCGTGAGCAACCACTATCCAAGTACCATGACAGGGGTCTTCTTGCTTGAGTTAAGAACATTTGCAAGAGATATTATTTTACTCTTAGGTACTCATACATATATGGGTCCTTTGTGGTTAGCTTTTCTTCATGGTTCTCTTTTAGAGATATCATTAGACGAGGTTATAGTCTTAAATCAAAGAAAGAAACATCCTCAAGCTCTAGGATTAAGTTTACTTCTGTTAGTTTTTGTGGTGGAGACAAAGAAAAACATATGAATGCTCTTAAATCAAGAAAATGTGGTTTTTGTTTATACAAAATTTCATATGGACTCTTGTTATTTATCACTATGATGGAAGTTTGTTTATCAAATGAATAATGACATATAACATAAGACCAAAAAACCTTTGGAAGATTGGATTGAAACATGATATAACAAAATTATAATATGTTAATGTTTGTTTTCTACAATACAATTTTGTGTGGGTGTATCAATGCAATTGGAAAATTAAACTCTTTCTCATTATCAGTTGTAATAATTTTGATAATTTCATTGAATTGGTTTCATATCAAAATGAAAAAATTATGCAAAAAGGTTCATGGTTTCATAAGATAAAAATCCGTGTATATCTAGTATAATCATCTATAATTGTAAGAAAGTATTTATGCCCATGTATAGAAGAAACATTGAATAATCCCATATATTAACGTGTATTAGGTCAAAAGCATTTTCCACATAATTTTTGCTTAAGGGAAAAGCTAATCTATGTTGTTTTTCTAAATGATAGAAATCACTTATTTTGGACTCACCATGATATATGTCTTTAGATTGTTTTTACAAACATATTTTACGACTCTATTAGAAGGATGCTCAAGTCTACAATGCCATAAATTAAAAGTATTTATAGGTCTTGAAATTTTACTTGCCTGATCCAAATAAACCACTTGTTATTCATAGGTATAATCATATGATACGAACCATCTTACAAGCTAGCTAGTCCAATCATCATCAATGTATCCATGTTCTATATCTGACTAGTAGTGTGAGAAAAGAGTAATTGATAATTTGAGGATGCAATGAGTCGCTAAATAGATATAATATTTAATGTGAATTTTGGTATGTATAACACATTGTGAATGATTAGTTCTTTTGGAAAATGAATGGTTCCAACAATATTTGTAATAACATGAGTGTTATTAGAAAGCTTTATATGAACACGTAACTTTCATTGTTTTCAACATCATTAACAACATGCTCATTCATTTGTTTCATTTATGGTGGAAATCCATGTTTTAAATGACATTCATTGATGCCATGATTTATTTGATTGCAATATGTACATTGTTTATTTTTTTTTATTTCTTCTTCTTCTTTTCCATTGATTTTGCATCCATAAACTATATTGTTGTCTCTGTTATGCATTCCTGATTGTTATTGAACATTGCTCTTAATCAAGGATTTTGTTTTGATAGGGAGGCTTTAACTTTATTACCTTTATTGTTGAAGAACAAAAGAAAATTCATAGTTGATGCTCAATAGAGGTTCCATTAGAAACAATCTTTGTTTTTGACCGCCCCACAAATTTCGCTTAGACCTTTTAGGGAACACATAATACATTAATTTGAATTCATTATATGCATTTACCATTTTAACAAGTTTACAACTACATTTAATGTTGCAAACACAAACTAGGATGAGTCTTAGAGATTCATGTTCTTCTTGTAAAGATTTTGAATTGATGAAATATTCACATACATTTATTATTTTCTGTTTGATAGAGTTAATTTCTTGTAGGGACATTCGATATCCAAAAATGATCATTTTATTGAAAATCATTCTATTAAATCCTCCCATGAATCCTTTGCATTTTCAATGTATATTGTACTTTAAGAAATATTGTTCATTAATGTCTACGTAATTTAAGAAATAACTATCACATTATACCTCTTCCAAGCATCATACATAACATCTTCTTGTGTTGGTTCAAGAATATCTCCATTAACAAATTTAAACTTATTTTTGGATAGTAAAGCGTGTTTCATGACTCTACTTCATGAATGATATTTGACTTCATTTAATTGTGGTGTGACTAGGATCATTCCTATATTCTCCCTTAGTTATAGGTAGAAAGGGCTAAATGAGTTTGTGAAGTATCATGGAGAAACAAAAATTAGAAAAAAAAATACAGTAAAATGAAAAAGAAAGAACATAGCAAGAAAACCAAGAGCCATTAAGATTTAACAAATGAACATAAAATAAAGGCAATGAAGTTGAGCATGATCGTCTCGCACTAAAACCATAATGATTTTCTGCATGGTTCAAATGATGAGACCTAAAACATGATTACAAAGGAAGACGATGAACACTAAAAATGAAGAAGTAAACATAAATTGATTTATTTTTTTTAATATCATATAATGAAACTCACAAACTTTGTTATGTGTGTTACTAATATACTTAAGTCACTAAAAACCAAAAGGTGAGATTTTGTGATGAAAGTTAGTCCTTTCATCGGATTCTAAATCAATCTTTTAGACAGGAAACACCAAATCTTGGAGATTTTATTAGCCTTTTTCTGTTGGCTATCTCGAGAACATGTTGACATGACTCTTAAGTTAGACACCTTTTTCTTCTCTAATAATTTTATTTCTTAAAGCAACCACTTCATGGATACATTATACAAGTAATCAGTTTATATTTAAAAAGACAAGAAAGCAATTTATTTTTATGAACTAGTGTACCGCTTAGCCAAAAGTATAAGACTAATCCCTCAAAATACTGATATCTATTTAATTTAAGGAGCTAGCCTCTCTCAACAAATATTATTCCATAATCACAAACTTGAGGATCTAATTCTTAACCACATGGTAAGCAATATTATCATTACAACAATATTCCCAATGAGTAGAAAACTGAGGTAGTAAAAGGAGAAAATTTAACTTCACAAATGTGTATGATAAAATCCTTCAAAAAAACAAAATAAATAACAAAAAATATGATTAAAAACCATAGATTTGTTACCTGTGTCCCAAATAGTAAGCTTCAACATTTTACTACCAACTCTAAAAAACTTTATCTTGAAATCCACAACTTAAATGATTCAAGAACCAACAATTCAGTATGTAAGAGTGTGATGGCACAACAAATTACTCTGCAAAGTCAAATACCTCAAAATTATAATAAACTATAACCAATCTAGTGTAAGATACAAATAAAAGACCATGCACAAATAAGTTCTAATATATCATCTCCATCCCTATATCTCTCTTTTGTCTTCTATTCTGCAGCGCACTCCCTACTTTTTCTACCCACACTACTCTACCAAGCACCACTTTTGATTCGACCCTTTAATATGTGTGTCCTAATCATTTTTTACTTTAACAGTAGCTTAATTTTAAAATTAATATAGTTTAAACAAGTTGTAACTGTTGGCCAGCTTCAACAGTAACATCACCCACAATATATGCATACTGATCACTAAACTTAAATACAACAGGCTTTTGTGTAACAAGGGGTAATAGGGATTAAGAAAACATTAATAGCAAAAATTAAGAAAATTGAAATTGAAGATGATAATGTAAATCAGAAATTGGTAGAAGAGTGATTTTTGATTGGTAGAACAAGACTCATTCTTTTGACAATCAATATGGCATAGTTGATGGAAAAAGAATTGAAGTAGATGGAGAAAGATTAGCAACACTACCAAATGAAAGGTCCATAACATAATTTATTCGCAAATCATTGGCAATGCAAAAATGATTACAACAAAGCCAATCCTTAATGGAAAAACGCCGCGGTATTTTACGAACATAAATTCCAATATCCAAAAAAAAGGAATTAGAAAGAAAACTTGTACATACATAAAAAAAAATTAAAAACCAAAAATAGTAATTGAAAGCTGAAATTGAAACCAAAAAACAGGCAATAGAAAAACTTTACTTCCTTTGAAACCCATACCACCACCACGCCCCCCCCCCCCCCCCCCCCCTCTAATGTTATTGAACTTATTAAACAAAATCAAAGGAAGCTCACCCCCTAAATCCTAAATGGATTTAAATCCCAACTTTTATAATAAAAACCCTAACCTATGAAAAAATCAAAAGAAGGAAGATGGCTTACACCTTGTTCACGGTATTTTGATTCTGACGGTGAGGAAGAAGAAGACCTTCAGAGTGGAGTGTGAATATGCTATGGTTCATAAGCAATTGCAAGCTTAGAATATGTTTCCATTTTCACTTTAACATATTTTATTTTCCAATTTCTCAAATTGTTAATATAATAAATTTCTTTAATAGGTATGGGATTAGATAAAAGTTGGATGCAAATTATTGATAGAACATAACATTTATATGAAAAAGGAGTTTTTGACTTTATTGAATTTGCATTTACTAATCTTGAGGAAGGAAAGTTAATACGTTGTTTGTGCAAAAGTGCAACAATAATCTCTTTCGGTCTAAAAGAATCGTATATGAGCACTTGATCATAATTGGGATAAAAAAAGATTGTTATATGGGATCTTTATGGAGAAATAGCGAAGGAAGATTATGAAGTTGATAACAAGCAAAATTATAATGATAGGATTCATAGTATGTTACATGATATTGGGAGTTCTATTATTGTTTAAGACACCAAAGAAAGCAAGGGAACAAGGTATATGACAAGTCCAAAGTATAATACATTGAACGAAAAAACATCTAAGCTTTATAAACTACTCAAGGACGTTGAACAAGAATTATATCCTGGTTGCGGAAACTTCTCCAAGTTATCATTTATCATTCAATTATTGAATATCAAATGTCTTTTTGGTTTGAGCGCAAAAGAAATTGGTGTCATACTTATGTTATTAACAAAAGCATTTTCGCAAGGAAACAAAGATCTTGAATCGTACTTTAAGGCTCAAAAAATTATTCATGAACTTGGGCATGATTACACAAAAATAAATGCTTGTATGAATGATTGCATTTTTTATCGACGTGACTATTTGAAATCAACTTCTTGTCCAACCTATAAATTTCCTCGATATAAAGATCCACACAAAAAGTTACCTCAAAAAGTTATGCGTTATTTTCCTTCAGTTCCAAGGTTACAAAAATTGTATGTGACATCTAATACTGTTATAGAAATGAGGTGGCACAAAGATAGGCCTTATAGGGAAGATCGAAACAAATATGTAAGAAGAAGAAGGAATGAGGGTTGGAAGTTAAGAAAATAGGAAGGTTTAATGAGGTTTTACTAGCAAAATGGAAATGGAGACGATGGACTGAAATAGAGGGCAAATGAGAGAAGTTTTAATATCAAAATATCAAATAGCAGATGGAACTTAGTAAGATTATACTTCTTAATAAGAAATTTTGGTGGTGGAGAGACTTAATAAGAATAGTTAAACAAAATTGTTGGTTTGATAGGAATATATAGTGGAAGGTGGGGGTTGGAAACAAAGCTCATTTTTTTGGAGGATAATTGGTTGGAAGGTTCTTCACTTATGTATAAGTTCTCTAGGTTGTACTCTATATCTAATTGTCAATACAAAACAGTTGGAGACATAGTTGTTAGGAGGTAAAGGGGTTAGGAATGCTAATCTATAGAAGGAGTTGATTTCTCTAGGAGACCTCACAAGAACTACGATTGTTGGATATGATTAATGGAGTAAATTTGAATTTAGATAGCCAGGATAGACGATTATGGTTGGGAGAAAATCAAGGAATTTATACAGTGAAATGTAGATATGCATATCTGCATAGCAGTAATACAATGATTAGCTCTATTGATTTTGGCATATTCTAGTCAATTAATGCTTTACCTAATGCCAAAATACTAGCTTGACTGGTTATGAAAGGGAAGGTTCTGACAAGAACAAACTTAGTTAGAAGAGAGGTGTTGCTGAGTACTGAAGTTTGTCCCCTATGTCTAAAACACCTAGAAACTATCCAACATTTGTTCTTGTCCATAGTGTGTAAAGTCGGGGAAAATTGTGGCAAGTGGGTAGGTATCCAAATTGTCCAACATTGCAATTTAATACAATATTTTTTACAGTTCCATCTCTTCCATTTAAATCAAAATAGAATCTAGTATGGAAAAGTCTCTAGATTGCAATAATTTGGAGCATTTAAGAGCATAGGAACAATGTAGCTTTTAAAGAATGGAGGGTAGATGCAGAAGAGATTTTTTATATGGCTCAGTTAAAATCTTGGATTTGGATAAAAGACAAACTTTCTAGATTTTGTTACTCTTTTACTAACTTGAATCTTTGTCCTTCTCAATGCCTGAAAAGTATCTAATAAGCACTTAGGAAAGGATGGTTAATATGGATACTTTTGCCTTCTGCACTCCTTGGAGTAGCCACAAAAACTCAATTTTGATGCAATAATTGTGCTTATTACACACAATGTCATGTTTTTTTTGTTATGGTTTTATTGGCTTTAAGTTTCAATTGTGCGTAGTATGTTAGGATACTGAAAATTCATCTGGTTTTTAATTGAAACCAGTTTTGAATTGTTGCATAAGTGCTTGGCTTTATCACATAGCTAATCACTTTTGGGTGCTTTATGTCAGGTCTTTGTATGTTATGCTCTTGTCCTGTGTTAACTGGATGGGAAAGGTATTTGTAAGGTTGTGTTTTGCAGGAAAGAAAGTGAAAAGGGAGCAGTGTTTGTTCTATTAAAGCTGGGAAGAAATCATACTGTAAATACGTGGAAGTCCAGAAAATTTTTGGACTTTGAAGGCTTGCAACTAATTGAGATAATAATGTTTTATAAAGCATTTCAATGGCCTAGGTATATATACCAGCAGGAGCAACAACAAGGGAGAAGTGACATATATGACCCCCGCATATCAGATTTGAAAAGAAGTTTTTCATGGTTGTCTTGTTTATTTTTGCTATATAAGTGACTTAATTTTTGCTTTAATTTGGTACCATTGTTGGGGGAAGGTGTGATTTTGCTGTTTTGAAAAACACAATTGATGCATAAGGCATATCTCTAAGCATAAGTGTAGATGATGAGTTTTTATGATGGTAAATCACAAATTTTGTTTTAGATAAACTAACTATGTTGGAGCATAACTTAGAGGGCTAGAACCCGTTGATGCATGGTTTTACCTTGTGAAGGTTCTCTTTTCATGTTAGGCATCTTTAAGATAACACATTCGTTGACTCTTTTTGTTCATATAGGTATTTTGAAGTTCCAATTAACAGGTGAGACTGGAAACCATTCTTTATGAGGTGAGACTGGAAACCATTCTTTATGAGGTTAGCTCCTTTTGTTAGACCCTGAGGATGTGTAGTATTGTCTTTTTGCACAGGTATTTGTAGGAAGTATATACGAAAGGTAATGTTTTTGGTGAATGGTGACTCACTATAACTACTTTCTTTTTTTACAAGAGTTGAAATATCTCTAAAATACTCGTCCTTATTATATTTATTCTTTGTCGATATATATATATATTAAATCTAAGATTAAACTTGGAAGCAAAAGTATTAAGAAGTGGACTTTAAGCCTAACTCAACCCCATAAAACCGGCTCATAGGGATAAGGTTTGCACCCATTTATATATTATGAAATGTCCTTATCTCTAGTCGATGTGGGATCTCCAACACACCCCCCTCACGTCGAGAGTGATAGATAGAAGCTCGTGCGTGGGACTATATATTTTGGGTGGTCCGATAGCGGCCCGATAGCGGGTGGCACGATAGGCCCAACACAAACACTCGCTAGGATAGGCTCGAAATGGCTCTGATACCATATTAAGAAGTGGACTTTAAGCCTAACTCAACCCCATAAAACCGGCTCATGAGGTTGAGGTTTGCACCCACTTATATACAATGAAAGGCTCTATTCTCTAGTCGATGTGGGATCTCCAACACACCCCCCTCACGCCGAGACTACCAACTCGTGCGTGGGACTATATATTATGGGTGGTCCGATAGCGGCCCGATAGCAGGTGGCACGATAGGCCCAACACAAACACTCGCTAGGATAGGCTCGAAATGACTCTGATACCATATTACGAAGTGGACTTTAAGCCTAACTCAATCCCATAAAACCGGCTCATAGGGATAAGGTTTGCACCCATTTATATATTATGAAATGTCCTTATCTCTAGTCGATGTGGGATCTCCAACAAAAAGGATATAAGCATGAAAACTATTCTCCAAAAATTCGTATAAAGTTTTATAGTTAATTAAAACAATACATAGAGATACTAAATGACAACGTGAAGGAATGACTATTTTCTTCTAGAAGTTAAAGGAATCAAATATAGAATTTTGATTGAATTCACTACAAACAAATAAATCAATAAAGAACAAAATGAATTCAAAGCATTCACCAAGTTGCTTCCAGAAGAAAACTATGAAAACAAATAAAAAAAAATACTGAAAATGTCATTTTCAGAGAATAGCAATGTTAACCATTATTATGGCTGTGAAATGGTCAATAACATACATAGTAACACGAAGCTTCCTTTACCATGCTATTTTTTTATGTAAGGCTCCTTCAAATCCAATGTGTGTAGACCTCCGAATTCAATTTAATATGACTTTTAGTAATCAAATTATTATTTTAATTAATATTTACATGTAATTAACGTGTTACTTAAATTTGAAAATCTTTTCTCATACCTACTTAAAACTTTGAGACATGTGTATATTGATTACTGAAGATGTGGGTTTGAGATATATACATGTATTTGATGTCAAAACTTGATATTTTGATGGCGTGTTCAAATATTTGTCCTCCTAATAATATTATAAAATATTTTATATTAAAATAATATTTTTAATGTTAAATGAGAAAACAAATATAATTATGTAATCTTCAAAATATTAAATAAAATAAGGATAGTTTTACTAATTTAAAGTGTGACAAGTTTTCATTATCCAATTTTAAATCAACATTATAATGAATTCATACAATTCCTATAAAATATTTATTTGTTATCCTTTATAAATAGAGACTTGTATGTAATGTATGAAAATTATACAATTATTAATAAGAATATTAATTGTTCAACAAATTTTATAAATTAACTTATCTCATTAACTCCCTTTATCAAGTTATATTGGGTTAGATACATTTTTTTTTTTTTTGTTAAAGAAAAAATTTACATTCAATCCAATAAATCTCCTTAAGGTTACATTTTTTATTCTCCGCAAAATATAATCTTGTGATTTAATTCTTAGAATTTTGATTTTATAAATTATCTTAATTTTGATTTTTATTACTCTTTAACAAATTTATTAACATGATATTAGATTATGATAATAATTAATGTATTGTTTAACATATACATTAATATGACCTGATTAACTTTTAAATGCGAGGTACTGAAGATATAAAAATGTAATTAAATCATAATAACATGTGTGTCACACATTAACAAATAAGAATTTCATGTCATGCTTGTATTCATCAAATATTTAATAAACAATTGCCAAGGGCTTAAACTGTTATAACTATGATAATTGTAAAATAATTTTTGGAATTAAAATTATGATTGTCGAAGAATAAAATTGTATATTGTGATAAGTGGAAACCATATTCTTTGATATTTTTCCTTTGAAAAAATTATTTCCATTCCATTTTTCATTTTCCCATCTAACACTCTTTTATTTTTATTTTTCTATTTTATTTTTATTTCCTAATCTAGCACCCTTTTGTTTTTATTTCTCTATATAGCATCATTTCAAAAGTAAAAAGAAATTAATAAATTAAAAAGAATTGAGAATTTTTATTTATTTTTATTGTTGTTGTTTTCATTTTCTATGTTTATTTTTTTTGTATTTCTTTTTCTCATTTTTAAACATTAAGTGTAGCATTTGCGTTAATTTTTTTTAGTAAATTTAAATATTTATAAAATTGATATAGAAGAAAATTTGAAATTTAAAAATTAAAAATTAAATACATAAAAATTTACGAAGAAATATCAATACAAACATAATGAAATAAAATATTTTATTGATATTTTGATGTAAGTAAATATTGTTGATAAAAATAAATGTAAAATTGTAACATTATTTTGCTTTTTTTTATTTTTATAGTAAATTTGAATTGTGGAAAATAAATTATAATACATTTGTAAATATATTTTTATAATAAAATTCAGATGAAAAACTTATAATAAATTATAATGTTGGTACCAAATTAAATGTTGGTATTTTTTGTTTGTTAAAAAGATATTAAAATAAGTAATAGTAAAAATTAAATAAATTGTTTGGATATTTTATAAAACAAAATATTAACTAAATGGTTTAAAAAATTATAAATAAAAATTAAGTTATTCATTGATGATAGGTATGTAATAATAAAAAAAATTAAGTGATTATTTTATTATTAGGTTTAATAAAAAAATAAATGTATAAATTATACTTTTAAAATAAAAATTAAGAAAAAAATTATATTTAAATTGAAAGATTATGTAAATAATGAGTTATATATAAATATATGTCATAAATTATAACATTAAATATTATATAATCATATTTAATTATAAATAAATATAAAAAATTATAAAGATAAATGAAATATGTGATGAAATGGTGTAGATAGAAAAATAAAGTCAGAAAGATGTTAAATAAAGAAATAAAAAAAAAAGGTTAGATGGAGAAATAAAATTAAAAATAGTACTATCTTAGAAAAAATCTCCTAATTTTATTTATTTTTTTAATATTTTATTGTTACTGAAAAGTATAGTGTTAGTAGTAGTCTTTGTGGCACGTGCATAACAACCACACTATGAATCATGAATCATATAAAGTTTAGATTTGGTAAAAATCTTATGTTACCGTGAATGCAAAAAGTGCGTGCGCACGCCAAGTGCGAAAAACCAACGAAATAACGGTCAACAGTCAAACACGCTTTTACACGAGTCTATACCAAACCCCAAAAGGTGCCACATACAAATTTGCATCATTTGCATTTGCAGGCTCCAACATTAAACCTTAATCAAAAGCCGTGTCTGTGTTTTCTTTCCATTTTCCACTTTCAAGATCAGTGTTATATTTTGAGACATCATGAGCACACTTGTTCGCAACACCACCCTCACCTTCAGCCGCAAATACAGATACGAGCTTCTGGGTCTTCAGGGCAAAGACAAGATGCTCAAATCCATCAGCTACAGACGCAGAAGGGCCAAGCAAAGGCAAATCTTTCTCACTACGTACAAGCTTTCTTCCTTGGATAGTAACACTTTTGTGGAGCCTCAAAAGCCTAAGCTGAAGCTGAAGAAGGTTGCTGTTAAAGTCAAGAAGATTATGGCCTCGGTTTTGATGTTCATGCGAGTTGGTTCTCTCAGGTCCTGCGGTTCTAGGTCTGCCATTTCTGATGGATCTTCGCCTGTACCTAATAGGAAGAACTTTTGATGATGATGTTGTTGGTTCTTCATGGGTTTAGGATGATTCATAAGTTCTCTGTTGCTATAATGTTCTTCTTCTCAATCTTTGGTTCTTTCTATCTAGGATTTAAGAAGACGAATAAGCAAGCCATGCAGTTGTTTTTAGTATTTATGTGGCAGATGGTGATGAATGGAAAAAAGGGTTACCAAATATTGTGTATATAATGCTTAATCTAATGTCTAATGGATTACTTTCACCTGGATTTTTCTTTTAGCTGTGAAAAAATCACTATTGACAATATTCCTACGCTATACCGTTACTCTATTTGTGTAGATTTTCTAACAATAGATACTCTAGTCTATTTATTTACTCTAAATCCTCTAATCAGTTCACACACTATCTATAACAACTTGTTTAACATTAGACCCTTGAGACCACCATTTAGGCTGTTAGTTTTCTTTTGCTGTATATATACCTTTTTGTCTCACTTGGGCATTACGAAAATATGTGTTCTTTGTTTGTTCACCTTTTGTTTTCCTTCTCTCTTTTCTTTTCACATTGTTCTTTTGCTGTCATGAAGAATTTCACAAGCTTATCCAACCAATTCTTAAGAGGATGTACTGCATACCAAATAATATGCCCTGTTTCTGTTTTCTATTATTTTAGCAGTTTTATGACTGACTATGTTAAGTGTTAACTTCTTTTTATTTCAGTTGGTACTTTTGTCCTTCAATTATTTACCTTTTTGTAGTGCTGATATGGAGGCTTTTGATTTCAGAAATTATTAGCTCTTTGCCGAATTCAAATGGGGTCATTAACTTTGGAAATATACAGGAAATTTAATACATAAATAAAACTTCGGTGAACTTTTTCTAGTGCATTTAGAATTGCTTTGTAATCCAAATCAGACTTTCATCTCCAATTTCGATTTCAATTTCCATTTTAATTCGGGAACATTGTCAAAATGACTCAAGAAACTGTGACTTTCTTCACTGTGCAATTAGCATAGAAATAATAATATAAGATAAAGGCTTCTAAGGAATTTGACTCCAGATGGAGATAGAAATTCTATAGCAGTGAGAAGTGAGTGGAATTGGAAGTGGTGGCAGTGGAGGACCTAAATTGGTTCTAAACATTCTCAATGGGTTCATCTTTCTGCCCATGGAGTTTCTTATTACCACTATTGATCCCCTAAATGAAAACAAGTGCATTTCTCATTAGGAGTTGGGGACCAGCTCTGGGAAGAGTATGTCAACAAATAGAACAAAGAAATTTATTGATCATTCTGTTACCTCTATCACATGCTCTATGGTGAACATTTTTTTCTTTATCAGAAATCATCATCTTTTGCAATTTATTGAACTAATTAACTGCATTGGGTTGAATCATACTAGTGAACTCAACATTACATATTTATTTCAGAATCAGAAAACATTAGGTTCACGGGACATTATATTTTGTTTGGTTCTCATTTTGTTATTCATTTTTTCAAGTTGGACATTTTTTCTGTCATGTATGAACCACTAAAATAGTTTACAAAATATGAAAACATGTAATAATTTAAGTGCTTAAAACAGGTTCAGTTATGAAAATTTATTTCCTTGGAAACATTTTTCTAAATTAAAGTAAATTAATGCAGCTTTTGCAATGCAATTCTATCCGTGTACAAA
Source organism: Phaseolus vulgaris (assembly GCF_000499845.2). Taxonomy (NCBI): domain Eukaryota; kingdom Viridiplantae; phylum Streptophyta; class Magnoliopsida; order Fabales; family Fabaceae; genus Phaseolus; species Phaseolus vulgaris. The sequence goes on from NC_023749.2 coordinate 15,352,242, forward strand.
AAGGACCGAAATGCAGATTTGAGTTGCTTCCGGATAGTACTGCACAAGAGCTTGCTGTTTCTGTTTCATATGTTTTGGAAACAATTCTATAAATTGAGAATAAACGTATCAAGTTTATTTTTTAAGTTTTAAATTTTAGAAAACTAAAAACCTAAGGAATTTGACAGGGGAAATGCCATATCTTGCTTTAAGAAAAGTTTTAACTGGAAGCGAAATTGATTATAATAAATGCCAGGTTAGTTGTAAGGTTAATGGCACATTATTTGCAAATATTGGTAAAACAAATAAAGGGACTTTGCCAACACATAAACGTTTTAAACCACGCAGCTTAAGTTATATCAATAGCTAATATATAAGAAATAAGGTGGGGGAAATAAATTATATTAATAGCTAATACATAAGAGATAAGGTGGAGGAAATAAATGACTGAAAATAAGAAACCATGCAAATTGTATTAACAGCAAATGCACCAAAAATGCATATCCTGTATTATTTCAGAAACACTGCATGCTTAGCAATTGGCTAAAATCCACTCAGACAGTACCCTCTCTGGTCACAAAATATGTAACATAGAAAAACAAATCAAAACATGTAACATACAAAAACAAATCAAAAACATGTAAATCAACTCTATATGACAAGTTAATCAGAGGACTTTGCCACACTTGTTGGTTCAGGTGTTTATGCGGCTAATAGGATACACCTGAATAGTTGCATAACTTACACTAAGATTTTCGTCATAGTCAAATCAAACTTGACAAGCAAGAGGTTTAACAAGGAGATGTGCCCTTATTACCAACTAACCAAAAGCATGTTTCAACTCAATCTTTCTTTACAAATCTATGAAATGCCTACTCTCCCATGTGCAGGAAGAGAACTAGTGATAAGAAGAAAAACAACAAAAATAATAATTTAAGAGCTCTCCAACATAATTTATAAGATAGGATATCCAGAGTCATCTATCTACCCTCAGACTTCACCGATTGTGAGAAGACCCTACTCATAGAAACACCAAAGAGATAATCCAGACTTGTGCCTTCAAATTGTGCAGTAGAAGCACTTGCATCCTGGCTGATATTGTTGATGTGTGGAGAGAGTTCACCAATCATATTAGTGTTGTTTTCTTAAGGATCACCTTGAACCACAGCCTCTTGCAGTTGGAGAGCATACTCCAAATTCCACAAGACATCTCCCATAGAAGGCCTGTCAACACCATAGTCAGCCAAGCATTTCTCAGCAGTTTCTCCAAACTTCCTAAGAGAATCTGGCCTGATTTTGCCTGCAAGTGTTTTAACAATAATTTTACATTTAAATTTAAATTTTAAACACCACCCTATTATATTTATTTGTTGGATACTTCAGTTTCAATCTTAGGCAGCTCCAGCAACTTAAACTCTTTGTCAGATATAATATCCTCCTCCATAAAAGACAGAATTATCTAATTCCATATCGAAGCAAACTTGTTGGCCTCAATCTGGTTAGACTCAAGCATCCTCTAGGGCCGACCAAGCCCATACCTGAGCTTCAGCTTAAACTTACTCTTCATGTTCCTCTTCTATTCAATAACTGCTCATCAGGGAAGGCAGAATCAAGGGCAGTAGGAATGTTTATCTCCTTAAAATTGAAAGCATCAAATATTCCACTATGTATATTTTTCTCAAAACCATGATCACGGCTCAAACTGTAACTTCTTGTTATAGCATCTGATAAGGAGTTCTCATCTTGCTCAGGACAAATATCAAGAATGTTGGACTGCTCAGTGAAGTTGTTAGGAATGGTTGCTGACTGATTTAGTTTTTTGGTAGCAGGTGGGGAGTTTATTTTATTGTCTGAACTGGCAGGTAAAACATTGTTTACAGGTAAGATATTCTTGATTTCAAAACCATTAGATGGAAGGCTGTTGATAACTGAAGCAAGCAAAGTCAATAGCTTTTTCGGTTTTTGATGCTTTAGAGGAGACCATAGAAGATTGTTGCACGTCACCTCACGACCACTGGAGATAGGATCCCACTGTAGTAACTCTTGATACCGATCTTTCTTAGAATGAGATGCTGCATCTGTTGATAAAACTTCTACTGTTGATGTCTCTTTATAATATCGTTTTTTTCTTAAAGAATTAGCTAAAAGAATCCTGCAAACCATTCATAATGATATTCAAGATTTCTTAAACATGGCCCACCACAAGACCCAAACATAACAAAGGATATTTTAGCAAAAGAGTACCCTATTTTGACAGGTGGCTCCAAATTACACCTTGGTAACATGGAAAGGGGATTAGGTGGCATGGGCAGTTTGGTAAAATGAGAAGGACAACGTGGCAAGTCATTTGGGTCAAATGAGAAAAGCAGGAAACGGCGAGGTAGTGCAAAGAGGCGGTGGTTAAGGGTAATGGTGGTGGTATGCGATAGGTTGCGATGGTGTGCGAAAGGTGTAAGAAATGTTGACGGCAAAGACGTAGTTCGATGGTAACGGCAAAGACGTAGTTCGACGCTGACGGTGGAGACACAATTCGACGATCACGGTGACGAGGTAGTGCGAAGGGCGACAACATTGTAGTGCGAAGGGACGTTGGTTAAGGGTATTGCAGTGGTGTGCGATAGGTTGCGGTGGTGTGCGAAAGGTGTGGGAAACGCAATTACAAGAAAAGAGGAGAAAGTAAGTATGTTTATTTTGGTTTTTCTGGCATTTTAAGCTTTAGGGTTTGATGTTTAGTGTCTTCTTTGATGATTGATATTATTGTTGGTCATTGTATATGGGTTTTCATTTGAAAGTTTGTATTATTGAAAAAGTATTAAACTTTTGTGATGAGTGATTGGTCTTGTGGTTTAGTTCACTTGCTTCATTGTTTACTGTATCTTGGTCTGCGATTTTGGGACTGGCTTTCAACGGTTTTTTGAGTTCAATACAGGTTATTATAGAATTCAACAGTCCAGAGATGTGAATTGAATTGGGGGCCCCCTTGATTTTAAGTGGGGACCTGTGTACAACTTTATGCACTGTATTAAAATTTTATCATGAGTGATTGGTCTTGTGTTTTAGTTCACTTGCTTCATTGTTTACTGTATTTTGGTCTGCGATTTTTGGGACTGGCTTTCAATTCTTTTTTAGTTCAATTCAGGTTATTATGCAATTCAACAATCTAGACCTGTGAATTGGGGACCCCTTTGATTTTAAGTGGGGACCTGTGTACAAATTTATGCATTGTATTAAACTTTTTTATGAGTGATTGGTCTTGTGGTTTAGTTCACTTGCCTCATTGTTTACTATTTTTCGGTCTGCGATTTTGGGACTGACTTTCAACTTTTTTTGAGTTCAATCCAGGTTATTATGCAATTCAACATTTCAGACCTGTGAATTGGGGACCCCTTTGATTTTAAGTGGGGACCTGTGTATAACTTTATCATTGTATTAAACTTTTGTCATGAGTGATTGGTCTTGTGGTTTAGTTCACTTGCTTCATTGTTTACTATTTTTTGGTCTGCGATTTTGGGACTGGCTTTCAACTTTTTTTTTAGTTCAATCCAGGTTATTATGCAATTCAACAGTCCAATCCTGTGAATTGGGGACCCCTTTGATTTTAAGTGGGGACCTGTGTACAACTTTATGCACTGTATTAAACTTTTTTCATGAGTGATTGGTCTTGTGGTTTAGTTCACTTGCCTCATTCTTTATTGTTTTTTGTTCTGCGATTTTGAGACTAGCTTTCAACCTTTTTTTGAGTTCAATCCAGGTTATTATGCAATTCAACCGTCCAAACCTGTGAATTGGGGACCCCTTTTATTTTAAGTGGGGACCTATGTATAACTTTATGAATTGTATTAAACTTTTGTGATGAGTGATTGGTCTTGTGGTTTAGTTCACTTGCTTCATTGTTTACTGTTTTTTGGTCTGCGATTTTGGGACTAACTTTCAACTTTTTTTGAGTAAAATCCAGGTTATTATGCAATTCAACAGTCCAAACCTGTGAATTGGAAACCCCTTTGATTTTAAGCGGGGACCTGTGTACAACTTTATGCACTGTATTCAACTTTTGTCATGAGTGATTGGTCTTGTGGTTTAGTTCAGTTGCTTCATTTTTTACTATTTTTTGGTCTGCAATTTTGGGACTGGTTTTCAACTCTTTTTTTAGTTCAATCCCGGTTATTATGCAATTCAATATTCCAGACCTGTGAATTGGGGACCCCTTTGATTTTAAGTGGGGACCTGTGTATAACTTTATGCATTGTATTAAACTTTTGAGATGAGTGATTGGCCTTGTGGTTTAGTTCACTTGCTTCATTGTTTACTGTTTTTTGTTATCCGATTTTGGGACTGGTTTTCAATTTTTTTTTAGTTTAATCCAGGTTATTATGCAATTCAACCGTCCAGACCTGTGAATTGGGGACCCCTTTGATTTTAAGTGGGGACCTATATACAACTTTATGCATTGTATTAAACTTTTGTCATGAGTGATTTTTCTTGTGGTTTATTTTACTTGTTTCATTGTTTACTATTTTTAGGTCTGCGATTTTGGGACTGGTTTTCAAAAAAAAATTTAGTTCAATCCAGGTTATAATATTGATTGATTGTGATGATTTACACCAACAAAAGGTGCAAATGGCATATCATACTTATTTCTTAGGTATGTGGTATTGAAATATAAAATGTCTCCAAAACTATCTCATGCTGTTTTGCTTCTAGTATCAGCCCAAAATACATGTCGTATTCGATTATCATCGCCCAAATCAATGTCGAAGTAAAATTGTGGAGTCAATTCCCTCGTGCGACAAAAATGATTTAAGAGAGTTTTTCGAACTTTGGGCAACATAATTACGCACGTCTCGTTCAACAAAGTCAAGATTTTCGTAACCACCAGCAGCAAACACAAAAGACTTAAAAGTCTTATTTATACGAACCCCGACATCGTCATTTATATCAAGCACTCTTTTTGTCTACAAACTTATTTTTCTATTATCGTGAAACAATCTAGACTTCGTCGGGCTCATATCATGTGAGTGTTCCTCGTGTACGGACATAATATACCACTTCCCTTCTTTTATGTCAACGGTTATACGAGTTGGACATTCAACGGTCTGAGTAGGGTGAGTGTTTATTTCGGGTGGAATCGTTGACACGTATTTTCCCTCCCTTTCACATACCAAGATAAAGTACCTTAATTCCTTGTCAGGTCCTTTTTTTGAACTTTGTGTTCTAGTGGCAAAACCCTTTTTAATGGCATATTGTCGGTAAAAAATTTCACGCCATTTATAGTATCAAAACGCATTCCAACTATAGGAACTTATTCATCGACTACATTTGGAACCGAGTCATCAATATTTACATGGGAATCTGATTCATGAACTATATTTGCCACAGAATCATCCACAACTAAAGGATTTGAATGTTGAGATTCTTCAAAGAAGAGAATGTCATCAGGTGACAAATCTTCCATTACCTTAGACCTGTCGTGCATATTATGGTTAGCTTAAAGTACATTAACAAAAAACATAAATGCATATCAATACAAATTTCTTCATATAACTTCAATATTTGAAACAATGAACAAAATAATTCTACATTCTGCATTAAAATATAAAACTAGCAACATTAAGGAAGATCATTTGACATAGAATTTATTAAGAAGTGGGCTAAAGGTAAGAATGGTTTTATGAATTATTTAACAATTTGCAGTAAGTTAGTAATAACCTATTCATGTATATAACTAGGGTACAACAACAGCCGTGTTTTGGATTGTCATCCACATACCTTAGACGTGGATTGCAGAAAGAAGAACATTAGTTGGTGAAACATTAATAAATATTTAAGATCTAAAGTCCATCCACCTAAATAATAAGCTGCAATGTGTGCGTCATAGTGGCATCATGAAGACACAAAAATGTGGGTAAGAAATGAACAAATAAATTCAATGCAACATGGAATTGACAAATAACTGAATGGAGTGGAAGGAAGAAAATTTAATGGGTTTCTACCCAACAATAAAAGTTTATTGAATGCAACCGTACCTTCAATCCTTGAATGCAATAGTACCTTCAATGCCTATGCTAAGTTCAATGCGTAGTAAATGCCATGGACAACAAGGATTGAAATGAATGAATGAACCACATGTAGTTTTCAGTTTGAAAACAATTTGAATGGAACCCGGACGGTGCTGTACTTTGATGAAGGGCACGATTTTTTCTCTTTACTGTGCGAACGAAGGTGAAAATTTGGTTACGGCATTTCCATCAATATAATATTATTTAAGAAGAAGATCAGCATTTAAGAATGTCACCTACCTCCTGCAAAAAGTGTACTTGCACCCAAAGTCTACTTCCACCTTTAAAGATTAAAATAGTACTATTTTATTTACTTTTTAGATACCCTTACTGCAGCTTATCTAAGAAAGATTTAAAACTAATTTTTATTTGTTATTATCTTAATTAATTGGACATGACGTTCACTTTTTGACACAATGCACACGTAGTCACTCCTCCTTCAACCATTACCTGTGGGCACCGTTCATACATAAATGACGTCATATTCTTCAAAAAAATTATGTAAACATTCATTCCAAATGGAGTCATGGGAAGGGCTTGATATCGACGACAACGACATTGGTAGCTATGTACATTGTTGCAACTCCACTACTAATGTCATTTTGGGACCAACTGGTAATGTGCAAGCCGTGATTCTTAATCAAAACTCTGATAATGCAATAAACACTCAAGAATTTATAAACCCATATAGGTCAACAAAGTTATGAGCATAATTTTACATCCAACCCATGAAAATGGGCAGAAAAATTCCTTCAATTAAGGGTAATATTCATTAACAAATTTTAATCTAAGTGCCAACTATAATATTTATGATGTTTTATTTTTATTTTGAAGGACAAATTGATGGACATGATTGTGAACAAAAATCACTCCTGGGAAGTTTGAAAGAGTTAGATGTTTTCGTACTCCTAACTTGTGTTATCAAATCATGCAAACTCACTGGTCTTGGAGACATGCTAAAAAGGGTTAAGGTAACATACATATTATTTAGTCTTTCATACATTGTGCACAAAAATTGGAGTCCCATTTGAACCCTCACAAAAAAAAAAAAAAAAAAAAAACTTGCAAACATTAAGTTGGAGGATCACATGACAGTTCATAGAGTTGTACACAAGTCCCCACTTAAAATCAAAGGGGTCCCCAAATACATTGACACACCATAAGTGAAGCTAGTCCTGCACTATCCAATTCCCTAACTACCAATGTCGTTGTTGTCGATATCAAGACTTTCACATGGCTCCATTTGGAATGGATGTTTACATACAAATTTTGAAGAATGTAATGTCATTTATGTATGAACGGTGCCCACAGCTAATGGTTGAATGAGGAGTGACTATGTGTGCATTGTGTCAAAAAATGAACGTCATGTCCAATTAATTAAGATAATAGCAAAGAAAAATTATTTTTAAATCTTTCTTAGGTGAGCTGCAGTAAGGATACCTAAAAAGTAAATGAAATAGTATTTTTTAGAGCTTTAAATGTGAAAGTAGACTTTGGGTGCAAGTACACTTTTTGCAGGAGGTTGGTGACGTTCTTAAATGCTGAACTTCCTCTTAAATAATATGATATTTGTTGGAAATGATGTAACCAAATTTCCACCTCCATTCACACAGTAAAGAGAAAAAATTGTGCCCTTCATCAAAGTACAGCACTGTCCGAATTCCATTCAAATTGTTTTCAAACTGAAAACTACACGTGGTTCATTCATTCATTCCAATCATTGTTGTCCATGGCATTTACTATGCATTGAACTTAGCATAGGCATTGAAGGTACTATTGCATTCAATGATTGAAGGTACTGTTGCATTCAATAGACTTTCGTTGTTGGGTGGAAACCCATTAAATTTTCTTCCTTCCACTCCATTCAGTTATTTTGTCAATTCCATGTTGAATTGAATTTATTTGTTCCTTTCTTACCCACATTTTTGTGTCTTCATGGTGCCATTATGACGCACGCATTGCAGCTTATTAGTTAAGTGAATGGACTTTAGATCTTAAATATTTATTAATGTTCTCCTTTCTGCAATTCACGTCTAAGGTGTGTGGATGACAATCCAAAACATGGCTGTTGTTGTACCCTAGTTATATACATGAATAGGTTATTACTAACTGCAAATTGTTATAATTCATAAAACCATTCATACCTTTAGCCAACTTCTTAATAAATTCTATGTCAAATGATCTTTCTTAGTGTTGCTAGTTTTATATTTTAATGTAGAATTATTTTGTTCATTGTTTCAAATATTGAAGTTAATTTATATGAAGAAATTTGTATTGATATGCATTTATGTTTTTCGTTAATGTAATTTAAGCTAACCATAGTATACACAACAGGTCCAAGGTAATGGAAGATTTGTCATTTGAGGACATTACCTTTTTTGAAGAATCTCAACATTCGAATCCTTTAGTTCTGGATTATTTTGTGGCAAATATAGTTCATGAATCAGATTCCCATATAAATATTGATGACTCGGTTCCAAATGTAGTCGATGAATCAATTCCTACAGTTGGAATGTGTTTTGACACTACAGATGACGTAAAAAGTTTTTACTAACAATATGCCATTAAAAAGGGTTTCTCCATTAGAACACGAAGTTCAAAAAAGGACCTAACAAGGAATTAAGGTACTTTATCTTGGTATGTGCAAGGGCAGGAAAATACATGTCGGCGATTCCACCCAAAATGAACAATCACCCTACTCAGACCGTTGAATGTCCAACTCGTATAACTGTTGGCATAAAACAAGGGAAGTGGTATATTATGTCCGTACACGAGGAACACTCACATGATCTGAGCCCGCCGAAGTCTATATTGTTTCATGATAATAGGAAAATAAGTTTGCAGACAAAAAGAGTGTTTGATATAAATGACGATGTCGGGGTTCGTATAAATAAGACTTTTAGGTCTTTTGTATCTACTGTTGGTGGTTACGAGAATCTTTATTTTGTTGAACGAGATGTGCGTAATTATGTTGCCCAAAGTAGGAGAGCATTGAGGAATGAAGGTGATGGAAAAGCTTTCTTAAATCATTTTTGTCGCATGAGGGAATTGAATCCACAATTTTACTTCGACATTGATTTGGGCGATGATAACCGCATACGACATGTATTTTGGGCTGATGCTAGAAGCAGGGCAACATGGGATAGTTTTGGAGATATTTTATGTTTCGATACCACATACCTAACAAATAAGTATGATATGCCATTTGCAACTTTTTTTCAGTGTAAATCATCACGGTCAATCAATATTGTATCCTGGATTGAAATCAAAAAAATTGAAAACCAGTCCCAAAATACAGTAAACAATGAAGCAAGTGAACTAAACCACAAGACCAATCACTCATCACAAAAGTTTAATACAGTTCATAAAGTTGTACACAGGTCCCCACTTAAAATCAAAGGGGTCCCCCAATTCACAGGTCTGGACTATTGAATTGCATAATAACCTGGATTGAACTCAAAAAAATTGAAAACCAGTCCCAAAATCGCATAGCAAAATACAGTAAACAATGAAGCAAGTAAACTAAATCACAAGACCAATCACTCATCACAAAAGTTTAATACGTTTTCAATAACGCAAACTTTCAAATGAAAACACATATACAATGACCAACAATAATATCAATCATTAAAGAAGACAACAAAAAAAACTCACGTACTAAAAGCCTAAACCACAAACATCAAACCCTAAAGCTTAAAATGCGGGAAAAACCAAATAAACACATTACCTTCTCCTCTTTCCTTGTAATTGTGTTTCGCACACCATCGTCGTTACCCTTAACCATCGCCCCTTCGCACTACCTCGTCGTCGCACTACGTCTCCACTTTCGCAATGTTCACCTTTGCCGTAGGTACTCTCTCTACGAACATTCTATACTCTGGTACGCTTGCGGTTCTGGAAATCTTAAATTTCTTTCCTTTCTCATTTAACCCAAATGACTTGCCATGTAGCCTTTCTCATTTTACCAAACTGTCCATGTCACCTAATCACTCTTTCCATGTCATTCAGGTGTAATTTGGAGAAACGACTTTTGGGATGTCAAAAACTCATTTTTCTTAAATTTAATAACTAAGAGGTCCAAAAATCACCTTAGCACTGGAAATTATATGTCTCCGTTTTTTAATATCAGCAAAGAAACCATAATACGTGACTTCAAAACAAACCCCACGCTGCATATCAATACACCACATTTTACATATCATCTTCCTTTCCGATTATATGAAAAAAAAAAGGGTAAATAGTCAAGAACAAACCTGAGTTGCTACTTAAATCATAGGCTGCTTCAATCTAAAGGGCAATTTAGCGGAAAAATCAATCGAGATAATATGCACCTGCAATTGTTTTCAACACCTTTGATCGTGCGGTTGTAAGCGATTCCGGTGTAACCCAACTCCATAGCCTTCACCGCAAGCCAGGTGTGGTTGGTTTGTTCAGGATTTTTTTCACACTCCAAATACCTTATAATTTTATTTTATTTTTTTGTGTTTTTCTTCTTGTAACTTCTTAAAATTTTAAAGAACACACTACAAAACTATGTAGCACAGACACTGGCACAAACAGTGACACTAACACGACACGAATACGCAGATACGCATAATCTTTAAAATGTAGGATACAGGACACAGATTTATATATTATATAATTATGAATTACATAAATTGGCAATAAAGATTTATGTACACTTGTTTCAATTTTTGTTTAGAACAGAAAGATGTTTTTCATGACCGATTCAAAAGGATTTGTTTCCTAATTTTATAATGATAATAAAAATTTATACAATAAATTTGAATTTTTAGAAAATTAATATATTTCTCTTACTTAAAATTATGTTAGACCCGTGTTTAAATTGTTAAAAAATCAATAAATATTTTTTAAATTAGACACTTCATCAATATGTGTCTTACGAGTGTCGGTGTCTGTGTCTGACACGGACACACCATTTAAGATGAGTGTTCAAGTTTCATACATTTAAATGTTTAAAAGTATTTTTAAATAAAAATACAAAAAAAAATGTTTAGAAAATTATTGAATTGGATAATAAACTAGCTCTTACGACTTATAGATTTCTGGATGGAAACTGATATATTAAACATTTACAAAATAAATCACAGATTTCTGGCCTTCAAAATCTAGAAATCTTCAGTATTTTGAGGATCTTGCGCTACAAGTAACTATTTCTGATAAAGTTATAGAAAATACAAACTCCCATGTGATAATAATAAATAAAAACTGATGTGGCATTGAAAATTATGTTTGTTTAAACTAGTTAATAACTTTGACTGTTTTAAGAAAAAATAAGTAAACTATGATTCAAATAATTTCATATTTCAATTTTATTTGTTTTTTATTTATATGTACTGAGAAATATATAATTTTAAACACATTAAGAAAAGGGTTTTAAATTTAACTGAAAAGGGAGAGAAAGGGGACTGATAATGTATAAAACAATCAATTTCAATTTCTAGACGTAGGTCCTCACACATAAGTTGGTTTGTTCCAATTTAGAGATATTTGTGTTGTAAACATCTTATTTGTCTGACCAATAATAATAATAAATTTTCAAATTAGTTAAAAGGAAGTAAATAAATTTCATTTATCTCTAAATCTTATTTAAGATATAAACATGTGGATAGGTTAAATAATAATAGTGTGATTAAAAATAATAAGTGGGATAAGGAAGGTTTATTCTAGTGAGTCATTATTCTCTTGGTAAATTCATTTCGCACCATAAACTATCAACTTTTAAAAATTTTAAAATTATTCTTTTATAAGAAAATCATCCAATAGAAATCAATTTTTAAAAATCAAAATAATTAGTTGCAATAATAACTAAATTAGTGACAATTTTAGAAATTAAAAAAAATGATTTTTAAATTAATTTTTATTATTGTTATATAATTTTTAAATCGGTATCTAATTAGCAACCACGGATTTAACTACCAATTATTTAGATTCTAAATTTAGTAGAAAAAACTTTTGTTGCTAATTAGATACCAATTTAGAAACCATTTAACAATAATAAAAACTAATTTAGAAACCAAAAATTTATTTAGTCTCTAAAATGGTTTCTAATTTATTCACTATAGCAACTAATTATTTTTTGTCTATAAAATTAGTTTCTATTTCAGGATAGTGTTTATTCTAGAATTTAAAATCTAGAATTTAAAAAATACAATTCTAAAACAAAGAATTGGAACATAAAATTATTTCAGAAAAAAAAATTCCAGAATTAAAAATGTGTTTTGGAAATTCAAATCTAAATAAGAGATTTTATAAGTATTTTTTTTTTTTATCCATACTCTTATTTCATTTAAAATTATTTTGATCATTTTACAGGGACATTTTTGTGATTTTAGTGGCAAATTGGGTGCAGGAAATTGATATGGAGCAGGAAGAATTTGGGTATTCTCTTTCACAACTCAACAAGCCCTCTTTCTCCCTTCCTATTCTTCCCCTTCATGTCTTCTCTTCTCCAAAAATAAATAGGGTTTCACCCAAAGCTATTCTTCATTTCTTGATGATCTCCAAAATTCAAAACTATTTAAGAGATTATGTAAGAGAATATTTGTTATGGGTAAGTTTCTCCTCTTTCATTTAACTTGTGTTTCTTTTTTCTAGTAGAAGGTGCATATGGGTTTATTTGGTAATAGATGAGGTTTTATGAGTTGAGCTTATCTTTTAGTGTTTCTAAGTAGGATCTTGAGTTGTGATGGTGATCGAATCATAGTTTGGTGTTTAGTTCATCTCTTCAACTTCAAATTTTCTTATAAACTATAAGGGATCTAATATAAGGAAAATTATAAAAAGAAAAATTGTTCAAATTTAGGTATATAGGGTAATTTGAGTTATGCGTTGATATAGACAAATTGCCTATGTGAAATTTGGATTTTAAATTTATGGTTTGTAAGATAAATTGAGACGAATGTGTGTGGTAGTGAGTAAATGTATAAAGGGGTTGGTTGGATTTAAATTAGACTTGAAAACCTTAAAAAGTGTTGTGTTTTATAAAGAGTTGTTTGCTTATATGTTTCACAATACATTATTGAAACTTGTTGGATGAGTTCTAAATGGATATGGATGTGGTCTTAATGAAATAATTTGAAGTTGGAATATGGAGTATAGTTTAAGTCTTATTCTTACCATTCAAGTTGTTAACTGTATTATTCTCATTTAATGATTCTTTATGCATCACTAAAAAAAATCATGAAATAAAAATTAATTTTTAGAGACCAAAATAATTAGTTGCAATAATAACTAAATTAGAGACCATTTTAAAAACAAAAAAAAAATTGGTTTCTAAATTAATTTCTATTATTGTTAAATAGTTTCTAAATTGGTATCTAATTAGAAATCAAGGTTTTAACTACCAATGATTTTAGTTTCTAAATTTGGTCTCTAAAACCTTGGTTGATAATTAGATATCAATTTAGAAACTATTTAACAATAATAGAAACTAATTTAGAAACCAAAATTCCTTTTAGTTTCTAAAATGGTCTCTAATTTAGTTACTATTGCAACTAATTATTTTGCTCTCTAAAAATTGGTTTTTATTTCATGATTTTCTTGTAGTGCATGAGTTCTTGGTCATATTTAATTTAACATAGAATTTTATTCATTAATAATGTAATTAAAATATTATATAATACTACATGTCTTGCTAAATTGTATTAATATATGATTGAGATATGATTTTTGTCTATATCTTATTTAAGTGAGTTATCAGTAAAAAAAAATAAGAATTATATTTTTAGAGTTCCTTACTCAGATAATTATTTCTTACTTCAAAGAACTATTTATCATTTAAACAAAGTTATAGAGCAAGTCAAGTTTTAATAGAGAATTCACTTCAACAGTATTTTCCTATTTCTTTAACATGTTTTACATTATTTAAGTTTACTTTTGTAACATCCCAGAAAATAACATCTAACTATTACACTACAGGTTCTACATATTTCTATATACACTTGGAGTTTTTCAAAACATTCCTAATACATGATTAGGATTTGTAGAAATACAAATATTTACATATCCACAGCTCAAAATAAAACTCTGAAACCTCTAAGGCTCTCCTACACCTGTATGGTCATCTGCTCGTGTACATAGTACAGTCATTGCAGTTCAAACACAACAAGAAAAGCAAGGGTAAGCTAGAGAAAATAGAATTTTATAATATACACAATTAAATCAAAAGAGAAAACCAAATTACATGATCAATTTCTCAAATTATTTAAATTTCTTCAAATCTCAACAATAAACAATCACATAGATCTCACATGGATCTACACATCCAGAATATTCAACAAACAACGTCTTCCGGAAGACCCGTATTAAGTAAGTCCTACCAGAGACTAACACCTGATCCAAAGATTACCAGCGAATCCAACAGAAAGGATCAGGGTAAGTTCAATACAACCCAAGCCGTGCATCTCATATGTCACGGTGTGCATGAACTCCCCCATCAGCTTCTCACCACCTGATATCTTAGTCTATGTGACTTAGATCATCAGTGAAGCTCGGAGATCTCCGTTACCACATAGGCATCAATACTTAATACACAGCAAACATCAGTCCATACATTATCCCAAATGTATGAATTCAATTCCATACCATTCCGTCATACAATATCATTCAAAAAGTGATCTACAATATTCAAAAGCGTAATTAACATAAAAAAACAACACTTAAATATTAGACCATCAAAATATAATATTTTTACAAATTTAAATAATATATAAACAAACAACCCAATATATAAACACACAACATCACTGCAAGAAAAAAAATTGAATATTGGGACCACGTCCCTTCCACATTCAGATTTTCTATCCTAGGGTGCTATTAAAAATTAAATTTAGCTTCCCTTACCTCAATTGCTTGCTTTTCAAGCAACTTTTAGAATCTTATTCCCTACCGTTTGGATAAGCTTCAAGATTTACGGACTCTGTTTAAAAATATGATCGGGTAGAAATGTTCCTTAACTCCTCTGCTACAGCGTGGTATGATCAGATTCTAAAATAGATGAAGTTTGGGAGAGAAAATTAGGAGAGAGGGAGAGAAAGAAGAAAAATGGTATTGTGGTGGTGGGAAGAATGTTTCTGTTGGTTTTAAAAAAGGCACGCTGTTACAATTTTAATTACTCATGTATTGTATTGTATAATCATAATATATTATTTGTGTTATATTCTTTTTAATGTTTTATTTTTTTAGATTATGATTTTGAGCATATGTGGAATAAAATTATTAATATTTTCTCATTAAATGAGATTAAATTAATGATAGTGGTGTCAATGATGTAATACCATTGTGATTGTGTATGGAGTATTGAGTTATGACATGTATAAATAAGATATACGAACTCTTTATATGATAAATGATAGTCTTAGATGAGTAACCTCAATATTGTCTTCTGAAAAATCATCTTATTGAAATTATCATTATGATTCTATGGTATTTTTGGAAGGCAATAAATGATTTTAATATACTTGTTAAAAGGAGTTGTAAAATTTGTATATTTTATTTAATTATACTATGTTACCGTGTTTGTTTGAATTTGTCTTATAATTATGATGATTGTATATGTACACGTGAATAGATTGACAATGCAAGTTCAAAGATAATCTTATTATAAGTAAACATACAGAGATTTTCTTTGACGTGTTTAATGTATGAAATAATAAATTAAACTTACATGGCAGTTATTTTTGGAATATATATATTGTGTATGTTTAATTTTATGTTTTTATTTATTTTAGATCATTATAGTGTGGTTGTTATAAATAATATAAATTCAATTAAGAAAAAATAAGTTAATAATAAAAATATTGTAAAACTACAATATTTTAACATTGATTATGTATGTTCGCTAATATTTTAAAAGAGTGTGATCAATTCTTCCTACACCATATCTATATCAACCTACACTCTATTATCTTTTAAATTTTTCAAAATTATCCTCAACTTCGAATTTGAAAATTCAAAATTCAAAAAATACAATTCAAAGATCAAAATCTCTTTCTAGAAAAGGAATTTCAAGATGAAAAAAACATATTCTGAAAATAAAAATCCAAAACACAAAATATTAGGTTAACCCAATTTCTTACAACTTGAGTGGAGTGTTTGTATGTTGAACCCGAATAACACAATTTGACCAAAAATTATTAAATAATAACAATAATAATATAGTTACTATTCAATTTACTTCATATTTCATTAACTTAATGTATAATAAAAAAATATTTTAAAATTATAAATTTTAGCAAAATAAAACTTCTAAACTTAAGATTCAATTAACTTAACTTAATCCAATCAATCTAAGGAGTATTTTATTAAATTGAATCTACTAAAAAATTATAGAACCCTTAACTAAACCCAATATTTTGAATTAGGTTAAGTGATGAGATTTTCCAAACCTCATTTAGCTCAATCGTGTGCACTCCTATTCCACATTAGATAAAAAAAAATATGATAAAAATTTAAAAAGCACACAATATAATACAATAAATAAATAAATATATATACACATGATTTTCAAAATTAATTATTCTAAAAATAGTTTTACTTTATTTCAATAAACAATTTTTTTCATTATCTTTCTTATTTATTTCTTTTCAATCAATTTCAATTTATATTCACTTTGACTCTTTTTTTCTTTTGCATCCCTATTTTGTCTATTTATTAAAGAAAACATTGTGAATTTAGTAGGAGTGAAAGAGCAGGAAAGAAGATACAAGGAGGCAGAAAGATTGATTTTCTATGAGAAAAGAGAAATTTTTAATTTATTTATTTTCTTTTTCACTCATTAATTCTAACCATTTTTTCACTCATTAATGTTCTATCATTTTTTCACTTTATCAAATTAAAGAGTCAATATTTTTTTTTTCTCCCTAAGCTATAATGTTAAAATTTATTTATTTTTAGTCCAAACTTTAAATTTTATAGGTATTTATAGTATGAAAACTATTAAAATAAAATAAGTTCTTATTAGTGTTTTTTTAACATGTAATATTATAATATTATAAGAAGATAAAAGGAGGCAGAAAGATTGTTTTTTTATGAGAAAAGAGAAAAAATTTAATTTATTTATTTTCTTTTTCACTCATTAATTTCTAACCATTTTTTCACTCATTAATTTTCTATCATTTTTTCACTTTAGCAAATTAAAGAGTCAAAATATATATTTTTCCTCCCTAAACTATAATGTCAAAATTTATTATTTTCCTAGTCCAAAATTTAAATTTTATGGATATTTATATTAAGAAAACTATTAAAATAAGTTTTTATTAGTGATTTTTTAGCATGTAATATATTATAATATTATAAGAAGATAAAAGGAGGCAGAAAGATTGATTTTTTTATGAGAAAAGAGAAAAAAATTAACTTGTTTATTTTCTTTTTCACTCATTAATTTCCAACCATTTTTTCACTCATTAATTTTCTATCATTTTTTCACTTTAGCAAATTAAAGAGTCAATATATATTTTTTCTCCCTAAAATATAATGTCAAAATTTATTTTTTTCCTAGTCCAAACTTTAAATTTTTTGAGTATTTATAATAAAAAAATATTAAAATAAGTTTTTATTAGTGTTCTTTTAGCATGTAATATATTATAATATTATAAGAGATAAAAGAAGGCAGAAAGATTGATTTTTTATGAGAAAAGAGAAAAAATTTAATTTATTTATTTTCTTTTTCACTCATTAGTTTCCTACCATTTTTTCACTCATTAATTTTCTATCATTTTTTCACTTTAACAAATTAAAGAGTTAATATATATTTTTCCTCCCTAAACTATAATGTCAAAATTTATTTTTGTCATAGTCCAAATTTTAAATTTTATAAATATTTATAATAAAAAAAATATTAGAATAGATTTTTATTATTATTTTTTTAGCATATAATATCTTATAATATTATAAGAAGATAAAAGAAGGCAGAAAGATTGATTTTTTATGAGAAAAGAGAAATTTTTTTATTTTCTTTTTCACTCATTAATTTCCTACCATTTTTTCACTCATTAGTTTTCTATCATTTTTTTACTTTAGCAAATTAAAGAGTTAATATATATTTTTCCTCCCTAAACTATAATGTCAAAATTATTTTTTCCATAAAAACTTTAAATTTTATTCGTATTGATAATAAGAAAACTATTAAAAAATAGTTTTTTATTAGTGTTTTTTTCTTATAATATATTATAATATTATAAGATGATAAAAGGAGGCAGAAAGATTGTTTTTTAGAGAAATTTTATTAATTTATTTATTTTCTTTTTCACACATTAATTTCCTACCATTTTTTCACTCATTAATTTTCTATATTTTTTCACTTTAGCAAATTAAAGAGTTAATATATATTTTTCCTCCCTAAACTATAATGTCAAATTTTATTTTTTTTTCCTAATCCAAACTTTAAATTTCATAAATATTTATAGTAAGAAAATTATTAAAATAAATTTTTACTAATGTTTTTTTAAATATATAATATATTATAATATTACAACATCCACATCAATAATTAAAGTAAAATATTTTAACATCTTAATTTACATTCAAAATCTATTTTTCATGTGAAAAAAATTGGCTATAACTCATATTAATCATTTTCTTAGTATAACTATCCATATAATATTTAAAATTTCGCATTAAATACGGAAAAAAAAACTTAAAAACATATTAAGCTCCGGTGTTGTTTCAATAATTTTAAATCCAATATTTGGTGCATATCATTTGCATGAATAATCAACTATACCCTAGAATGCGTAAATCAATAGCAATTTAACTTTTATAAGAACAAAATATCAGATTTATCAATAAAATATGTAACAAAAATATCGTATTTATTTTAACTTTACAGAACCATTTCTATCATTAAATTGTATTGTTTAAAAGCTAATTTGATACTGAGTTATATTATTTTAAGACGAAATTGATATTAGGAGTAAAGTTCATAGCATTAAGCACAAAAGTAACAACAGTTTCTCAACTGTTTTTTCATACTCCTCTCAGTGCAACATAAACACCTCTAGAAGTGCTTGTCAAACATAATATAGAAAGATAACTTTCAAGTTCTATTTGCAACTAAGGAGGGTTCAATTCACCAAGTATTTAGTATATATATAACGGCAATTTCTTCCTGCACCATATCAATGCTTTTAAAAATGACAAAAATACCCCCTTCAATTCAAAATTATAAAAATAACCTTTTTTAAGGTGGGTGTAGATAAAAATTACTCCTGGAATCTTTTATGCAGAAATATTCAGAATTTGAATTTCCTTAACATTTTTTTTTAATTCCAATTTTTTTTATCTAGAATACATTTTCAATTGTGTTCCGGATATTTTTTGTCCGGAATGCATTTTTTTGGTTTTGAATTATATTTAATATTCTGGATTTTCAAATCCGAAATAATGGTAATTTTGAAAATTTTAAAAAACGATAGGATGCAGGAAGAAATTGGCATATATAAGAGATAAACGATTACTGAATTAAACATGCACTATAATTTGAACTGTGGAAATAAGCTAACAAAACTGAATTGTGGGCAGAGGGATGTATGAGAGCACACATAATCAGAAGATCACCGGCCAAAACTAATTTTAAAAAACGTAAGAGTTGACTAATTACAATAACAAATATGATCATCAAAGGAAAGCAAAAAGTTAATCTCCCCTATCCACAGAACAGGAAAAAATAATATATCACAGCCACCAACTCGGCCAGATGAAAATTTGGAAACCCAAAAAAGTTTGCCTCTCGTCTTTTACGCCTTCACTACACACATCTTTCCAGCGCAAATCCTAAAAAAAAACATCATACAGACATCTTAGCCAGTAATTAATTCAGTCAAGTTATAGTTCAAAGGTTGCAAAAGGAAGCCAGTGTACCCTCAGCTACGCATGCATGCATACATACATGGAAAGCACCAGAAAACATAAATCAGATAAAAGAACCCTAAACAAGAAGCAACAATAGACAAACAAAGACACAGATAATAGGATAAACACAAATATCGCCATTATGAAATGGGAAATGGATAAGCCGCAGTGGTATTTTCAACAGCACCTCCTGCAGCTATACACCCAAGGGCTGAACTTTTTTTCAGAACATTTACTTTTAATATTTTAAAAGGAAAAAAAACAAGGGCAGGGTTGTCGTGATCCTGTGACATGACAGCAATGGTTCGGTGAAATTGATATTACACGATTAATTCAGAGACTTCTAGAAAAATAGAGAAACCATCAACTTATAATAAAATAGTCCAGCTCCATGGTATATGCTGCTTCACTTATTTATATCCTTCTTTTTGGTGTAAACATGTTTAGTTTATTATGTAAACATGTTTAGTTTATTAAAGCAGAAGTTGCTTCATTAGAAGCAGGGTATTATTAGGGACTTCTTTTGATAGATACAACAGGCATGAAGACAAAAGTATACATATATAGTTACGGTCGCATGGAATAGCTTCATTCAAAAGAAACAGCAATAGCTGAGATGAATGGCAGTACTTAACAAATTACACCAACTTGTGGTGATCCAGATTTAATGCATTGAGGCGCCTTAGCCAGATCAAATATTTCACACACACATTAGACATTCATAAAATACACCAGTATATGATGATCCCAACAATAATGCAGTGTGACTTAAGCCAGCTCAAATATCACCAATCACACAGGCAAACAATAATCTTAAATCTACTATAAATATGAATAGAAATTACCTCAATTCACCGTCAACTCTGTGATTTTTTCCCTGTAACAATCTGAAATATCCGGAGGCCCCTGCTGAATGCTTCATTGAAAAGTATTCTGGTTTGCATGTTCTGAAATCCGGGCAACCATGATAGGAGTGCCACAGGGGCCATAACAATGACTCCGAACATTATGTCATATAGACGAGCCACTGAAACCACACCATCCCAAATGATAGTGGACTGCAAAAATGGTCGGAATACTTGTGCAATTGATATCAGGCCCCAACCTGTGGGAACGAATGCCAGCAGGCTAGTAAAAATATCAATAAATTTGAATTTAGTGAATTCCAGCAAAACAACTATCACAAGTATTGCAATAATTATGACAAGGAACTGGACCAGACGATAATAGATGTGCTCTTTGGCTGCGTATCTGTTCCGGGCATACACTACCACAACATAAATCCCAGATATAACAAGCACATAAATCCAAGATAGCAAGTAAACACCAACACTGGTACTTCTACCAGAAATGCCAAGCTGATACACAATTCCATATTGGAAAAAGAAGAATCGAAGGTCTAAGATTATCTCCAAAAGCTTTCCCCAAAGGCCAGTTACCTTCAGATGATCCTGTTCTTCATACCACCACCTTTCCCAGCTCTGTTCAGCTTTAGCAAACACACTTCCACTGTACCAAATCCAGTTCATAAAATCATCAAAGTCATAAACAGTTTTTAACCAATCAAAGCCGGAAGGATTGAACACAAATGGCGCCATAATCCATGACGCTACTAAGAACCAACTAGTGATGGTCAAGGCTATATAAACAAAAGTGTCAGTTGCTACAGGGCTATGTGTAGCATAAATTACAAGTATTAGCCCCAACTCAATTGCTTTCACAAAATGGCTACGAGCAAAGAGCCTATAGATTTCAGCAAATCTCTTGTGCTCAACAACAAAACCACGACCAGTAGCTCGGTATTTCGCCCCACCATGCAGAACAGTCCGACCAAAGAAATGACTACGAGTGCCCATTGAGAATGTGTAAAAAACTGATGAAAGCTGGAGCTGCATTGTCAAGAAATCCCAGATAGCTTGAAGGAACCCATGCTCAAGGGAATTTTCTACAATCATAGGAAGGGCAGTGAAAAGTCCGAGTTGGATGATGAACTGTTGATTCAAGATGGTACCAAGTGCTTTATTGTTATTACTGTTACTTTCCATTGCATTCTCAACACCACTGAGCGCAAGATATAGTCGACACCATAAAAATGCATAAACAGTCAGAATCACCATCATTGTGTTGAAGAAGAACCCCACAGTAGTGTAGAAGAATGACAGCATACGGAAAAAATCCAGCCTATGTCCCAATCTGTACACATCCCTACTTAAGACTTGCTCCCCGTTTCCACTAGCAACCTTAGCTTCAAACATTGATACTTGATTCAACCCAACATCCCTTCCCTTTCCAACCTGAATGTATTCATGGTGAGTGACATTCCCTCCACGAAGAGTACAATTAAATCCAGCAAAGATGTCCTCACTTATGTTGATCACTCTGGACGCTTTACTAATACCACCTCGAGTCAAGAACCAAAATCTGTCAAATACATCTGGGTGACCATAATGCATTCTAACCTTCAAAGGATTTGCCAAAACCCTCTGCCCTAAGGTGACAAAACTTGTTTCCTGAGCTGACATGAACCAGGCAAGAGAAGAAACAGAACCAGTAAAAATGTGTTCCCTAACTCCCAAAATAGTGGGTCTCCGGATACCATAGTAATGCCTGTATTCTTCCAAGAGATTTCGCATTTTAAGAGCTTCCTCAAAGTAGTTGTCCTGATTCATATCAATAGTCTGGACTGCATCACCACGAGTGAAGATGATGGCATGATTTTGATTTTCTGGTTTTCCTTCCCCAAGCTTCAAAGGCCCAGGCAACTTTACTCGGTAAATTTCCACCTCCCTCTGCAACTGTTGGTCATACTTAACAAGAACAGAGTAATAATCCTTCTCATCCCTTCCAGAGGTTTTCTCATCAACATAAGCAACTCGAAGAGCCTCATTTTTTTTCATTAGATACAAAATTTCATCAGCATGAGGATCCTTCTTTTCTTTCTGAGTTCCATATATCTGACAAGCAATCACATACGTGAATTTCATTAAAGCAGTCCCATACTCATGGCCTTTAAATAACAAACTAACTGAACTGCTTCCTCTACTTAAACTCCTAGAGGAAGGTGACCTTTCAGAGTTGGAACTCCCTAAGCTATCTGGTCTCATTGAAACAAGTTCCCGGGCACCTTCTCGAATATCCATTTCTGATGCAGAATCCAGAAAAGTCAACATCTTGAGAGCCCGATAGTAGTACATCATTCCTCTAACTGTTCGTGACAGGGTCTGGCCCCTATAGGAAGCCCAGAGCCTCAAATCCCTAAGTTTATCAGTCCAAAGATCACTGTCTTTTGTCATTCCCTCCCGACGCATCCTCTCCATAAAATTTTTCCACTCATCATCATATATAGTCTGCAAATAGTACAGGATTGAAACCCCATCTTCATTCTCATTTCTGAGCTGTTCTTTGTTGTATAACACTTCTTCACTATAGTAAGGTGTTAGCACACTGAAAGCCATCATTTTCTCAACTTGGGGTGCATGGGGCATGTTCATAAAAAGAGAGTTACTGAAGAAAGCAATTCTCCGTCTAGCTTCTAAATTTACTGGAATGTTTTGCATTGAATCATTGGATGTAAGAATTGTGTGCAAGCGCCGAACCTGCCTATAGAAGTTCTCATTGCTGGTGTCAGGTAACTGAATGGCATTCTCAAAAAGTAGACCAGAAGCAGGATTCTGTTGAGCCAAACCATCCTCCTTAAGCTGTTCAGGATTTCTTTGCTCCTTGAAAAAGTCTCGGATAGCAATCTCATAAAGGGCTTGAAGGGTATTCACCACTTGGTTAGGATCTTTGACAGGCCTGTTTAATAACTGAACAAGTTTGATCAACTTGTTGTGAAGCTTAGGCAGTGCAGTTGTATTGAACAATTTAGTGAATTTTTCAATCTCAAGAGAGTGACCAATTTCCTGAAACAGAACAGTCACAATAGAATGCTCTTCCGTGTTGTGCTTGATAATCTCAAGAAGCAAGTGTTTGACACTGTCATAAGCTTCAATGACAGCACAGCGTCTGTATTCACTCTTGCATATCTTTGTACAGAGCCTCTTATCACTATCATCAACCAGCTCTTTGGCCTGACTGAGTGCCAACAGTAGCTCATTGCAGAGCAGAAAACATGGCCAGCGGATTACCCTGACATTCCAAGAGTTCTCAGGCAGCTCCAGCAACTCAAACTCTTTGTCAGATATAATATCCTCCTCCCTAAAAGACAGAATTATCTCATTCCATATCAAAGCAAACTTGTTGGCCTCAATCTGGTTAGACTCAAGCTTCCTATAGGGCCGACCAAGCCCGTACCTGAGCTTCAGCCTGTGAATCGCATCCTTAAACTTACTCTTCAATGTTCTTCTTGTATTCAATAACTGCTCCTCCGGCATGAGATTAAACTGAATTGCGCTAGCAAAAAACTGGAACCTCAATTTCAGCTGTTGCATATTTCTTATCTCACCCAAGTGTGCAAACAACCCCACACCTGCCCCAGCAAAAGACGAGTATATTGAATACCAAATCTGTATATCCATAAGATAAATCAACACAACTGGAAGCCACAACAACCCAACAGCAAACCGGTTGCTGTTATGAAAAAACTGATGCCATTCATAGTTAACATTTTTCAGGTCCAACACTGCCTTTGACGGAGCAATCATGGGTTTCACCTGCAAAAAGTAACTGAAGCAAAATTTTGTGGCCAGCACCACAATCCAGAAGACTGAATACTTCACATTGTCGACAAGACCTTCCCTCAAACCACGTCCCACAAAGCTCCTGCTCTGAAACCACCATGACAACATGTAGAAAATCCTCCAATTTGTGTTCTCCACAAAATTCCTAATCCAAGGAAGCACAAAAAGAGCCAAAGCCAAAAGCTCCGGAATAATGAAAACAAGCACAGCCTGCAGAAAGTTCACCACCCGTTTATTTGCCGCTGGTGACCACCGCCTATCATGGTCCCTCTGCGTCCAAATCCTGGCATAAAACACAACAAACACAACAATCCAGGCAGCAGCCACGACACACTTCAGCACCATCCTCACTCCAAGCCCAATTGTCTCCCGCGACACCAACCTGTACTGCATCCCCATATCAAGCAAACTCTGCACAAACCTCAAACCAGTCCAAGTGAAAAAGATAGTCAAAACCCTGACCTGCACAGTCCTATCCTCCAAAGCCTGCCAAGGGTAAGTCCTCTCTTCCCAAGCCACAATAATAGCAGCCTGAAGAAATAATATCAACATCACCCAAAGCCTATCAAAACTCCTAAACAAATTCCAAAACGACCTCTGCTCCACAAACCCAGTCTTCCCCACTTGCTTCCCACCACCACCAGCAGTAACAAAGAAGTTACTCCCAACATCAAGAGGCCACTTAAGCTTCTCAAAACACCTCCTACTCCAAAAATATTCATTAATATCATCATAGTTTCTCCAAGCACTATGAGGAGCAGTACCATTTCTACTACTATCAACCTCACGCCTAATAGTATCATAAATAGGCTTCACAACCGAGTTCAAAAACGCGTTCTCACCGGAAATCGAGGGCATAACCGGCTGCCCGGTGTTCTCGTCGATGAAATCTTCTAAAATTCTGTTCAGCTCGTTCGCCATGTTGTGGAAGATATAGCAGATGCACTCCGGCATGAAGCGAAGATTTGCGGCCTCTCCCCAGATCAGGAGGTACAGCGACACGTAAAGCAGCTCACGTCGAAGGTCGTCACCGGCGCCACCACGCCGGTTGTCGGAGATCCAGATGTTAGACTTCTTCCCAAGGTAGGAGCACCACGCCCCGTAGTTTTTCAACAGCTTCTTGCGAAACCGCCGGAGAACGCCGGCGTCGAGCGTGTCGATGTTGTCCGGCGGCGGTGTGAGGCGCATCTGAGCGTTCGCGAGGTGGAGAACCAAATGCTCGCGCTGGTTCCGAACGTTGTCACGCTGGAAGCCGAAAAAGAGCGCAAGCCAGTCGAGGAGATCCATGTTCGACCGCCATTGCCCGAACGGAGGACGTCGGAGGTCCCCGACTGACCGCAGCGCTGCCACCGCCGCGCGGACCTCGGGGAAGCGAAGCGACGGGTGGTCCGCGAGGAGGTTGTGCACGGGGATGATGTTGAAAGGCTCTTCGTCGCGGCCTGTAGCGCCGGCTGCCGCCGGCGGAGGGTGACGGTGGCGGAGACTCATAGCATGGGAATCCAAACCCTAGAAGAAGGATGAAACTGTAGTAGCAGTAGCAGCAGCAGTACTATACAGTAACGGGTTTCGAAGTTGAAGAAGGTGCTGAAAGTGTGGCTAGTGTTTGTTACAGAGAGAGAAAGACAGAAGAGAGAGAGAGAAGGTGGTGAACGGTGATGATGGCTAACGTGCGCACTAGTCAAAAGCTGAGGGGGAAGAAAGAAGAAACGGCGCCTCAGAAGCGCGTTGAGATATTTTCACTTTTGCTTCTTTAGTTTTAATTAATTGCTGAATTAATTAAACGGAATAAATATCTTGCTAACCTATATATTGCCTCAAACTTTCACCTTTATCGTCTTTTTTGAATTTATTTTTGGTTTTATTTTAATTAATTTACCCCCATGAAATTTTTAGTAACCTCTTAAATTTGACATAGTCTTTTTCTTGCATCGCTTTCACCGTCGTTGTCTTTTTTTTTAATTTTCTTTTTCAATCTTTGTTGTCGTGGTCAATTTATGGATCGTGATCCCCTTAATTTGAAAATAAAATTGCAATTTACCAGCATCATTGACTATCGAATCAAACTTCTTATAGAAAAACAAAGAAAATAAAATTTCTAGTTGACATGATCATGTGAGAATATCCCTTCCCGCCATGTGTAAGAAGAAGCTTCTTACAAAATTTACGGAGTAACAAACATTAATTCAAGATAACAAATATTTTTCTAATTATACCCTTAATTAATTAATATGGAAAAAAAATAATTACGAAAGATGAAATGTAATAATACATAAATATGTAATAAAATAAAATAAAAACCAAAAAATATAATATACAATTTTCTTAAAGTTTCATTAAGAATAAGAAAATTATAATTTTCTTAATGTAGGCAAAACCTTGAAACACTATTATAAAAAAAATGAAACACTATTATAACAATGACAATGAAAGTTTGTTTACTTTCTCTGATTTCAAGGATTCTCCACTCTTTTATCACTATAAATCATACTCCTATTATTGTTAATGCAGAATTTATTTTAAGATTGAATAAATTATATTGAAATATATGCATTTTTATTCAAACTCTAAAAATAATTTCTTTGCAATGTTAAAATATGCCGGAATCAAGTAATTTTGTTTTACAGCAATAAAGTAATAATGAAATAATTTTGTATTATGTTGAAGTGGACAAATTGAACGGCATTGGAAGGTGAACGGAATTGAAAGGGAAAGAAAGAGTGAAAAGGTAACGTAACGTGCAATTTTGGATGGCGGAGAGAAACAAACGCTACGCGCTTCTCTTGTTTCAAAACCACTGAAGCGTATATAAAGAAAAAACAGCACTATCGAGAGCTTTCAATCTTGATAGCGAACACAAGAGGGCTCATATTAAAAAAACAGCAAATAGATTCCAATATGTCAGGATATTTTTAATTTTAATCATTAAAAATGTGTTAAAGTAAAAATATTGGGAATATATTTTTAGTCTTTGTATTTTCAATTAAATGTAATTAGATTACCTTGTTATTAGTAGATTTATTTCACATAATTATCGGATATTTTATCATTTACATATTGTAGTGACAAACATGAATTGAAAAAACTGCATTTTCACTTTTATTATATTTAAAAATTAATTACTACAGTACAAAAAATGAAGTTATTTTCGCGAATAAGTAGGAATGGGTAACCTGATAAGTTAATTGTGATACTTACCTTTTAAGCTTTTAAAAAACACATAAATTTTGCTTTTACTTTTTTTTTTTTACTTTAAGATACATAATATAATATAAGGATTTAGAAAATAGTTTTAGAATATAAATGGTATAATTAAAATGATGTATAAATACTAAATATTTTATTATAAAAGTAAAAAATTTATATGAATAGAAAATTCAGTTATTGAAATTTTATTTTAAAATAACTACTATTATTTTTTTCTTTTGTGTCTTTTCTCTACGCATTTCTAACTTTATCATTCATCAGATTGACAATCGGATACCATTTAGACTCATGTGATAGAGTAGAGTAAAGTTTGTCCCCTGCTAGTGAGTAGAGTATAACTGCCTGATTAGAATATTTGTTTAGACTAAGTTCATTTATGTTTTTTTTCCTTTGAGCCAAATTTAAGTTTTACTATGTAATTAGGTAGACGTGTTTTGCATGTGGCTTCAGGGATAGTCTCTGTTAACCTAGCGTCATAGTGTATGTGTTCAAATCATTGATAAGACTTTGATGCATGTTTGGTTGTCTTAGCTTTCTTTAGGAGCTGAAGTTCTTTGTGAATATTGATATTTCTAATCAAGTAAGGGAAGCTAATTTTATTTTTTCAACACTACCCTAGGCTAGAGGAACGAGATGTGAAGGTGACTTGGTCACAAGTTTCAAATTTATCCTGCAAGAATGTTATTTGATGAAAATTGTTTGTCTATATCTTTTGAAAGTGTAGAGATATTAGATTTTGATAGTTTTGTGTCTAAATCTTGTAGATTAAATAAGGTACAAATTGAAGTATTGATTTTTGTTGAAGATTTAAAATTAAGTTAATTTTGTTACTAAAATTTCTGATATTTTTGCTCAAGTGGCAGATTTTCTCTCAAGTGAAAATATAACAAAAAATTTACCTTCTCTCGGATTCATTTTTACTCAAGAAAAATTGGAGTGAAAATTATCTCTCTTTTCGATTGTATTTTCACTCAAGCGAAGAAATATTTACTCAAACAAAAATAATACTATAACTGAATTTTTGTCTTAGGTCTATTTTCACTTAAGTGAAGGGAATTTCGCTCAATCTAAAAAAACTTTTGATTTTTGTTTGTCGGGGTATTTTGTAATGATTTTAGTATATTTAAAAGTTAATGTTTATTTATATATGTGATTGAATATTTATTTCCAAAAGTTGTATGTTAGGTGATATGAACTATAAATAATGTGAAAATGTGGTTGAGACATAATATTTTCAGGAAAGAAATAGCGTGTTAAGATTGTTAATATGTGCATTGAATTAGGAATTCGTCTAGAATGAGATATTCTGACTCTAATGTGTACTGAAGTCATATAGATGAAAATTATCAGGTGGTGAGAGTCGAAAGAGGTTCATATGACTCAATTTGCAGTTTGAAAGATACTGGTATGGAAGGTCATATAGATTTACCTTGTCATACAAGTTGACTAAATTCATATATTCGTGTAGTTGTGTGGCAAGATAGCATACTAAAGGTAGTATGACAGGTGCAGATCTCTGAATTCAAATTCAATGCACGAGTCTACCAAAAGTAGAGTCAAATGTCTATGTGTGATGTTAGTGGATTTTTAGCATGAGTGTATTGAATATGAGTTATTTGTGGACACTTTAGTGTTTAGTATACTGAGATTGATGAAATGTGATGATTCATATGCCTATGGTTGTATTATTTGAATCTAAAATTATATTGAAAGTTAAAAAAATTCTAGCTTATCATATTTTTTGTTGTTGTTCTTTGTCTTTAAAATATCTCATGATAGTGTGTTATACGAGAGAGAAAAATATTATAACTGATAAAACTCTATATTGATAAGATGTAATTTTTCTTTTTCTTTAGATATTATATATATATATATATATATATTAAGATCTTAGAAAGATATTTTGTAATAATATTTGATAATGATGTAAATGATACGTATAATATTTTCTAAATTTCATCTATCATATCCAATCCGTTTAGAATACACAATCAAATGAAAAAATAAAATAAAAACACTAATAATTAAAAATAACAAATAAGTTATACTCATATATATGAACTCGAATAATAATAGAAAACTATTTAAATTCATTAAATATAATTATAATATGGATAATATATGAATTTTTAAATTAAATATAGAAATATAAATATGGGTCATATTTTTAAATTATTGAAATATCTTTAATTTATTTAAAATTTTATTTTAAAAATTAGATGATTATAATTTTTTTTATTATTACATATATATATGTGTGTGTCTGTGTGTGTTTTCTTACAACAAGGACCGAAAACACTCAAGTAAGTTGACAAGACCACCTTCTTTCACTGATCTGCAAGTTTTTAGGGCTTCTCAGCTACTCTTTAGGTAGAACTCTTTAGGTACAACAAGGACCGAGAACACTCAAGTAAGTTGACAAGACCACCTTCTTTCACTGATCTGCAAGTTTTTAGGGCTTCTCAGCTACTCTTTAGGTAGAACTTCTCGGCTGCTTTCCCGACTTCTCTCCAAGTAGGACTTCTCGACTTCTTCTCCTCACGGATGGGTGTGTACCTGCAAGACGCTCTGATGCCAAAGTCAGAAATGGTTTTATGTTCATCAGATAAAATTCACTCTTACTTACCTCTTATCTTGACCCCCTATTTATAGGGTTTTCTTATTAAACTTAGGTCTTACTTTGGAACTTTCTTTCTGCACCACTTTATTATTTTACATACACCCATTAATGTAGGCTCTTTTTGAATTAAGTCTTATTACGGTTGATTTATATATATATATATATGCATAACATCGGTTAAACCTTTCGACTGTACCAGTACATATAATGTCAAAGAGAAAACAAATATGTAGTATCTTAGGTTGAAATGTTAATAATTTTCATTTTTATTTTTTTAAACATGTTTAATGAATACTTTTATTGATACGAGTGTATTTAATAAATACTAAATACAAAATTCATTTGTATCAAATATGAAAAGTATGCGTTTTTATTAAAAATAAATAATAATAATAATAATCTTTAGTTTTTCATAAATATGAAATTTTTCAAAGAAATTAAATCTTTATAGCTAAATTCATAAAAAAGATTATATATATATATACTTTTTTTTCTTTTTGCTATTGCTAAAGCTGTTACCAAGATATATCCAAAAAGCCGTAGTTTTCTTTCTTGCAGATGAGTTGTCCAACGGAAAAGTGGGTCCCACTAAATTGGACCATAACCATAACGGATGTGGAGCCTGTACTTTTGACTTCCTCTAACCTTAATCGTTAAGAAATTTTTAATTATTAAAAGAAAATAAAAGGAATCCATAACGTATTAAATTCCTTAAATAATATTTATTATCAAATAATTTTAATTTACTAAAATTATTTATTCATTAAATAATCAATTAAATGATATTATGCTAATAATAAAAACAAATAATTAATACATTGTACATTCAACAATAAAAATAAGACCGGACGAATATTTATTTTTAAATATACGAAAATAAAATCTTAAATCTATTTAAAAATACATTTACTATCGAAGTATCACGTAATTACAACTTGTTTTTAGCCATATTTACGAACTTTTACAGGGTCAAATTCTAAAATTTTATAATAAATAAATATTTTAAAATTTATGTTTAAGCTTATTTTCAATTAATAGATATTATAAAAATTCATGATAATGTATTAAAACTGAAGTCTAAACTCTTTCATACAAACATTTTGCTTTATCAAAGTGCATAAATTTTCTCTAAATATACCGAAAATATATTTAAATTCCGACTATATCCATAAAAAGTATTATGAAGCTCTATTAAAAAATAAAGAAAGAAAAATAATATACTTTATACATTAAAGATTCGTAGTTGAGATTTATTTTTAATTTTAAGTTATAATTTTAGAAACTTTAAAAAAAGTTATAATTTTATAGAATATATATATATATATATATATATAGTATAAGAAAAAAGTTTATGACTATAGTATAAAATACTTTCAATCAATCACAAATTATCATATATGCCAGGTTTATTAATTTCTTAATTTAAAAGTTATAATAATGATTTATAATTTATGGACAGTGTAAAAGTATTTATAAATGTATGAAAACATAAATTATTAAATTTAGGTTTTTAATAGATTCAAAAGTACACAAATTTATTTCAAATAATATTTATTAAATTCTAATTATATAATAGTAATAGTAAGTACACAAATTTATTTCAAATAATATTTATTAAATTCTAATTATATAATAGTAATAGTAATAATAATAATAAGAGTAAATAAATAATAATGATATGTACAGTATCTTAACCTCCTAGGATTAGTCCTAAAAATGGATAAATCGGTATATGATGGCTTCACGACATCTAAACCATCAAATTTGATTCATGTACCTCATCCTTAAGTTAATGCGATTGATCATTCACAAGGAATATGTTATCAAATGGAGAACTTAGTTAAGAACCTTAATCAAGTATTAAACTGCTAAACGAGTTATAAATACATGTTAACAAGAAGAATGAGCCTGATACAATGAAAATCCATGACAAAATAGTATAAATAGATAACCTCGAGACATCTAAATGTTAGGTCAAAAGCATCTATGACTTGTTAATACAACATACTAACTTGAGCGTTGAAGTACCATTTGTAGATATCATTCCCACCTTGTTGAACACTTTGAGATTGATAGACCATATTAACTTGAGCGTTAAAGTGTCTTTTGCAGATATCATCCTCACCTTGCTTAACGCTTAGGGACTAAGAGGACCAAGAGAGGAAGCCCAAAAGTAAAAGACTGAGAAAAAGAGATTAAGCACAATAGGAACAGTGTGCATAAGAGTAATGGTGTTCTTAGATTCATTTCAACCTTGTAAGAATATTTTGGTACCCACTGTGAGCTCAAGTGAGATCGCAAGATCACATGGTTGCCACAAGAGGAATGACGAGAATGGGAAGACCCCTAGTGGGAAGAATCAAAGACAATCACACAGACCCCACCCTGACGATGTTGATGGAACTTCAAAGGGAACTAAAAACTCTAAAAAGTACTAAAGAAATAGATGATTTGAAAGCTTAAAACACCCACATGAAGCAAAATTTAAGGAATGAGGAAACAATCTTGTTAGTCTCAGAATAGGGAGAATTAGTCGGGTCAAGTCGACCAGCTCCCTCGGAAACTTTGAAAGTCGATAGCTTTGGAACAACAATCAGTCACCTCACACACACTTTATGGAGCCTCTTCAAGACGACATCCCTTCCCTAAAGATATAATAGAAACATCACTCCCGACCAACTAGAAAATCCCAGCCTTGGAGAAATATGATGGTACCATAGATCCTAACGAGCATGTTGTTGTCTATGCCATGCAAGTCAACTTATACACCTCAGATGATGCGATTTTATGTTGCACATTCCTTATGTCACTAAAAGAAGTGGCCTTGAGTTGGTTTACTCGACTATTGCCCCAATCCATAAACTGTTGTGATACACTTGTAGCAGAATTCATATCCCAATTCGTGACAAGTCGCCTTCATCATTTAATGTCAATATCTTTGGTGAACATCAAACAAGAAAAGGGAAAATCTTTGTGGACGTTCATAGAACGCTTCAGAAAGGTAGCACTTAACATATGGAACCTAGCCTAGATGTCATAATGTCTCACATGGTCACCCCCTTGAGGTTGAGACCCTTATCTGCTAGCTTATGCAAGAAGCTAACAACGAATCTCGACGAATTATGACAACAGGTCGCCAAGTTCATGCAATTGAAAGAACTAAAAGACTTTCAAAATCAAATGAGGGATGAGGCTACAACGGGAAAGAAACATTTGGACAAGGGAGTCCCTTGTCTAGCTCAATAGCTCAAGCAACCTAAAGAACCACCGTGAGGCCCAACATTTTCACATTACACACCCCTTAATTTAGATCAAACTCATATCTTGGAAAAGGCTTTGAATGTTGAGTTGTTACCGATACCCAGAAAGGTCCTTATGCTTCCCAACACTGATTGAAGTAAACAACGTCGTTGCCGCTGTAATTATGGTCACAACACTGAGGATCGTGTTTCCTTAAGAGATAAGATCAAGGAGTTAATCCAAGTTGGACACCTATGTCAGTTTATCTAGAGGAATATTGACTGAGGCTCGAGGGAAAATGGGTGCTACTTGGAAGCACAAAGGAGATAACCCTCGATGTGACACAAAGATGATGGGGGAAGGAGCAGGGAGATACCCGTTCGTGACAGAAGGATATTTTAGAGGCAGCACATCATCTTCGACACGAAAGAAACATCTCCAGATCGTGTAATATGTTCATGTGTCCACCAAGAGAAAAAAAAACATGCCAAGATGATCCATGATCATCAAGATGATCTTGACTTACTCTAAATTGTAATCCAATCAGATGAAAATGTCATAATTTTATCATTGTCTAGCTAGTGGGATCTGTTTGTGAAAGAGATGAGAAATAAAGGCAAGACTTTAAAGAGAAAGGATGTAATCAATAGAGATAATGAGAATCAAGTTAGGTTATAAAAAAAGTCAAGAAATGTCCATTCAAGATTCACAATGCAAGATTATTAACATGTTTCTTGGTTCTTTTTAGTAGGATTAGGTCTCAACTAGCCTATGGGGACTAGAGGCGTATGTGTAGGCTAATTAAGGATGATTCTTACTAGTTTTTGGATAATTCCTAGTGAGAATCTTCTGGGGATTATTGAAAATGGCTAGTGGAAGCTCAAAGGCCACAATTTAAGGATTCTTGGTAAATGAAACTAGGTTTCTTGGTAAATGAAATAGTTTTGTTATGGGTAGCTAGATGAAGGATAGGAAAATTTCGTTTGAATTATGAGTGGTGTTTTGGATTGTTTTTGGATGATTAACGAGAGTTAAGATAGGGTTGTGGGAGGTTTCTTGAAGAAACCATGCCTAAGTGATGGTGTGGTGTTTGAGCGATAGCTCTTTGTATGTTTTTGAATGCTTCACAAGCTTTAGGTATGGTGAGGTAAGAGATGGAAGTGTAACAAAAATTAGGCAAATAGACTCAATGTATATTAGTACTAGGATAAAAATGGAAATGAAGAGAGGTAAAATAGGTTGATGATTACTTTACCAAGTATAAACAACCCTAAAGTTGGCTAAGATCCTTAATAGGTCTCTTAACCTAATCTTTAACAGCTTGAAGAAGGTAAAACTTGACACACTCCTTCCTAGTTCCAAAAAGTCAAGAAAAGAATAAATCATTTAGGAGAATTCAAATAAGCATGCAATATGTAATATCCCTATTTTACCCTATATTTTATAATATATTATGCATGCAATATCTAATTAACATATAAACATATACTACTTTCTCATATTTGTATCTCAAAAAGATATCCCTCTTCATAGGGATTTAATATATACACAAAAGTCTACAAATAAAACACTTGTTCCTCTGACGGCTCACTAAGGAGCACTATCACCTGCAACTTCATCTGCTCTCGTGTAAATTAACACGATCATCACAGATTTAAAGAAAACAAACACAATACAAAGCACATGGTAAGCTAGATATTTTTTAGAATTCTAATATAAATTTGATTTTTAAAAAACACACATAATTCATCAAATTCTCATAATTTGCACAAAGTCATCAAATGTCTATTACATTTATCATCCACATTTTTCCCGTTAGATTTCTATTGACTCACATATTCAGACACTCGAATTTACTTCCAAAAGACTCGTGTATTGAAGTTAGCATCTAGAGACCTACACCCGTCATACTACTCACCATGAATCCACACAATCAATCTCATCATCTCATATGACAGGGTAAATCCATTTTATTTGCTTTGATAAGTTCTTTCAAACCTCAGACTCATCCAAATGAACCTCCTTCGACTCTCACCAACTGAATAACTTCATCTATGTGATTCCATTATGTCAGGATCGTCTCATTCACATGACACTCATAAATCAATACACCTTAATAACAATCTCAACACAGTATTTTCTTTCCTGAAAATGCTATGTCTTGATCACACTTTCACCTCATTACATACATCATATAACACATCAATGCACCATTCAATCACATCATATTTTAAACTTTCTAAACAATCCAAATATATCACAAAATTCACTTAAACACATTGTTACGAAGTGGACTTTAAGCCTAACTCAACCCCTTAAAACCGGCTCATGAGGTTGAGGTTTGCACCCACTTATATACAATGAAAGGCTCTAATCTCTAGTCGATGTGGGATCTCCAACACACCCCCCTCACGCCGAGACTGCCAACTCGTGCGTGGGACTATATATTTTGGGTGGTCCGATAGCGGCCCGATAGCGGGTGGCACAATAGGCCCAACACAAACACTCGCTAGGATAGGCTCGAAATGGCTCTGATACCATATTACAAAGTGGACTTTAAGCCTAACTCAACTCCGTAAAACCGGCTCATAGGGTTGAGGTTTGCACCCACTTATATACAATGAAAGGCTCTAATCTCTAGTCATTTCGAGCCTATCCTAGCGAGTGTTTGTGTTGGGCCTATCGTGCCACCCGCTATCGGGCCGCTATCGGACCACCCATAATATATAGTCCCACGCACGAGTTGGCAGTTGCGGCGTGAGGGGGGTGTGTTGGAGATCCCACATCGACTAGAGATTAGAGCCTTTCATTGTATATAAGTGGGTGCAAACCTCACCCCATTGAGCCGGTTTTATGGGGTTGAGTTAGGCTTAAAGTCCACTTTGTAATACACATAACTAAGTTTCAAATATATGCTATCTAAATCAATCATCATCTAAATTCAAACAACCACTTCTCATGAAACATCTCATTTAAGTAATTCAACGAAATATTCAAAAACAGTTAAACTCATTTATATTATCATTCAAACACTTTCAATTCTCAATCACAAACACCTTAAAATCAGTCAATATATTACTTTACTCTTCAAAGGTAGGCTAACATGCAGCATAGAGTCTTGATAAAAAAAAACTCTGTGCTAACAAAGACTATTTTTGAAGATAAAAACATTACATGCAAGCTTAAACTAAAGACAAACCTAACCAGATCAAAACTAACTCAAAGGAAAAGGAGCCAAAAATGAACTTACTCTATCTGAGATTTTGATTGGGCAATCTCGTAGAGTTCACTGCCAGGATTCCAATGGCAAACTCAGATCGTCAAACTGATAAGCTAGGATGTTAAAATCTTAAAGAGAAGGGAGAAGAAAGGAAAAAGGGAACAAAAATGAACTCACTCTATCAGAGATTCTATAGGGCAGTCTTGTAGTCTTTGTTATCAGAAGTCTAATGGCGTACTCCGATCGTCAAACTGGTGAGCGAGGAGGTCAGAATCTTAGAGAGAAAGTAGATGAAAAGAAAATGGAGTTTTTAGAGAGATGATGGTTTTTTTAAAATGAGACCTGAATAACTGAATTTCTATTTATATGCTCTTTTAAATTTAATAATAAAATATTCAGGTGCTATTTTAATTATACCACTTCTACTTTAAAATTATTTTTTTCGGTCCTTACACAATACTCTTACTAACTCTATATTTGCTTCTAAAGATCGATTTGGGAGAGTGAGGAAGAGCCAAAATTTCACGAAAAATAATAAATAAAAACTAATTAAAAGTACAAAATAGATTACATTGATTTGTGTGTTTTTTCTTCGAAAAAAGCAAAATTTGCAAGAGAAAGGTCAGTTTTTATTATATATATATTATGTTTTATTATATATATACTCATAATTATTATATTATATATATTATTTTTATATTATTAATTCTTTAATATTTATATTTATATTATAATAAAATAAATATAATTAATCATATAACACAAATAATAATAATAATAATAGTTATTATTAAAATAATAAAAAATATATAAAATAATAATAATAATAGTAATATTAATAAAATGATTAAAAAAATTAAAAAAAAAAAAAAATACAATTTTAATCATATCTGTTACATCATTCATAAACTTTCATAAATTTTCTCTTCACTTTTTCTTCTTTTTACTTTAATCCAAATAATCTTACTTTTCTCTCAAATCTACTCTCTCAAATCCTCTTCCAAACCCAAACAAAATATAAAAGAAACAAAATTAGGCTTTCAAAGCTTTTAAAATTAATTTATATTCAAAGGTGGATTTTACAAGCACATATAACTTCTTATTTATAAAGTATTGACAATTAGCATTTAAATTTTATTTATAGATATGTAAGACAACTCAGTATTCTTATTTTCAAGTTACGTTTATAGTTACTAATTTATACATCTTTTTAAGTTATTTGTATGATGTAGGAGACTTTCTGTTAGTTTTTTTTTAATATTTTTTTACTTATTTTTAAAAATATTTTCTATGCATGCAAGAAAAATAAAATAAAAGAATAAAGTAAATAAGAAAAAAAAAGGACCTTAATCAGGTCCAAAGTTTCACACAAACCACATAGTGATCTAATAACCATAATAATGTGGTTTGCTAATTATAAAATCTGTAGTGTCATGTAATTAAGGCTTTGGCTACCACTTACTGCTATAGTTAATACAGAATTATGTCTTTTACTTAAAAGAAAAATACCAATGTGGTCTTATATTCCTAAGAGACTAATTTTGATGGCGAATATGTAGTAAAAAATATACTTAATTAAAATGCAATTTGCAAGACAAGTAGTGTGATAAGTGACCAAAACTCCACTAACTATCATCATCATCATCAATGGATTCATTATATTATTATCATATTAAAAATGGTGGCAATGCATGATTTACTTTTTAATTCTGCTGCACATGCACCTTACCTTAGAATAAAGATGCTTTGATACCACCGTTAAATAAATATCTTCACTTATAATTGTTTTTTTAATAAAATATTGTATTATAAAAATTATTTCAGTTATCTAATAGTTACATCACTTAAAAATTGAGCTAAATAATATTTTAAATACATTTTTTCTAATTTATTAATGTGTTTTTAAGAATAAAATTACGAATTTCAATTCACAGTATATCGAATATAGTGATTGACTATATTGATTTTTAAGTTTATAATTATATAAAATACATTTTAATATATTTTATTTTTAAGAAAGTTATATCCCCTAATGTCGAAACAAGGAAGCTTGTAATGCCTTTTACTAGTTTTGTCAAAGAAAAGTTGGTATGTGGATCAACTAACACGTTATTACAAAATTTGAGGGAAAGATAAATTGATTAAGAAAATACAAGTCTTTTCTTCATTCATTATTTTTGTTCAGGAAAAATGAAGAAGAAAATATATTAAATTAGAAAATTGAAAATATTTTATTTACAGCATTTTCTATATCATATTTTGTAAAAAAGAAAAAAAAAAAAGTTTTCGTTCTTACCCATTGAAGTGAATCTTCCATCTATGGCAGACTTGCTCCAACATTTCCTTCTCCTCACTTTTGACTATTTTGTGTTTCTGTTGATTTTTAAATTGACTGGTGGGAATAAACTCTGCTTTTAAGTATGTTTTTATTCACAATTTATAATGACTTTATGAATGATTTTCCAAAAGTCAATTTATAATATGATATATAAAATGATAATTTAAAAAGCTAGGATATCAAATAACACATTATTTTCCCTTTTCTCAATATATTTATATTTTTTTATCATTTTGTTATTACACAGTTGGTTTTAACCTATAATAAAATTTTGGTTTAATTGTTTTATTTAACAGTACCACAATCATTATGGTGGAGCAAGAAAAAAAAAAAGTTTTTAACCCAACAAATTTAACGAAACTCATAGCACGACAAAGAATAAATACTATTATATAAATTTATTTGATCACTATTATTATTTACACAAGTAAACTTACTATCAAATTTTGTTTTCTACAATTTACTGATAAAATAATTAAAATAAAGTGAGAGCAATAATATTTAAAATA
Source organism: Phaseolus vulgaris (assembly GCF_000499845.2). Taxonomy (NCBI): domain Eukaryota; kingdom Viridiplantae; phylum Streptophyta; class Magnoliopsida; order Fabales; family Fabaceae; genus Phaseolus; species Phaseolus vulgaris. The sequence continues at coordinate 15,391,959 of NC_023749.2, forward strand.
GAAAAATAAAAAATAATATTTCTTTTCTAGGCAACCTTATTGAAGAGGTGCAATGATCCATGGTCCACACTGAAAACTGATGGCAAATTCTAAAAAATCATTCCGAAGGAGAAGATTCCAATTCATCTCCATTACCAAAAAAAAGTCTTAATTTCCGTAATAATTAAAACTTATAATACAACACTTTTTATAAATATTTCATTATTAACTAAAATAACATTAAATAATTATATATATATATATATAAAATTTTCTATTATAACTGCCTTTTGTTTTTCTATACATAATTTTTTTCCGATTCTATGTTATTTAATATATCTTATTTTATTTTCATTTCATATGAATTAGAATAATAGAGTATTTAGTTTTAAATTGTGTAGAAATTTTTTTTTTATTTCTGAATTGTACATGGCAGAAGTTTTTCAGACCACTAGTCTAAAATCTTCCTGATAGAACCAAGTAAAAAGAACTGGCTCATGCACCCGTAACCTATAAAATGTTCTTGTATTTTCTGGTTAAAACTTATTTTTATGAACACTTTTTTCCAAAACCGGAAATATAAGACTCTGTGTGTTATGGTAAATTATTTATAGAAGTAAATTTTGAAGCTACAAAAAAAATCCCTAAACACGAGTACAAGAGAATTTCAGAGATGATTAGTTAATTTATTTAAGAGAGTCTTATTTACGGGAATGAATAATGATTCCTTAACGAATGTGTAAGTCTAACAAATTTTGTATAAAATGACAGCCTCAAATTTTGATGAAAACTAGTATTTGTCCTTACAAAACTTTTTATGTCCTTTGCAATTAAAAAATGTAAATTTTATTCCTGACCCTATACATCATTTTGACCTGACTAAAGACCCTGTACAAGAATCAAAACCACCATATTTTAAAATACAAAGACTAGTAGAATCAACCTTTACTAATGCTTGAAAGTTTTACCCCAATTTTTTTCCCCCTATATGTTATCATGACTAACAAAATATATAAGCAGATAAAGTAAATACTCTGTTTAATTGGGAGATAACGAACAAGTGGATTACCAATAATCTAAAGTTTCATATACTTCTTTAGAAATATAAGTTAAAAAAATAGAAAAGAGCAAGCGGAGGATTTTCTGCATAAATACTAGACAATCCTCACGTCTCAAAGACATTTTTTTACATAGGAAGATAAACCACCACATTACATAAAACTTTTATTCAATGCATACTAAAACACGCAATGATTTGAGGGTTTGAACACAGTATTTAGTTTGGCAGACAAAGTATTGTTCAGAAAAGTTGTTCATCACCCTGACCATCCCCTCGGAGGACCCACAGAGCTATGCACATTCAACCTGTCAAGTACCGAATTGAAATCAATGGCCTGTCCACTCTCCTCCATCCTCTGGATCACACTCATAACATGGTCACCCCTGAATCCCATGCTCACCAATTTCTCAATCAACTCACTGTAGGGATGGTTGCGGACAAACTGCGACTGGTTGGGATTTCGAACCATAAGATTATGGCTTGGGGGGTTCTGAAGGGAAGCACTTGTTGGAGGATATCCAGGTTGAGTAAAATGAGGTTGTGGTGGATGATGTGTTCTTCCTCCTTCACCCTCATACATCATGTATGCACTACTGGGAGGAAGGGCTGCGAGAGAGCCAGTAGGTCCATACATTTCACCTGGTGGTGCAGGAAAAGAACTCTTCATCTGCTGGGGTGGAGGCTGCTGTGGAACTGTTCTTCCAGATCCTCCATAGCCATAGGGTATTGTGTCAGGACGGCTAGATCCCGGTGGTGGAACTCCTGAATATGGCCCTTGCATGGGCATGCTGTTCGGTAGAGTTTCTGCAGCTGATGGGTTTGATGCTTGGTTTGGCTGGTATGGAGGGTACATAGCTGGAGAAGGGGGTCTTGTTTGAGATTGCATTGAGGGTGGCTGAGGTGATGGCACCTGCTGTGACCATTGCTGCTGGAGCTGCTGCTGTTGTGGCTGTTGTTGCTGGAGCTGCTGCTGTTGTGGCTGTTGCTGTTGCTGCTGATAGTGAGAAAATTGTTGCACAGGTGGGGATGGCGTTACTTGAGATGGTGTTGGTTGTGGGGCCACAAGTTGGGGAGTTCGATATTGTTGTTCAGAAGGTAAATACTGGTTCTGGGGAAGCTGTGCCACAGGTGTATTCTGCAGAGGGGTGGGAGGCATGTAATAAGGAGGCTGCTGAGGGGCTTGAGTCTGAGCAGGTGCAGGTGCCTGAGCCTGAGCAGGAGGCGCTGCAGGCTGCTGATGAGGGGCAATTTGATGAGGTAGAGCAAGAGCCAACTGCTGGTTGTTTGATTCAGATGCATTGTCAGTTTTTTTAGGATCTGTGGTTGGTGATGATCTCTCCTCATTGGACTGTGAATGGCTGGAGGAAGATGATTCTTTCTGAGCATGTTGAAGCTTGGCTAATTCTTTCTGAGTCTCAGCCAGCTCTTGCTTGTCTCTTAAAATTTGTACAGACCTGTGAACCTACAGAAGCAACATAAGAGAATTTAAGGTTGGGACTACTGTACAACTTATTCTAGAAGTAATCAATTCTTAATTTAGCAATACTGCATAGGGTTAGCAATTGTTAACCTTGATGGATAAAGCATATTAAAAATTTGCAAATCGAGATAAGACTATAGTTGGGTTAGCAAATTCAGAGAAAGACTAATATTCCAGATCCACATTATTAAGCCCGACTAAAAAATCCTGACCAAGTATGGTCCTCATAATCCAAATCCTTGCTGCCAAGGATCTATCTTAAGACCAACTAGACCATTCTGCTTACGCCTCCCACAGCTTCTTAGATTCAACACAAAGGATTCCTACCACTTGTAGCACCAAGCATGCTAGAAACACCACAACACCCTGGAATACAATTGGAGATAATTGCATCTTTTGAAATTATCTCATGGCTGTGCTTGGATATTCTAGCTGAAGAATAGGAGATTGAGAAAGATGAAGAACAATAAACTGAAATCATTTAGATCTCTCCGAAGAGTTGATTTCGGACAAAATATACAATGGTGCCTTTTTATCCATGTCCAACTTTGGTAAAAGGTTTTGACTGTTGATTACATAGATACTTCCACAAGGACAATGAGATTTGTGTTTTGAAATGAGCTAGGAAGTAAAGTTGCTAATCCGGTGGTAATGTTGGATGCATATCATCAAGGTACATATCAAACACATGTATGTTACAGTGCATCTATGCACCTGATACATACTTTCTTTTTATTTCAAGTTGAGTACACACTATGATTCTTTTGCATATCTAATGATAAGCAGAGCAAAATGGATTAACAAGCAATAAAACAAAAGCAACTACCTTAGATATTTTATGGCGAGAAAGAATAAATTTTTATTCCATTGTTTAGAATGTGAATGAAACAGAATGAATTACTATTACTATTATTCCCATAGTACCCTCATTCAAACAATTCGGGTGTGTTCGGTAAGAAGGAAAGAAATAGATGGGAAATAAAATAGATCAATGAATGTTTATTTTAAGAGAAATAAAGAAATATGAAAAAAGAATACCAAAGAATACATAAAAACATACCCCTTGTTAATTTATTTTTAATTCAAATGACCTATTGTGATTAGTGAAAATCAACTATGCTTTAAAATCAACCATTACACATTATTGGTAGTTAAACACCATCAGTAATGTATAAAACAGGTAGTAAATGCTGAATTTGTGGCATTTTGAACAGCAAAAACAACCCTCAGACAATGCACAATTGCTCACAGTTTCAAACTGACCATATCCATTTGTCTCCCCAATCACAATTCCATGCAGTATAGCAAGGAAACAAAGGTGTGGGCTCCACACCCTTTTTTTGTCTGCTCCTATTTCCACCTAACTAAACAAGAGAATCCCCCATTTCTCATCTACTTCATCTCTCCATCCTCTCTATTTCCCACTTGTTTCCTCTTTACCAAACATGTGCCGAGAAAAATAGCGAGAGAAGAAACTAAAGATTATAGCAGCAGCAATTTAATATCAATAGAAACCAAATTATATTAGTAATGAAATAATGCACTTGACAGAGTTGAGTTAGAATTTGATACATCAAAATATCATTCTACACAAATGGCCCTAAGAAGTAACAACTTTTCAATGCAAAAAGAGACATGGAGACAATTATCTTTCACACCTCCACTTTTGAATAAGACAATAAAATTCTGGTAAATAGGTTCACTGCCTCAGACTCAAAAACTGACTAAGGATATCAATTACCTATTATCCGTATATATGTTTATGTCTATCTGGTGCTATTAAATCTTGCTTATTCTTGCACTTATTTAAATATTTAATTGGTTGTGGGTGATGGTAGACTGGGTAGGGTTCAAGGTTGTCAAACTCTAGAGTGAACTCTAACCGATTACGAGCTCCCAATCCTAGGTAGAGAAAGCAAGTTAACTCTTTTTCACTCTTTCCTAAGTAAACTCGTAAACTCTTTAAATTTGTGTAAACTTGTGTAAACTCTCAAGTTAAGAAACATGTCAGCAAGTTCGAAATCAACACAATATTTCCCCTCGTTGACTGCACTCCACAGTTTTTATTAGTACTCAAACTATATGAAGAAATTAACTTCTGTTTGAAATGTTTTCAGTTTATGAACTTGTGTTCTTATAAATTTATATATGACTTGGTCATTCATGTTAAGTATAATCTCAGTAGCACTATTGTACTATGGTTGCTACTTTTCTTTGAAGTTAAAATATTATATATAGTATTATCACATGCACATTCGTCACTAATAGAATTTTTAATATTATTTTTTACATTAAGTAAACCCTTCGAAGTTTTACAAGTTAAATCTCTAAGTTTATGTTCCACTAGTGGGTTGGCAAAACAATCCCTATTTGTACATCCAATTCATCTATTTTAGTTAACAAAAATAAATGGGTTGGATGGGTGGGGTTATTGCGATTAGCGGAGTTAATGATCAATCCAATTTTTCCCAAATGCATTGGATATTAAATTCTTGAAAATAGATCAAGTGGTTCTTCCCATAACTGTTGAAATCTATTTGCTTCATCCCACTGCTACTTGTCCATCATTATGTGATCTACTAACAATAACTGCAATTACTGAAATGTATTTTTCAAATATAACATACTTCTAAACAAAAGAGTTGGATAACCATCCATCCAACAAAAAAATTCTTACTCATTGGATGGCTTTGATTAAATTGGTCATGGATCAATTGGATTTTTTTTCAATGCATTTTTAACAGACCACAAATGGATTAATGGATTCTTTTCTATCCATCCAATATAAACCAACTTGAGATTTATCCAAACCATCAAAGTAACACCCCTAGGTCCAAGTACAGGTTGATTCAATAAAATCGAAATCATATTAAGAAGAAAAACTGTTATATGATGCAGAATTGTCAGTCAATATCCGTGTGTTTGTTCTTGTCTCTATTATGCTTATAAAATATAATATATAATCTTGTAGTTAACAGGTTATTATGTGACTTGCTGACACTATGAGGAAACATATCTACGGTTGGGAGGACTGCTGGCTGAGAATATAAAAACAAGGGTTTTCAATACCTCTCAGGAATGGGTAAAATAGTAAATTAATGATTATCATCATATCAATGATTTCGGTTCCATCCCACACTCCCCAAAGTTTGGGGTGGAAGATTAGATGGAATGATGTCATTAGACAGCACAGTATAACTTTGATGCTAATAAACTATTATAGATATTACAAAATTATAGTTGTGGACTTACTTCTTGAAGGTGCTTTTCAAGAGATTTCAGCCTTGAATCTTGCTCCACATTGTCACGAGTTAAATCTGATCTCATTTCTCCAATAGATTTGTCAAGATTGTAACAGTATAATTCCAACTGTGATAGCCTTGAACTAATTCCCTCCAGAAAACGCATGAGGTTGTCAGCATATTTTTTCATACTCTTCTCTACAGTCGCAATGACATCTTGGCTTAAAGAATCTTCAGGTGGATTATAGGCAGTAGTAGGAAACATTGATGTCCTAGACATCCTTGCTTTGTGAAAATCCTGCAAAATGTTTGTGGATATGATGAGATTAAAAAAGACAGAGAGGTATAAAAGGTACATTTGGCTCATAACCATTATAAGAATATACATGCATATAAGAAACAATAAGATTGAGAATGGTCGAGAAAACTCAGAAGAAAGCAAGCACAGTAGTTATGATTAACTAAAAACTCTGGTTACCCATAATAAGCAATTTTATTCAATGGGACAATTTCACTTCACCACTTTAAGCATAAAACAATAATAATGTTATCATCGGTCTCCTCATCTTAAACTATGGTGTTTCTCTAATTTTCACCAATTCCTTTCTTGACAAGATTCATGGAATTGACCTATTACTTACATCCATCCTCATATATCTACACCGTAAAAAATATTTTTAGTTTTGGATGTGAGGACCGATCAATTATATTCTAAACATACAGTGAATCATGATCATCAATCTATCAGTCAAGCTAACTAAGTGCACAAATTAAAAGCATCACAGCATCTGAATTGCCAAAACATATATAACTGGCACACTTAAACACAATCCCTCATTGATTCTATTTCTCTCAACTGACAAACATGTTGACCCTATACAACTCACACATCAATGTATTCAAATTGCATGAGAAAAACTCAATCAGGTGTACGGATAAAGAAAACCCAACACTCAGGATACAAATGCACACTACAGTAGAACGTTTTTTTCCCTCTCACATCCAATCAATATACTTCTCTTCTTTCAAAGTCAAACAACTCATGCATTCATGCAATCCACACCCGAATCCACACTCATAAAGAAACTTCAAAATACCTTGGGCCCACACACATAAACACTTATTTCTGTCGCATAGCCCCAAAAAAATACAGCTTCACGTTCATTCCCCACAAAATTTCACTAAAACATTCAATCACAACAACGAACTCACATCCTAGGATTTCACTGGCCATTACAGAACAGCATAAACCCAAAACTCAGCAAGTCACCCCAACTTTTCCTATTTCAACTCCCAACAACACATCCACCATTCAGCAACCCAAATAAACACTCAAAGAAATAATTCAAGCTGAACAAGTTGTGTTGCAGCAATAAGTCAAAAGTAACTTCACCAACCATAAGGAACTCCACAACACCAAAAGAATTCAGCTTCACATTCATTCACCACAAAATTTCATTAACATACAACATCGAACTCACATCCTAACATGTCACTGGCCATTACAGAACAACATAAACCCAAACTCAGCAAGTCACTCCAATCTTTCATAGTCCAACTCCCAGCAACTCATTCACTTTCCGCAACCAACATAAACACCCAAAGAACCAATGCAGGCTCAACAAAATACAACCAAAACCACGATCAGGGATCAAGGGAATCGAAAACAAGAAAATAGAAACCTCCACCGTCAATATTACACCTTTATCACTAAAAATGATAACTTCCCAAAACCCTAATGACGTTTACTCTAAACGAGCGAGACCCATCTTCTGAAATTGCCCTCAGAAACCATAAACGCCCGAGTCAACGAACGAATTGACGCAAAGGGCACATGGGTAAATATACCATAGTTGAGTTGGGAGCAATTACCGGATCCGCGTGATTGCCGTTGGAACTGGAATCGCGGTTGGCGTAGTCATCGTAGGAGCAGAGGATATCATCGGAACCGAAATCAAACCCTTTGGAACCAGAGTTTCCGCGACCCGATGATCCAGACGCCATGGCCGGAGCTTGAAGACGATGATGCGTACAGAAGAATGAATTCAGCCAGAAAAGGGTGTGAAGAGAGAGAGAGAGAAAAAAAATTTCAGAGAGAGAGAGAGAAGAAGAAGATGTGTAGCGAATGCTGCGTCGTTACTTTGCTTTTCCGCAAAACCAAGTATCGTATTGGTAACACTTTTCAAAAAGGAGAAAATGTTAGGGTTTTTATAGATATATGAACTTGAAAGATTTAAAATAATAAAAATATGATTATTGTATTTAGTATTTAGTTACATAAGTTAATTACAAAATCAGTTTTTTAATTTTACTTTCTAATGTTAAATTAATAAAAAAAAAATGTCGAATGAATTTCCACAAATTTACAAAAGGATATAACTATTGTATTTTTTTTATACAACCAATATTTATACAAAATATTGACCACAAATTTTTTTTATACAAAATAATCATTGACCCATTTTATTTATATTTATATGATGAAAAAATAAAAAGGTGTGAGAGAGAGAATAGTGTGAGAGAAACGTTTAAAAAACGAGGGGATTTGTGTTGGAGAAGATGAGGATAAGGATGAGATACACCGACCACTATTTTTAATAGTTGGTGAGAGGTTCTTGATTTTGGTGTGTACTGCAATCTGCCATTAATTCATTATTATAAAATTAAAATTTAATTATCTTCTCTCAAAATTTTATATAAGGACCATATGATTAACTTTTGTATTATTAGAGTATCAATGTTCAAAAAACATCTCATTAAGAACCACTCCAAAAATATGTTCAATATATTTTATATTCTATTAAATATTTTAAATGCTTGATACCAGTGGTCCTTATATAGTTAATTGATTAGAATATTAGTAGATATACTAAATGTTATTATAAACATAAAAAGTATTAAATATATTCTAAGAAGAATATATAATAAATAAATAAGTTGTAAAAGAATTTTGCATAAAATTTAATTTAATGAAATACATATAAGGATGAAGTGAAGTAGATACTATTGTTTTAATGAAAACGTATAGACAGTAATGAATTGTAGCGATAATAAAAATCTTCAAATGTAAAATGTTTTTAATATACCGTAAGTATTTTTATTACTGATAATTGTGCTCTTTAGGAGAATAAGATATTTTAAGTTGCTACTTGAAAAAATCAAATATAATGAGTATAAGAAAACGTGAATATTTTATTAAGCATACAAATTAAAAACGAAAATTACGATTTATTAAGTATGGTGTAAAACCAAAAAAATAAATATGACCACAACTAAGATAAGAAATAATACACTCCAACAAATTAAAATAAACATGTAAACATTTTAACAATCATATAACTATTTTAAGTAATTCACATTTAAATAGTACTACAAATATAACTACAAATATTACTTTCCAATATCTCATTTTAAATTAAAGTGTAAATATGCTTATTAGTGTTTTAATATTTTAAATATTACATATTTAAATTTTTTTTATATGATAAGGCAAAATTATGTGAAAAATTAAAACCATGTTTTAAATATTTTTCTCCTGATTTTCTAGGTTATACAATTTGTCTCCCGCCTAGTCGAAATAGTAGTAACATAGTACATATTTTGTTTTTTTAGTACTTCAAATATTAACTTAATTATTTTTATGTAAAACATAAATATTATAATAATAAAAATATTATATTAAATAATAATTACACATAATTAAAATTTTATGAAATATTTATTATTTTTGTAAATGTTGAGAACGAAAATAAATTTGATATTAAAATGAATTTGGTGGATATTGAAAGAGTTCATTATTGTAATAAATAATAATAAAATGTGTAGAAAAAAGAATTATTCAAATAAAATGAATCTAATAAAATAAAATTCAGAATAAAAGAGAAATGAAATTAAGAATAAAGGAGAAATAAAATTAAAAATATAAAATAAATTTTTTAAGTTATTCTCACACTCTCAAAATTGATAATTAGACATTTTTACATTAAAAAATAAAAAAATAAAAAATCAAAGAATTAATAATGATGAAATCTATATTCTGGAAATGATTTAATTTGATAAAATTAAAATTTTCATTTCCATACAATACATTGTTTGAAGGAAACGTAAAATAAATTGTAATTGAAATTTTGATAAGAGAAAAAAAGTATAATTAAAATTATAATAAGAGAAAAAATATCTTAAAACTCTGAGTGAAACAGTTACATATGGAACGAGTCAAACAAACAATTAAAAGAAAAAATAAAAATTCATGTAATGAATGAAACAAAACAAATAATAATAAAACATCAAAAATAAGTTCTTAAAAAATAAAAAAGATCTTAATAATTTAAAACAAAAACAAATCTGAAGATAGAAACAATAATATATATATATATATATATATCATCATCTCTTATACCTAACTGAAAAAAAATCAAATCTAAATTTAAATTATATCCATTAAATGGAGTTTGTTTTTATTTCCCATTCCTATTTAAAATCAAATCTAAATGATATACATTATATTTTTAATCAATATTCTTAAGGAAGAGGGGATTTTTTTAGTTTTCCATGAATATGAAAGTTTGTTTCTCACATTTGTTTTACCTTTTAAAAAATAATATTTATGCAGAAAATAAAATCATACTTTTCAGAAATATTTTTTGGCCAAATTTCTAAAAAAAAATATATTTTTATGGAAGGTGAGAAACTAACCTTTCCTAATTATTATATAAATTTTATTTTACAAATATACTGTATTTGTAACAACACTTTTTTTAAAAAGAAGAAATAGTGTTTCCAGATCACTTTCTTCTTTCTTCCAAATCACTTTCTTTCTCTACCAACTTCTCTCCTCTTCCTTCTCTCTTAATTTCTCACTTCATACCTCATCTATTTTAGAATCTGATCATACCACGTTGTAGCAGAGGAGTTAAAGAACATTTCTACCCAGACTGAATTTTTAGTATTTCTATAATATACTGAATTTTTGTTCTATTTGGATAACTTGCATCAGGCCCGTAAATCTTGAAGCTTATCCAGACGGTGGGAAATAAAATTCTAGAAGTTGCTTGGAAAGCAAGCAATTAAGGTAAGGGAAGCTAAATTTAATTTTTAATAGAACCCTAGGCTAGAAGATGGATGTGGAAGGGACGTGGTTCCAATATTCAATTTCTCTTGCAAGGATGTTGTGTGTTTATATATATTGGGTTCTTTGTTTATATATGATTTAAATTTGTGGAAATATTCGGTTTTGATGATTTAGTATTAAAGTGTTATTTTTTTATGTCAAATAGACTTTTGAATATTTTGGATCACTTTTTGAATGATATTGTATGACGAAATGGTATGGAATTGAATTCATACATTTGGGATAATATAGGGACTGATGTTCGTTGTGTATTAAGTATTGATGTCGGGATAATGTATGGACTGATGTTTGCTGTGTATTAAGTATTGATGCCTATGTGGTAACAGTACATAGACTAAGATATCAGGTGGTAGGTGGTGAGAAGCTGATGGGGGAGTTCATGCACACCGTGACATATGAGATGCACGGCTTGGGTTGTATTGAACTTACCTTGATCCTTTATGTTGGATTCGCGGGTAATCTTTGGATAAGGTGTTAGTCTTTGGTAGGACTTACTTAATACGGGTCTTCCGAAAGACGTTGTTTGTTGAATATTCTGGATGTGTAGATCCATGTGAGATCTATGTGATTGTTTTATTGTTGAGATTTGAAGAAAAATGAATAATTTGATAAATTTATCATGTAATTTGGTTTTCTCTTTGGATTTAAGTGTGTATATTATAAAATTATATTTTCAGTAGCTTACCCTTACTTTTCTTGCTATGTTTGAACTGAGATGGCTGTACTATGTACACGAGCAGATGACCATACAGGTGCAGGAGAGCCTTAGAGGTTTTAGAGTTTTATTTTGAGCTGTGGATATGTAAATATTTGTATTTCTATAAATCCTAATCATGTATTAGAAATGTTTTGAAAAACTCCAAATTTGTATAGAAACTAGTAAAACTTTTATTGTAATAGTTATATGTAAATTATGAGGTGTTACAGTATTTCTGTTATTAGATCATTTAACGTCGTAATATATTGTTTTGTATTTATAAAAAATTATGTAAATACTCCTAAGGCATTTACTGTTGTTTACGGGTAAATATAGTTGTGAGATAAATTGAAAATTGAAAATTAAATTTTATTGAATAATGGTATATTCAAAGTATGCATATGATATATGATATAGTATTATATACGGGCTTAACCATTTAAATGTATACCACATAAATTTGAATAAAAAATAACACTCACTGAAAGTATATATTACATTATATCTTAAACGAGGTTTAATCTCACCGCACTCTTCCTGTAAAATCCATTGGCAATATGGATCTATCAACAAATTAAAGTAATTTTAATATATTTATAAGACACCTCAAATTAAGTTTAAGATAAACAAAATTCAAAGTAAAAAATTTAAATACAAAGTTGTGAAGGTTCAACGTAATGATGTTTTGTTCATAAGATAATAATTGAGTTTAACAAATTATATAGGAGGTAAGTGTTTCATCTAACCGACAATATAACACTCTTCAATCTTGTTTTACATCTGACATACATGATAAACATATATAAAATGAAAATATAAATGTTTTATTCTATATTGTAGGAAATGTATGCTATTTCGTTTGATCAAAGAGATCCATTAGCTACAAGTACAATTCACATAAGGAGATTTATTTGATAAAGAGTTAAGGTTGCTTTTCTTCTACAAATCCTGACACTAGCATTATCAACTTTGGAAATACTCTCTACTTCGTATGACACTACACTTTAGACAAGTTTAAGCAAATACACATTGTCCAAGAGATTAGCACACCCAACTATTTGGATTTTACATTAAAGAAGAAAAAAACAATTAATGTTATATGAAGTGCATTTAATCCATTCAAGTTAAGCAAGCTCATCTGATACAAGAAGCACACAAAAAAGAGTTGAAGTTGATTTGGCGGGCATAAATGGCCTCATAAAGATCATTTTTTTCATAGCCTATATAAAGAAACTCAAGGAGAAGAGAGAGGGAGAGAGAAATATGTATATATATATATATATAGAGAGAGAGAGAGCACATTATATAGTACTGAAATATTGTGTAATTTTGTATTCTCGTCTAAAGCTTCATAAAACATTGTTTGTGTTCAATCAACTAACTAGGAGTGAGAGTGATAAATTATATATACGTCTTTAGTCGATTATCCTCTCCAATAAGCTTCAATATGATCAATTAATGACCATTTATATAACTTCTTCATCTTAGCCAGTAGTGACTGTTTGGTAAAGAATATTCAGTTATTAGTCAAGAGTGGTTGTTGTTCAAAGAATATTCAGTTAAGCCAGGAGTAGTTGGAGTCAAGAATACGCATTTAGGTTAAGAGTGACTAGAGTCAAGAATACTCAGTTTAGGGTTGGGATACCCTTGAAGTATCCCTTTTATTTTATTTATTCATTGCTGATAAAAAAAAAAAAGAATACTCAGTTAAGCTAGGAGTCGTTGGAGTCAATAATACTCAATTAAGCCAAAAGTGGTTGGAGTCAAGAATACTCATTTAAGTCAGGAGTGACTTAAGTCAAGAATATCCAAGGGATTAACCAAGAATTGCTACGAGTCCAAACAATACTCTCGTTGTATTTACATTATTTGTCTTATTAGTGTAATTCAATCAGTTGATTAAGAACTAGATGTAGTCTGCTTGGTTAGACAAACTTGTATAAAAAGATAATGCGTTTTCTCTCTTTCTCATTATCTTTTTACATTGTATGATATCTTCATCTACATAAATCAAGGAGGAAGTGTTATTTTTAAAACACATACAACCAGTATGTTTTTAATTAAATTAATTATTTCAGTTGTAGAGCTTCGTTTGATACTTCTCATTATATATGCAAATAAATGCTACCAATTGATAACTTAATATATAGAACCATCGTCTAAATATTCCCTATCAGACGATATTAACGAAAACTGCTTAAAATTTTTAGAAATTCAATGATCTATTATTATTGTGTTTTCCTATTTTATCAAAAGTGTATTAAACATTAAATTAAATAATAAAATATAAATAGATTCAAAACAACATATAACGTTATCAAATTTATTCATCAATTATGTTTGATCGCATCTTTTATATGATAAGTTTTTTCAATTTTTCACTCTAAACTCTAAAATATACAAATAAAAAAAAACAATTTCTTTAATTCATCATAAATAATAAATTAAAACAAAATTATAATATATTAAAAATTTAATTCAAACTTTAGAAATATTTGTTTGTAAGTTTCACTTCAAATTCAAGCAACCAATTATGGTATAAATAAAAAAATACACATTATTTGGAAGAATATAAGTGCAATATTTATTAAGACAATAACCTGTACTAAAACATATTCAGATGTCACAAATCTAATTTGGATACTTAAAGTGGTACATGCCAATAATCCAAGATTTGGAAACCTTACTTGATTTCTTTTTCAATAATACAAAATATCAAAATTTAGATATGTCAAAGAAAGTTTTCAGCTAGTTTAAGTAGGCATCGATAACTATCATTTGGGCTTGATTATTATTCTCAAATTTGATAAACTCTTGCATTATTTACCCAAAATATAAAAAAATAAGGAATAAAATAATTATGGATGCATAATATGTGATGCATTGCGAGTATTAAAAAAAACATATAATTTCACATTACTTAGTTTTCACACTTTTAAAGAGTTTAAATGTAATGACTATCCATATACTTTCAAAGTGAATAACAAAGGATGTGAACCTCACATGCATAAAATTGTGGATTTGATTTGATTTTTTGTGCATGTTCAGTTCATTTCCCCACCAATTCTCCCGTGTGCAATAATGAGGTCCAAGTCTTTTTTGTCACTTGGGTAATTATTTAATTTCTTTTTTTTAGTTAGTACCTTATCTGGTTTTTTTATTTTTTTCCTTGTAAGCATTGGATCTTAGTTTATAGATTTTTTGCTTCCTCATTACATTAACGTTGATTTGTGGGATCCTTAACATTCATGTTAATATGAACATTATCTCTTTTTTTTTTTAATGTTCATCATATTCTATTGTAACCTAGAGGATTGTGAGAATGTGTAACTATGTCGGTCAACTCTCCACTTCCTATAAATAGGTGTCTCTTCTCTTAAGGGATGACAAATGTGTTGAAGATGGTTGCTGCCCCTTCAAGATTGTGTTTGATGAAGACCTATATGTAGTGTTTTGATGAAGACTTTTATGTACTTTTCATGTATTTTTGCTTTGCTTTAAGTATGTCTTAGTTAGTGCTTAGAGGTTGTCTAAGAGTAGCTTTTTGCTGAGTAACTCACCTCATAACCACTGGCCATGTGTTAAGAACAAGCATAAGTTTTCTTAAACTGTTTTTCACATGTTTTACACAAAAACACGTTTTACTGCATAAAAATAAATCTGTTCTTTTCTAAATAAACAGATTCATTTTCTTCACTGATGCCTTGGCTAAAGTCTTGTAAAAATTTGATTTTGTGCATCAGGTATTTTGACTAAGTCTTCTTCTTTTCAAAACGACTGAGTTTTAAATTGTTAAACTTTCTCTGTTTTCGTTTTGAAAAATAAATCTGTTCATCTGTAAATGAATAGATTCTTTTTGCCTCTGGTGCCATGTCAAGCTTAAACGTTTTTCAGTTTTATCTCAGCACCATAATGGTTGACTAAGTCTCCTCACTTAACAGATTCTCTAACTGCTTTTGAAAATAAATCAGTTTATTTTATTTTCAATCTGTTCATTTTATAACAGCTTTAACTGTTTTTCAAAATTCTGTTATAAGCTGGCTTTCTATAAAATGCAAACTTGTTTCTGAGCTTAATAACGATTCAAACAATTCATACATTTGCAAAAACAAGTTTTGACAGCAGAGAGTTAAGTGTTTACAAAGGATTAGCATTTGTTCTTCAAAGATTTCAAAAATCACAAAGTGTTTGTTCTTGGTTTGGTTCCAAAAGCTTGGTGTGAGGTGCAGCTACTGTTCTAGCAATCTTGCCTACTGGTTTAAGGCAAATCTGTGTATCCTCAATCAGGTGTAGTCGTTTCACATCTCTTTCTTGTAATAGTTTGGTTGAACACTCTTCTTGATAGGTGTTCTTGAAGAGTGGGTGTGTGTATGCTGAAATAGGTTTTTTCAGCAAGAGTACCTAAGTTCTTGTAGGTTTCAAGAACAGTGGGAATTGTACTTGGTTGTACTGTGTGTTAGTGATTTCCACCTGTTGTTGGTGAAGACTGGATGTAGCTCAGGTTGAGTGAACCAGTATAATTGCTTGTGTTCATTCTTTCTCACTCTCTGCAATTTCGTTTCTGCATAATTGATAAAACAGCAAAGAAATAAATCTGTTCAATTGAAAATAAATCTGTTCTTTCTGGGCACTGTGCATACTGTTCTTGATTTCTGAAAAAGTTGTTTTAATCTGATAAGAACATATAAAATCTGCTAAAAGCTACTGGAACAGATTGACTGTGATAGGTTGCTCAAGAAACTGTCAAAGCCATTAATTGAACCTTAAACAATTGCTTAAAGTTGAAGCTTGTTGTTCTGTGATTCATTGTTCTTAATTTCTGGAAAATTGCTTGACATCAAGAAGAACACTCATAGTCTGTTAAAAGCCACTGGAACAGGTTGTTTGCTAAGGTCACTCAATTAATTAGCATGCTATCAATTGAACCTTAATCACTTGCTTGAAATTGAAGCTTGCTGTTTTGTGTTTCACTGTTTTTCAAATCTGATATCTGTGTGTGTGCATCTGGAAATTCTCACTGCATAATCTTGTGATTAACCTTGCTGAATTAAAAGCTTTTCAAACAAAAACAGTGCTGAAATAAATCTGTTCATTTTAACATAAATCGATTTATTTTCTGTAAAACTGTGTTAAACACTGTTTCTGCGAGAAAGTTTTAAAGGTCAATTCACCCCCCCTCTTGAACTTTGGCACTATTAAACCCAACAAAATGAACTCGTTCCGCGGGTATTGTCTGAACTCGTCTTGATTTTAATGGGAAATCCCCTCATTAATTGAGTACGAGTATGAGTATATGTAATACACGATTTTTTAAATTGGATGTGGGGACGGGGATGAATATGTGTATATTCGCTCTATCCCCGTCCCCATACATGTCCAATGTTAATCCTTGTCCTCATATTCATTCTCATTTTAAAATACTAAAACATTTTTTAATTTATTAAGTAGCCTAAAAAAATTATATTAACTTTTCTTTAGTCCTTAGTTTTGTAACTTATTTATAGGTCATACATTTGATCAATTTTACTCTTTTTTATACTTATTTGACCTTTATCCAATTATTATTTTATACTTTCATTTGATATTTATACAATTTTAATTTCTTTTTTAATATTTGACATTGGAGAAAACACCCGCCCCGTTGTCATCCCAACTTCTCTCTTTCAAATCACACCTTCATTTATTCCCTTATCTTTTCCTATCTTGGGTTCTCTCTCTTGTTAGTTCTTGCTAGTTTCGTGATTCTTGGTACCACCTGAGAAGTTCTTGTTGTACCTAGGGACTTATGATGCATATTGCGGATAAGTCCTTAACTCATCCACGCCTCAAGAAATTTTCTTGCTCATGTTTTCATCCATTTTTTACTACAATCTTAAGAACTTATGGCTGACAACATGGAGATCAACACCAACTCTACATCGGAGAAGCCAAACAATGTTGTTGTGACATAAACTATTTTTGTGAAACTATTTTTGAATGTTTCAAAGATTGATGTTTGCATTGGTCAAAACTTATGACGTTAACATAAATGTGCGTCTATCTATCAAAGATGTATGGAGTTGCTTTCGCTCTTACAACTTCCAAACCCTACTCTAATATATATGTAAAATATATTAAAGATTAGTTACATGTGAATAACGTACATCATAACATTTTTCTTAACGATTTGTTCCATGTGTATTGATCCTAATAGGAAGTCAAAGGTATTTAAGCTCTTATTCTTAAATACATTGTCGAAGATGTGGCCCTTCAAAGGTTTATTATAGGAAATCATTATCGTTGAGAGATGATTGAAAATAAGGACATCAAGATACAGATAAACAAATACCACAAAATACTTGAAGATATTAAAGCAAAAAACATTTCCCTACCCGATGAATTCATTTTATAATTGTTGATCGAAAATCTTCTACAATCCTAGATTGACAACAAACAACTAAAGCACAAACAAAAATAGATGTCATTCTTATATCTTATATTGATATCATCTTAAAGATACCAATATAAATGAATGTGTTGTTGCAAGGGCTAAGACATTATTTTCTAAGGCAAATATGGTAGAAGACAAATCAAATAAAAAACGTATGAGATAAAACTTGATCACAAGAAATAAAATATTTAAATTTTCTCGTCTAATGGATATAACTCCTACTTCAAGAAGAAAGGAACCTGTTTTGTTTGTGAAAATTCATGTCATCATGCACCTTAGTTTATACATAGAGTCAAGAATAACAATTATCCTAAGGTAAATTTAGTTGAAGGGAAAGAAATAATTGCTACAATAATTTCTCAAGTGAACATTGTGACCAATATGAGCAAATGAGTGGTAGACTTTGAGCCTACCAGACAAGTCTATGCAAACAAAAATGTTTATGCCTCCTACAATAGTGCAAGGGATTGAGGTCAACTTTGGTTCTACGAAAAGGAAGAGTTCTTCTGAAGCTTACATATGAAAGACTTTGACTTTAAACGACGTGTTACATGGGCCATCTATTAGAGTTAATTTAATCTTTGTAGGATTGTTGGGAAATGTTGGGATTAAAGTGTCATTTGAGTCTAACAATATTGTGATGACAAAGAATAATGTATTTAGGGGGGGTGAGATATTGTGATCAAGGTCTCTTTGTACTTAACATTTATGAAGTTGTTAATGAATCTGCATCTAGATCTTTTACTTATATTGTTGATTTTTATGATGTGTGGCATGCTAGATTAGGACATGTAAGTTCTCTATGTTATTAAATTGCAAAAAGTAAGATTAATTAATATGCATGACAAAAAAAGTAGAAAATATGATATATGTGTAAAATCTAAAATAATCAAGAAAACATGTTATTCTACGAATAGTCAAACTGAACTCCTTGATTTAATTCAGACTAATCTTGCTGACTTAAAACAAACCATATCTAACAGTAGTCAAAATTATTGTGTAACCTTTATAAATTATTATATTGGATATTAAAGTGTACCTAATAAAAAATAAGGATGAAGCATTTAACTTACAAAATAGAAGTAGAAAATCAATTAAATAGAAAAATTCAAAGGATTAGATTAAATAGAGGTGGTGAATATGTTTTATTTAATAATTATTGTATAAAGGAAAGTATTATTCATGAAGTAACCTCACCATATTCAACCGAATCTAATGAAGTAGCTGAGAGGAAAATAATATTCTTATGAAAATGATGAATGTTATGTTTATTAGTTCTAGTGCTCCTGATAATATTTGGGGAGAAACCCTTCTTACAACATGTTTTTTACAAAATAGAATAACACATAAAAAAATTGGTAAAACACCTTATGAGTTGTGTAAAAGTTACCAACCTAATCTTAAATAGCTAAGAGTGTGGGAGTGTCCAACTAAATTATGTTACCTTATCCTAAGAAAAGAAAAATTGGTTCTAAAACTCTTGATTGTATGTTTTTAGGCTATTTGGAACATAGTATTGCCTATAGATTTTCTGTTCTTAAAAATGATGTAATTGATTGTAATACTATAATTGAGACGAAAAATGTAAGTTCTTTGAGCATATTTTTCATTCAAAAGTTAATGAAACATATGAACATCCTATAAATATTATTATTGATGTCATGTGTGGGGATTTAAGGAGAAGAAAAAGACAAAAAACATTTTTGGAGATGATTTTTTTCACTCACCTAGTTGAAAATGATCCAAAAAGTTTTTTAGAAACTACTAGTGCTTCTTATGCAAAATATTGGTATAAGACCATTAGAACTAAAATTGATTAAATCAAGAAAAATAATACTTGAACTTTAGTATATTTGCCTAAAGGAGGAAATCTCATTGGTCATAAGTGGATCTTTATGAAAAAGTATCATCCTAATAGACCCATAGAAAAATATAAGGCAAAACCATGGCAAAATATTTTAGTCAAAAACTCAACATAGATACTTTTGATAATTTTTCTCCAGATATCAGGATTTCCTCTATTCGAGTATTGTTAGCTCTAGAATTTATCCTTAAGTTCATTATTTATCAAATGGATGTTAAGACAACCTTTTATAATGGTGAACTAGAGGAAGAATTTTATATGACCCAACCTGAAGGGTGTGTAGTTCTTGGCAAGAGAAAAAAGTATGCAAACTTTTAAAATTGTTATATGGGCTAAAATAGACACCAAAATAATGGCATGAAAATCTCAATAATGTTTTACTTTGTGATGGTTTTTGTACTAACAATGTTGATAAATGAGTGTACACTAAATCTGAAAAAAGGTGAGTGCATCATTATAGCTTATATGCTTATTTGTGGGGATCTAAGTTTGAAATGAAAAACACATGTGAAGCAAGTTAATTTTATAAGTTAGAGTCGTAAAGAAGTAACATAGTATATTACTATCCCAAAAGCAACATACCAATAAACTTCATATGAAGTTTGACTATTATGACTTTTAGCCATTAAGTAGCCTTTATGATGCTAGCTTTAAATTAAAAAAAAAAAAACAGAGAGGAATCAATTTCTCAACCTAAGTATGCCCAAATAATTGAGAGCTTATTGCATTTAATGAGCTTTTATAGACCATTGGTAACTCTCCGTTTTTCAGTATTTTTCTAGACCAATATAATTTCCTTGAGGTGTCTTTTATTATTATTTTTTGATTTTAGATTAGATTGTATTTTCTTCAAAATATTAAAGTTTTTACAAAAAGAACATCATACAAATTGCATTTTACAGCCTAAATTTTGCTTGATTTGTCTAATGAGTGTTTTGATAATTTGAAGGAATAATTTTTTGAACTAATTTTGACCTTGAAATCTTAAATGATGATATTGAAGTGATGAAGATTGGAAACCGAAACTTAAAAGAGCAAAAAAATATGCAAAAACATGCAATAAATGATAAAAAATTCTTGGTCAACCTGCACTAGACGGTCAACACTAAATATGAAGAAAGAAGCTGACATTCATTTAGTTAGTTTTAGACGATTTTTGGGCCCGATTGAAAAGCCCATTCAATTGTAAAGATTAGAAATTCTATAAATAGAGTAGAAGTAACACTAACACACTGAGACACTTAGATACTTAGTTGGTTAGTAGATGCGACAATTTTAGTTTTCTGTTGTATGACATTTTGAGATCCAAATAATTGATTTAAGTTTATCTTCTTCATTCCTGTTTCTTATTCTCTTTACTTTTCGCAATTTCTCACTTCTTCTTTTGAAAAAATTATGGAAAAGGGTTTCAGCTATTTGAACACCTTGTTAGATGTTGCTCTATTTTAATGTTTTTCTCTTCAAAGTCTTTAAAAATTATGTTTTCGACTGAAAATAGGTTTTTAAGGACATATGAAACAACTGATTATATGCTTCTTCATTATCAAGAAATCCAAATTTAGGTCCATTAGATTTGAAGTAGAAGAAAAATGAACCATGGTTTCGATCCTTGTTTTTCATTGTTGAATTGTGTTCTACTTTTCTTTATTGCATTTCTATTAAATTCATGTTGGTTTACATTTTTTTCATTTATATTTGAATTTTTTACATTTTCCTTTCACTTTTAATACATTCTAAAGCATTCTTAGTTTACATTTCATCATGCCTTAATTTACGATATAGTTTTTGCATTTCTACAATTTACAATTCCCTCAATTTATCTTTGTGCCCTTTATGTTTCCAACCCTTTATATTTCATGCAATTTACTTTTTGTTCATTTACATTTCTCACACAATTTCATTTTCTTGCAATTTACTTTTCACATTCTCACTTTTATTATTTTTCGTTCTCTATAAATTGAACTATTACATAGTCTAGTTAACGATGGTTAACTAAGGAGTTTAATAGTTATACTTAGTTTTTTTTAATTTATTTTAATTTCTTTTAGTTAATTTGTTTTTACATCAAACGCTTTATCCTTTCAATTTTCTTTGTTGTATAACTATTAGGCGATTTAGTAGACGATGGTCGTCTAGACTATCTAATAGTTGTACTTAGTTGTTTACTTTACAAATTTACTTTTGTGTTGCACTTTTCGTTTTAGAGTATATTTACTTTCGAATTCATTCCTGACTTTATAGTTCTTTACATTTTAGTGTTTATTGCATATTCTGTTGCAATTTTATTTACCTCAATTTCAGTTTGTTTATGTTTCCAATTTATAATTTGAATTCTCTTTTTCGTACTTCACATTTAATCATTTACTTTCAAGTCATTTACATTTCTAGTGTCATTAGACAATCTATCAAACGATTGTCTTATTAGATGTTCTAGTGTACACTTTGTCTTTACAATCAGAATCATTGGGATGCACTTGCACGACTCATGAAATATTTATGAAGTGTTATAAATTATGCCACTAAATATAGTGGATTTCCCACTATACTAAAAAGGTACACCGATGCTAACTATATCACTTATTCATATGAGACAAAATCTACAAGTGGTTATGTCTTTACACTTGGGGGTGGTGTTATTACATGGAGATCAACCAAGCAAACAATTATTGCAAGATTAACAAAGGAATCAACGTTCATTGCTCTTGAAATGGTTGCAAGTGAAGCTGAGTGGCTGAAAAAACATCTTAGCAAATATTTCATTAGGAATGAAACCAACCCCATTTATGTTAATGCATTGTGATTGTCATTCAACGATAACTATAGCTAAAAATAAAACTTACAATGAAAAAAGTCGACATATATAATTGAAACATACTTTGATAAAATAGTTACTGAAGAGTGAAACAATTTCCATTAATTATGATAAGTCAAAACGAAATCTGATTGACCCTTTAAAGAAACCCTTAGGGAGAAACATATTTTAGAAACATTAATGGGAGTGAGAGTCAAGCCAATTGCAACAAACAAGGGATAAAAATCTAACCTTTGTTATTGAAGATCCCATGAATAAGATTCATATGGGTAAAAACAAGTCACTAGTCAATTCTGCTAGCACTAAGATTGATTTAAATCAATTTTATGTCAAAGTGCTACATACTGCATAATTGAGTAGAAAAACTTAGTGGTTAATGTGATATAAATAATTTTAACTTCGAACAAAGTTTTGAATGATTTTCATATCCCTTACCGGTGGTGTATGATTTGCAACATACACTTGATAAAATGACCTATATGAGTGTCAATTGGAGCTACTTGTTTTAGGTCTTGGAAAGATCTTTGGAGCATTAATGAATACTAAACACATGCATGACCTAGTAAGCGCAACTAAACGATAACAACAAAAGTTGTAGCAGTGTATTGTGATTAATTAATTGTTAGCACAAATTAAGTATTTTGGTTCATATAGCCTTTTTAACAATTATATTATGTGTTAAGTTTCTAATTTTAGAATTGATTCATATAGTTTGTTATAGCATCTTTTCCTGCATTACATTTTATATTAGACTTATGATTTTTCTTCTTTCCTTTTTTGCATTTTACATGAAGGAAATTTATACACTATGGGTATTACAAAAGACAAATTGTCCCACATTTCTTAGTTTTCACACTATTCAAAAGGTTTATATACAATAATTCTCCATTATCTTTAAAATGGGTAACAGAGGAGGTAGGCCTTGGGCGCATGAAATTGTAGGCATTATTTAGACTTTTTGTGCCCGATTCAGTTCTTTTTTTCACTGATTTCCCCCTGCATGCAATAAGGAGGTCAAGGTACTTTTTGCCATTTGGTTTAATTATTTATTTTCTTTTTGCCTTTGGTTAATATGAATGTTGTCTCCCCTTTCATTGCAACGTTCATCCTACTCTTTCATAACCTAGGGGATTGCAGGAATGTGTAAGTCAAATCTTCATTTCCTATAAATAAGTGTTTCTCCTTTCCTCTCCTCTAAATCGTGCCTTCACTCATTCTCTTATTTTCTCCTATCTTAGGATTCTCTTTCTTGAGAGAAGTTACTAGTTTTGTGAGTCCCAATATCGCCCTATAAATTCTTGTTGAACAATGGTGGCTTACGCAACGTACTACGAATAAATTCTTAAAGACAATGTTTATATATACATTAGCAAACTATTTTTTTCGTGTTTCCAACTAATTGTTACTACAACATATAAACTTACACTATCAAAACACACATTATGATTATGATGCTATTATTTCCCTTAAGTAATATGGGAAAAACTTTAAACTTTTCTTTCTCTTATACACTTACTTCTTTAACATCTTTGCACACCATTAAAAGTATTTATTATATTTCTTTTGTTGTTTTATTGAAAGATGAATAAAATAAAAAATAATATGAAATCAAAGGTTATTGCTTGTTTAACAGTTAGAACTTAGAGTTAATAATATAAATTTTGTTTTTTTATAAAATTATTTTTTTAAATTAAAATTTTTGTTCAGTGTGATTTATATATTGATGTAATATTATGAATCGAAAATTTGCTAAATCATGCTCTTCTCAATCTAAAGGTGATAAAAAGAGAATATTATAATTAATTCTCACGTGAACTAAGACTAAACATCGAATTAGGTCAAATTTGAGTCCAATAAACCACTCCAGTATAATTTGAATTTGACATTTTAAGATTTATATATGAATATTAACTTATCAGATTAATCAGATGTAAGTTGCAGGTTAATTTGGATGGATAATTCTGGTTCTCAAATTTTTTGAAAGAAAAAACTTTTATTTTAATTTTAAATGAATAAAATAAACACATCCAACTTTTAGTAAAAAAAATTATGATATAATTTTAATAATAAAATATGACTTTACATAGTTTATTAAAAAAATATCATACTAAAATAAATTTAAAATTATATATACATATAAATTTAAAAATATTAAAATATCCTTTTTTAATTAGTTCAGATACTCATAAATTTTTATATATATATATATTATTTTATTTTTAAATTTCATCATTATTATTTATTTCATCTAACTTTATTTAGTAATATTACTCTGTTATTAACCATAAACCTATATCCAAATTTCTTTCGGAATTCTTCGATTACGTTTGGAAGAATTTTTTTTTTTTCCCAGAGGTCTAGAGTGAACGAAGTCAAAGACATAAAAGAAAAATTATGAGAACTTCATTAAAAATTAATATGCATATACTTAAATCAAGAAGCAACCTGCACTAATAGCAATTATTTAGTAGCTCGTGAAATCAAGAGATCTTGAAAGATTACCTACCAAATAATATTTTCATAGCTTTAAAAAGATTCGATCCATATTTATGATTAACACGTGTTGATTAGAAAATTGGTTTCCAAATAATATTTTAGGTTCCAGATTATAAATAAATAAAAATGTCATTGAAAGAAGAAAACCAATTAATTATCAATAATGGAAGGCAAAAAAGCGTTGTTGTGTCAACTCTTAAGTAATGCACAACGCAACCCTTTAGAAAACGATAATAAATATTTTCATCATACATTTAAGAAATTAAAAAGTAAAAAAAATATATATTATTGATATACTTCTACAATATTCATGTGAAAATAAAACATAAAAATTTCTAACATTAAAAATATGGATATTAAGGACAAAACAAGTTTCAGTACTGTAGTGTTTTTTTTAATTATTTTCTTTAGTAGATCTTATCAAACTTTCAGTGCCCATGTTGTTGAAATAAAACTAAGACCTATGATTAATGTTGCAAATTACAACTACAATATATATAAGGTAGAGTGAAATTAAAAATCACAACCAAAATCTCACTGATGAAAATTGAGAAACATATTTCATCTAAAGGAATTAATACAAGAAAGAAGTGAAGGAAAAAAAGGTAGAACGAAAATGGTGGTTCAACAACAAATGACCACAAATTCTACTCTAACATGGTAACACATAAAAAGTGTTCAGTTTTTTCTCAAGAGGAGAGGGTCTATGATGGTATGAATGGAATGCAGAAGAAGAATTATGTATATAATCATTGCAATGAAACCAGCGATTAAAGCTCTTGTGGCTTCATCACAATATTTGGGAACTGAATCACATATCGGTAGCCAACCTGCATAATTGTTTCCTTTCTTTCCCACCTGAGCTATGGCCACAGCTGCAGAGAGGCTTGAGACAAGTAGAATGGTGAACACCTACCCAAAAATGAACCATTAATATAATCCTAGTTAGAATTTGACTCATCTATAATATAAAGTGCTCATGTTATAATAATAATATATAATATACTTACTCATATATTCATTTTATCTAATCAAGGTTAGTTACATGATGAATCACATTATGTTGTTTAGTTCAGTTAACATGCATATTAGAATTTGTGTTTGAGACAACTCAATTCTAAAGTGAGAAGTTTTTCAAATTCTATCTTTTTTAAGGTGAGATTTGAGTTTTCTTTAGTATGATCAATGAATGGAGTGAAGAAGTTATTAAAGTGCTTGATTATGGGTTGGCTACTATTGATTAAGCACAGTAATGTAGTGTATGTGTTGAGACGTGCTAATATAAAGAAAGAGGAGGCTTTAGGACATTTACCAAATCCAAGGCTACCACAAGTTGCCATAGCAAGCTTTTTGCAGGAAGAAAGAGCACAAAAAATCCATAGACAGTGATAACAGAGTATGCAATGACAAAGTACCTAAGTAGAAACCATTTTATCAGTTTTCAGAATGAAGGAAGCCAACATTTTCTTGACCAGAAAAGATTAATAATTATAACCACTAGAAGACACTTACTTGAAGGCAGGGGAATTGGTGTATTTTGCTTCAAAGGACACTGTGAAGATGGTAACTGTGTCATGGCTAGTAGCCATCATAATGACTGCTGAAAGGGTTGCTGCAAAAGCCAAGAACCTTAGCAGAAGATGGCACACCCACCTAGTCTTGGCCATGGATTTGTGCACTGTGAAACCTCAAGCAATGGTTTAAATTAATGGATGAACATGATGAAGTGTTGAAATTTCAAGGATGTTAGGAAAGAAAAAAATGGGGTAATGCACTGAAGTTATAGTACACATTTGGGTTGTGTTAGGTGAAATTCTTATCTGTCTTGATTGAGTCTATGCCACCGTCATTTAACAATTTTTTCTAGTTTTGCTGCTACCTCCCTTCCTTTTGTGGTGTTCATGTAAGCAAATCCATTTTTATCTTAGTAATCAGTAAGATTAGTTTGGTGTCCTTTTCAGGCTAATTTATGGCCAAGAAAATGTTAAGATACTAGATGAAGCAGGTGAAATTTCCAACCTAAACACAAAGCTAAATGATTTTAATATTGTTGTTCTGTCTTTTGTTTTATGTCTTTTTGTTTCCCTTTCAATTGGTTCAGCTAGCAAGAAAGGTGTTGCACCCTTTTCAACAGTCAGCACATGCTGCTTCTCCACACTAAAATGTTGATTCAGAAGCATTATTTGGTACCAAAAATACTGCGCCAAAAGTCACCAACGCGTTAATTTGACCAATTTAGTTTTACATTACCATTCACGGGGTAGGAGTAAAAATAATTTTCAATTATGATGTCATTAAACATTTAACTTTAATTTAAATGATTGTATGTTTGTCATTTATTTTTTGTTTTTCTTGAGTTGTGAGTGCATAATCTCTTATCAGAATGAAACGTAACATAAATAGAAAAGTTTTGTTAACACTAATAAACCCTAAATAGCATACACGTGATATGGTTTATAATAATATTATAATATTTTTAAATTAAAACATTAAATAAAAATAAATAAAATATTAATTTATTAAGGTGTGAAGTGTATGTTTTTATTGTTGAGGGAGTTAATATATCAACATCCAAACTTAAATAAAGAGTTCAAAAACTATCATAATCTTAGATAAATATAAAAAAATATGTATTTATGGTACAAAATCGGTTGAGAAAAATAATATTTCTTAAAATTCAAAAAATAGAACTTATAAAATACATCTATGGATGTGGACACAATTTTTGATACATAGTTAGAAGGCCTAAAAATTAAATTGAGGTATTGTTCTAAAACAATAAATGATTGTTTATATATTTTATAGACATTGTGTTTAATTTCCATTATTAAATTATTAAAATATTATTAAAGAAGAAGATAATAAGGGGAAAATTTATGATAATTATATTAAGAAATTGACTTTAAGTGATGACAGAGTTTTCAGCTCAGGATTAATCATTAGGATAATGACTAGAAGAATTTAAGAGGAGTGAGATTCTGTTACTGATGGCAAAGACATGTTTGAAAGAGTCATTACCTAGTGGTACAATCTAAAGTAGAATTTAAATTTCTTGCTCAAAAGTATAATAGAATTTTGGCTTGTATTTTGGCTTTGAGTATATTAGGGTTAAGGTTAGATTTCTAAAATCTACTTAGGATATAATTGGGTTTAATTACATCCCACATTAAAAACCTAATTAGTCACACATGACACACTTTGTCGCACTTGCCATGTGATTAGCTATTGACACCTAGTTTTAAATTCAAAATTCCCTCCATTTACCTATAAAAGGAGGTGCTTGACTCTTAAAAATTCAGATGAATACATTAAAGTTGTGCTATTGAATTTGGAAGCCTTAACTTTTCTTTGTCTAGCCTTTTTAGGATAGACACCTTTTGATCTCTTCCTCTCCTTTTTTCAAGTGATTAGGCCTCACCTATCACTCTCTAATACACCTCACGACACTCAAACTTCATGGGAATTCTATGAGTTCTGCCTTGGTTCCATTCCTCCATTGCTTCCACATCTAAATTCCAAGCCAACCGGTGCTAGTTTCACAACCATGAAGAAGGAACTTCATCATTAAGTCTAACTCAACCTTACAAAATCGGCTTATAAGGTAAGGTTGCACAAACATACATTATATTTATGAGTGATTCGATAGCGGTCCGATAATAAATGACGGATAAACCCAACAAACTCTCGCAAGAATAAACTCTAAATGACTTTGATGTCATCTTAAAAAAATAACTTTAAGTCTAACTCAACCTTATAAAACCAATTCATAAGATGAGATTTTCACTCATTTATATATTATGAATTATCTTTATATCTAGTTGAAGTGGGATCTCCAACAAGTTAACTGATTTATTTTCAGAGATATGAACTAATTTGAAAGAAATTTTGTCTGTGATGCAAAATAAATAGTCTTTTATTAAGCTGCAATTAGTATTTAAAATTATTTATCATTTGATGCAAGATTAACATGATAAATAAATAAATTACCAACTATTTTTTTAAATCATTTATAAGTTTCCATTCATTTGTTTTTTTATAAAATGCAAGCCACCTCACTTTTAACGAGCTTTCTTTTTCCTTCTTTTCTGTTTCCTAACTTTGCATCTCCTCATCAAGACGAAGGCTTTTATATTGAATTCTTCATCACGATTCACGATCAAATTCTTACCATAACACCAATTTTTATTAGAGGTCAATTTTAATTTTCTTTTTCCAGAGACTAAGGAGGAAGATCTAGAGTGTCCATTCTATTCTTCACCCAATACTGATTTTATGCTTAAACTTACACATTCAATAAAGTTATATATTATTAAGTAATTTAAAAGAACATTAAATTTAATTTGTAAAACACTTATAAAAATTAGTAATCTTATTACATATAATCATTTATAGCTAAATGACCAGAAATGTATACAAAATGTTATGATAGGTTTTATTACTAAACAATTTTCACTTTTGATTTTTGTTTGCAACTTTAAAAGACCATTTTGGTAAAAAAAAAACAACTTTAAAAATACACACGGTAGTTTAAATATGTAAAAGAGGAATAATCAGTGGAGACGTGGCAATTATAAGTTCATGTCCCCACTTGTCGTTTTCGTTGTCAAATCACATTTCTTTAAATTTTGGACCAAGTTAAGTTGAAAATATTTAATATAATATTTTTTCTATTTCGTTCTAGTCATTACTCTCCTATTCAAGAAATGCCATGGAAAAGAAAGGCTACACATTAAAAGATAATCACCTTATCCATTTCATATTACTTTCATGATGTGATGGAATTAAGTATCAACCAAAATTTATAAAAAAAATGGCCAATGTTCTAAACTTTACCAAAACAAATGATTAATCATCTAAAATCCTTTCAAAAAAACTTATAAATAGACTAATGTTCTGAAATATTAATTTTATAGCTAATTTATTCCAAATATTTAATTTAGAGAATTTTTTTATCTATAACATATACGAATGCATTTTAAGTAAGACATTATTATTATTTTGTCTCAAAATAAATATGATTTAGTCTTTTTCAATAGTTGAGTTGAGAATCTTAATTTTTAATTAATCAAATATATATATGTAATTTTTTCTTTAATAACCGACATATTTATTGTTGTTGGTAATTTTTATGAAATAAAATAAAATTTCAATAATATTAAAATAGAGTAAGAAGTGATACTAATTTATGTAAAATGAAAATCTTAAGGTGATGTAGTTTTAGTATAGAACATGCTAAATTTAGAAAAATGATAAACAAACATCTTTACCCTAAAAGAAAATCAATAAATAACAATTAAATTTAGAGACAAAAAATAATTAGTCACTATATTAACTAAATTAGATACTAATTTAGAGACTAACAAATTTTTGGTATCTAAAGTAGTTTCTATTATTAATAAAAATTTATAAAATAGTTTCTAAATTTGTATATAAATTAGCTACCTATTTTAGATTCTAAATTGGTGTCTAAAAGTAGTAAGTAGCTAAAATTTTGGTAGTTAAGGGTTACATACCCATTTAAAAACTATTTTATAAATTTGTATTAATAATAGAAACTAATTTAGATACCAATAACTTTTTTAGTTTATAAAATGATATCTAATTTACTCAAATAGTAATTAATTACTTTGGTCTATAGAATTAGTTTCAATTTAATGTAAATTTTCTTGTAGTGATATATGATTTATCCTGATTTTATACCTTCAGCCGATATTTGTTTCTATTAAAAACTTGCTTTATTTTTCACGTGGTATTAAACATTAAGTATTTTCTTCATGTTTCACTTTCTTCTCCTAATTCCAATTCACTTGATTATTGCAAGCACACTATGTTTCATTATGATTGAATTGTTCTCCTCCTCACATCTGAGCATGAGCATTGTGAGAATCACTGAGCCTGGTGCAACTCTAAAAGGGTGAGTGGACATGGTAAACGTACATGGGATTACAAGTTTTTTTTTTTCTGAACCACAATATTATGGTTAAACAAGTACAATGTTTTGATTAAATTGGTACAACTGTTGGTTAAATTCATATTTGAACCAATATGACAATTGCAACACATCCAAGCACTACCTAACCATTAAAAGAACTTGTGAAATTCCTATATAGTCATCACCAACCTTGTTATAACATGAAAAAAGTTATCAATATGTGAACCAAAAATGATTGACTTAACAAGTTGTAATAGTTGGTTAAATGAGTCTATTTGTTGATTAAGAACCTCAATTTAGGCATTGTTACAATTATATCATATGGGAGTAATATGTGAAAATCACTAGGCTTGTTGCAACTTTAAATGAGTGAGTGGACATGATGGAGACACACGAGATCACAATTTTTTTTTTCTGGACCAAAACACTTAGTTAAACTAGTTATATATTTTTTTTGTTAAGTCACTATAATTGTTGGTTAAGTTAATGTCTTAACCAATATGCTAATTATAACACATTCAAATACTACATAACAAATAGTAGGAACTGTAAAATCCTTATAGTCATCACTAGTCCTGCTATCACATAAAAAATAATTGTTGTTATCTTTGTGTATATGTGGACTGAAACTGACTGGTTAAACACATTGAAAGAGTTTGTTAAATTAGTCCATTTGTTGGTTAAGGCCATCAACCGGGACTTTGTGTCAATTGTATCACATGAAAGTAGTGTGCGAGAATTGTTAGACTTGGTGCAACACTGAATGAGACATGATGGAGACACATGAAATCCTAAAACTTATTCTTTTTTCTAAACCAGAATACTTTTATTAAATCACTATAATTGTTGGTCAAGTTAATAATTGAACTAATATGCCAATTGTAGCACATTGAAATAGTAGGCACTGTAAAATTCTTATAGTAATCATCACTCTTGCTGTCACATAAAAAATATTTGTTATTATATTATATATGTGAACCAATGATAAAGTTCATTAAATAAGTTGAATTTTTTGGTTTAATGAGTTCAATTGTTGGTCAAGGGTCTCATCCGAGACAATGTGACAATTGAGATTTTTTTTTTCTTTTTTCCTGTTTTATATTAGATTTGTATTTCTCTAAAAAAATAAATTAAAAAAAAAATCTTAGAAACGACTTTTTGTAGCTTTTATTTTTTATGAATTGTCGAATGTAATATTTTGACCTTTTGAGGGCTAATTTAGAATTACAATTGACCTAAGAATCATGGAAGAAGCTACTAAAGAAGTGAGACTTGGAAACCAGTAGCTAAAATAATGAAAAACATTGGAAACAGGCTCTAGAAGATCAACCTTTTGTTGGAAACAAACAATAGACTATCAACAATAGTAGTAATTGACTCTAAATGGTCAACAATGTTTGACAAAAGAAAGTTGAAAAAGTTAATTAAAATGTAATCGAGAATTGGAATCATTAACTCCCAAAGTTGAAACTCATTACAATATAGAAATTCTATAAATAGAACTGATTACATAGAGAGAGAGAGAAAATGGGAGAAAAGTATATTAGAGATAGGCAGGGAGTTAAATAATGAAGTAGAATAATTTAGGTTTATCTTGTTCGTTTTCTGTTTTTGACATTTCTAGTTCTAATAAAAGATCTTGTTTTCTTTTACTTTTTTCTCCATCGTTTCTTCTTCTATTTACATTCTAGAGTTTGTTATCATTGTTTGAAGATGAATTTGGTTTTGGAAATAGTGAAACGAAAATCATGTCAGATGATGCTCTGTGTAGTGTTTTCTTCTTCAAAATCTTTTTGGGAACTCTATTTTATATTGAAAGTAGTTTTTCTAAGAACATACAAACCGATTGGTTGTGTTTTCTTCAATAACAAGGATTCCAAATTTGGGTTTCTTATGAATTGAAGATAAAGATTACTAACCATGGTTTTTGTTCCCTATTTTTCCTTAAAATTCTGAATTTTTCTTTTCTTGTTTTCAGTTTGTTTTGATTCTTGTTCGTTTACATTTATGCACTTTATAAATCTAGTTTACATTTTCTTTTTGTTTCAATTACATTTTAATTTAATGTCATTTACATTTTCCATGATGCCCTGTTTTACATTTATGTAATTTACATTTTGTGCTTTTTTTACATTTTCTACTTTTTCTGCTTTATACATTTCTAACACTTTAATTTTCTACAATTTACATTTCCACCACTTTAACTTTCAAGCAATTTACGTTTCTTGTCATTTACATTTTTTTGCAATTTTTGTTATTACTCATCATCACTTTCCCATTAGATGATTTGTTAAGCGATCACTCTCAAAATGTTTGATAGTTAAATGAAGGTCACATTGCATAGGTCATGTTAGACAATCTAGTTTACGATTACATACTATATTGTCTAGTGTGATTGTTTACAACTTTTCCGCTTAATTCATTTTGCATAAACTACAATAGACAATCTGATTCACGATCACATGTTAGATGCTTTATTGTATTTCCATTTTGCATGTTCATAAGTTTATGTATAAACATTGAATTACATTTTTACATTTCTTGTTTCAATTACAATTTCTCCCCTTTTAATTTGTGTAGAAAAGAATATTAAATAATGGATTCAATTAACATGTTTTCTTTGGAATTCGACCTAGGTTGACCCTATATTATATTAGGAGAAAACTTAGTATTTTTGTTTGAAAGTATGGATGCGATTTAGCAGTCATCAATGACTTATCTCTGTAGTGCACACCCGTTTTAACTTGGAACTTGCAGAAAATTCAACCTACATCCACACTTGGAAACAACACTATTAGAGTTCCTTATGGCTTACTATCCCATAAATTGATTTCTCCCCTTATTATCTTACCTCTACAAAAAAACATAGTAATGATATTCTCATTGTTTACTTCTATCAGCACTCACATGTTACTGATTGACTATATACATTTAGTTTTAAAGAAAAATCATAATAACATCGACTAGATACATTTAGTTTAAAAAAAGACCACAATAACATTGACTATATAGGTTTAGTTTTAAAGCACACAACACTAAAATTCTTGATTTTTTTTATTAAGTCCTCTAAATCATAAAAGGAAAAAATGGAGTTATACATGCTATGGAGGAAGCTCAAAAGATGGAGCTTACTAATGTCTAGCTTGAATGTGATTCTGCCTTGATTTGTGTTGTGTTTACTGCTAGGACTAATGTTCCGTGGATGATTCGTAATCGATGGAATACTTGTCTTAATTACTGTGGGAAAAATCAGGTTTAAGGTTACTCATATTTTTCGTGAAGGGAATGCGTGTGCTGCTTAGTTGGCTAATTTATGATTTATTCATAAAGAATATTTTCCTTGGTATAATAGACTTCCATCTAGTTTGTTCTTAGAATTCTTTATGAATAGGTATAGATGTATCATTTTTGTTAACATGTGAGTTTTGGTCCAGTCCCCCCATATTTTTGTATTTTCTTTCTTTTTTCTTTTTTTAATAATACTTTTTTCATGTGATGGTAGATGATTGTTGTTACTTGAGATGTCAGCCTAACTGAGATGTCAAATTGCATAGTTAGACTTAACATGAAAGTATTTTTATAATTAAAAAAAAGGAAAAAAGCATGGGCAACAAAGTTTCTAACTTGGGTGACATTCAAATATCCCTTTATAATTCTATAAATAACATAAAATCAAACAAATTCTAACATAATTTCATAGATATCCATGGTGATGAATATCACTCTAAACCTTGTAAACATTTCCCCTTAATTAAACAGGCATAGGAGTTTTGTAATAACTTGTGAATAAGATAACAAAAACAAATAGAAAGATAATTCAATCATTGAACATTTATAGAAAAAAAAGATAAAAACATACACATCATTTAGTCCACAACTAAGGTATATCATAATGGTGTAGTATTATACCAATAAAGAAATTATAAAATAATTTTAATTATTTACACCACCTAGGACATGTCTTCGTGTACGAAAACATCACTCAACAAATTAAAAAAGAAAAACAGTAAAATATATCTATGTTATATATTCTCACCAAGGTGATATGAAAATGGCATTTATGACTATGTAACTATGCATTTAACCATTTTTTAACTTAGTTTTGTATAATGTGTACACTACTCACGTTCTCTCTATGTATTAATGATAATTGTATTAAATTAGTACTACCATTTACAACTAAAATTAGTAGTTTGAAATTACCGTGTTTTTTTTATCGGCAATAATAAAATGAGCCACTTTAAGGGTGGTTCAACCTTATACATAATGACAATCTTAATCACATCCAGTAGACATACTCTCAAGTATGGCTGACTATACAAGACACTCCTAACTTAACCTAGAGAAAGACACCTGACATACTAAGTAAACATCTCATAAGATCATCCTAATACAAATCATCGGATCTATGCACCAATTAGAAAAGGAAAAAACGCAAACTGTGACTTGGATGAAACCTAAGACCAAGTCTTTAGTTGGACCAACGTGAAAGCCTCCAGTACATCTCCTACTCCCCCTTTAAAGATAACCCTATTCATGTGCCTCTATACCTCATTAACTACTGTGATCCAAATCCCTCCCCAAACCTCATCCACCGAAGCCGACGCACTGCTAATCCTAAACTGAGAAAAATTTAACAAAGGGACATTATGAAACACACCCTGCACACCCAGCCATACACAACAATGGTTCCACAATAACCAAGCAAATTTGCACTCGAAGAACAGATGGGTACTAGTCTCCTCCTCCACCCCGCACAGGCTACAAATAGAACTTGCAACTGTAATCCCGCGCCTAACCAGGTTAGCCTTAGTGACCAACTTATTTTCCAACACCTTCCAAACCGTAACTAGTGCAGTAGGTACAACTTTACTCACCCAAAATTTATTATATATTGTCCCATTCTCTCCAACTTTGTCCCCCCTTAGACGGAGGTAAGCCGATTCAACTGTATACCCGAGCTTCTCCCCTTCCTTCCACTCCCACCTATCCTCCTTATCCAGGTCAAAACTCACACCTTGGACTGCATGAGAAAATAGAACCATTATTTGCTTCTCCCAAAACTTTTTATTCTACTAATATTGTTTGTTCTTATTTTATTTGTAAATGTCACTTATGAAGGATCATTTAAAAAAAAAACACATTTAGTCATAATTAATTTTTTCATAAAAAAATCAATATAACTTTATATCATAATTTTAAAAAAAAAGTTGAAAACTCGTTCGAAAGATCATGATATTTTATTAATTAAAAATCTCATTATTTACTTCTCCCAAAAGTTTTTATTCTATTAATATTGTTTGTTCTTATTTTATTTGTAAATGTCACTTATGAAGGATCATTTAAAAAAAACACATTTAGTCATAATTAATTTTTTCATAAAAAAATCAATAAAACTTTATATCATAATTTAAAAAAAAAGAGTTGAAAACTCGTTCAAAAGGATCATGATATTTTATTAATTAAAAATCTCATAAAAATGGAATTAACCAATAACAATCTTTCAAGCTCCCAATGTGCAATAACATAACCCAGGACTTTGGAAAATATCTTTCTAACATCATAAATAAACTTTATTTAGTATTTGTCATGTATGTGATGTAACATCTTGAATATTTAGTTTTACGTGAAAATAGTTTGCAACAAAGAAGAAATACCTCATTGTACAAATCTCGAAACAATTTGAAAAACTTCGTGTTCAAAATTTAAACTTGTCCAATTTGTAACAAGTTTCAATTTATATTTTCATTGAGTATTTTTCAGACACTTCATCAAACATATCATTAGATTCTCGTATCCTCGATTTTCAAAAAAATCATAAAACATCATAAACTATCTGAGTATACAAAAATGACAACATAATTGAAGCAAAAGAAAAGAAAAATTTTAACGCTTATCCACCTTTTCTAACATGTTTCAATTTTACTAATCTAATACCACCTCATCAAATATAGTGTAATTTAATTATTAATTATAAAAGTTCATGTAAGCAGGGTGTATACAATTTTCGTGGTTTGGTGTATTGTCCAAAGGCTGAGACCATCTCATAGATTAGCAGAAGCACATCCTTGGTCCCAAACGCAGATTCCCCAAATTCCCAAACACAGCACAGTCCCTATCGTTCCAACATTGTTCTAATTCCGACACGACACTGTCAACATGCCAATTTCATCTTCTCTTACCTTAACACCCACAGTCTCAGGAATCGCTGCAACAACTCACACTTCCCACAATTCTCACCCCACCCATCTAAGATTCATTCCCAATTTCAAACCTACCTATCTACATGCCTTCCTCCCCCTAACTTCACGCGCCCCCTTGCGTCACCGCCGCGCGGCCAGCCCCGTCTGCCTCTTCACCGGCATAGTCGAGGAAGTGGGCACCGTCAAGCAGCTCGGCACGGCCCCGCATGGTGGCTTTGACCTCAAAATCGCGGCTTCCACGGTCCTTGACGGCGTCAACCTTGGCGACAGTATCGCTGTGAACGGCACGTGCCTCACGGTGACGGAATTCGATGGCAAAGTCTCGGACTTTACGGTGGGGCTGTCGCCGGAGACGCTGCGCAAGACGTCGCTATCGGAGCTGGAGCCCGGGTCGCCGGTGAACCTGGAGCGCGCGGTGACGCCGACTAGCCGCATGGGTGGGCACTTCGTGCAGGGTCACGTGGACAGTACGGGGGTGATCGTGTCGAAGGTTCCAGAAGGAGATTCCCTTTGGGTGAAGGTGAGGACTGAAAAATCGTTGCTTAAGTACATTGTGCCTAAGGGGTTTATTGCTGTGGATGGGACTAGTTTGACTGTGGTGGATGTGTTCGACGATGAGGAGTGTTTCAATTTCATGTTGGTGGCTTATACTCAACAGAAGGTGGTGATTCCTCTGAAAAACGTTGGGGATAAGCTGAATCTCGAGGTCGATATTCTTGGCAAGTATGTGGAGAGGCTTCTCCGTAGTGGTTTTGTTTCATCCTTTACTAATAGTTCTTGATGCACACATGGTTGAAATGTATGCTTGTGATAGATTCTCTTGATTTGTCTATTTGATAGATGTTTGCAGTTTTGCATTAGTTCTTCATAATGCTATTGTGGGTATGTTTGGATGTCAGTTGGGGAAGGAGGGCGTGGTTCAAATTGCTTTTACATCTTCCCTTTTCAATTTGTGTCTTAGAATTCGGCAATGTGCCTTATAATTCCCAAAAGCAGCGCATTTCTAACTTATATATCCTTATATAGTCTTAAGTTTGAGTGAACTTCATATTGCAATCTTCGTTTGCAAAAGCCACTTTCTCTTTTTGTCCACTTCAAACTGAGTTTCGAGACAAAATTGAGGCAATACTCTGTTTACGATCGCACCCAGTTGAAAATGGACATGCCTTTAATTTTCTCTGCTTTGACTCGTCCTACTGTGGCTAGGTTAGGAACTCAATAACAGGATCAGACATAGAACTGGAATTAAATGTATAGTAATTTGTTACATTCATATGGGACTGAGTCAGCAGGTAAATGCTCGACTTTGTTGAACTTATGTTGTGTGCTTTTCTTTTTCTTATCTTTCTGTCTTATCAACTTTGTTTAAGTGGAACAGACAAGAATAAGCAGAATGGCTACGAGAGTTTTGTACTAAGGAGTGAATAGGCATAAAGTGATTATCACATCACACCTTAAAGAGATGATCCTATGCTGCTTTAGCTGTAATGGGAGGATCTCTAATTCAGCCTGAATAATATATGGTTGAGTCTTTAGTCTTGTGACTAAATATAAGGAGTGACTCTACTGATAATACTAATTTACGTGAGAACAACTAATAATGCACTTTTTCATGAAATACTAATAGGAATTGGAAAACTCTTCATGATTCTATTCATTCAGAAGAATTAAGTTTAAACAAAACCAAGAAATATATAACATGAAAATAAAGACAATAGATAAGAGGTAGAAAGATGACACGAGATTTTAGATTTGAATCTTCCTGATTTTAAATCCAGTTACAGTCACCTCAACCTGAGAGAGATAGTTTCTATTAAAGTCAAATTATAATCACATTTCACATGAAAAACATGTAATCACAAGATATGAACTATAACTCTTGAACACCACAACTGTACTAGAACACCAAACTTAGGTGTAGAAAGAATCACAGTAGAGTTTGGAAGGAAATCATATATAATGTGACAAATATCCTAAAGATTAAAGATCAAAGTGAATATGCAACAAAGTCACCAAAGTGCCTTGAGATGAAAACTTTTACAAAAGATTTCATAATAGATGCTTTTTCTATTTGTTGGTGTTTTTCTTGATGTAATAGAATGTTTGGTAGCAAGTGTAAGTGTTAAAACAAGAAAACACTAAAAGCAATTTATTGAAAAACATTTCTAAAATGATTCAATTGACTGTGCATAATGATAATCGATTATATTGTTATTCGTTGCAGCTGGAGACACCAACTTAATCGATTATTTTGCTCATAATTAATTCTGGAAAGTTAAGAAGAACAACTTAATCGATTATTTTAGTGATAATCGATTAAATGCACATGTGTTTTGAGACAAAATTCAAGATAATCGATTGTGTAAATTATGAAAATGGATTATTTTCAAGTTATAATTGAATATTTTTGCTTTTAAAGCTTTTTTAAAAGATTTTCAAAATGTATAAGTTCTAATCATGGCTTATGATGAATGAGATGCAAATTCTAACTTAATCAAATCTCCTTTTTTTATGATGAACAAGACTACATAAAACTTTACATTATGCAGCTTTCATGTGGTGTAGTCTGAACAAAGAATACCTTTCTCCCCTTTCGAGCTTTATCAAAAAGAGCAATAATAAGAAAGGTATAGAAATATATTGAAACAAAATATATTCATTGATTGACAAGAACTATATTCACTAATAGAAAAAAAAGCATACAAGATAACAACCAAAAGAAACCATGCAATGCAAAATAACAACCAAAAGAAGCCACAAGAGCAGAAAAGAAAGGCAAAGACACACGAGGACCATTCTATCATTGCTCGTCTTCTAATTCATACCCTGCTCCAATTATGTCTTTCTCAAGCGCCTCCGAATGCTTGAAACTTCCCATTTGTTTCATCAAGGCGCATGTTGTAGTGCTCTTGTCTCTCTTAACCTGCCAATTGTAGACCTTGTAAAGTTTATTTAGCAATATCATTTCATTATTTGAGAGTGTTGCTTAGGTTTCACAAGAATTTTCTTGGGTTTCTCTAGCTCCACCTTTGGAAGACCATCCTTAAAGGCGAATTCATCTCCTTGTTCTTCAGCCCTATGTGGTGAAGTTCACTTTTATTAATCTTGTTGGAACTGAGCATAATTGTAAAGACTTCATTTATCAAATCTACTTCGTTGTGTTCCAACACCTTGGAGATGAACAGAACATAATGAATAGGGTAAAGGGCCCAGTACCAAGTCTTCTTGATGTTATTCGCCAAAATGCCTGCCAATCCATTTGTATGCCATTTTTTAAGTCATAGATGATCAATATGTCTTCAATAGTCATTTGGGTGTGATTGTTCCTCATAGGACAAGAATCCATGCGATGACATATGTCAACAGTCTCTCATCCTTCTTTATTGCACTTACATTGAACAAAGAAAAATTCTGGATTTTGGGTCTCTAAGACAACTGTTATAGACAAACCAGGCTTATCAAAATCTTCAACTCCAATAGTAATCTTAACTCCATCAAGCTTGAAACCAGCTACATCCTTCAAAACTGTGCCCTCCTTCCTTCACTTTGGAATTCATTACACAATTTATCAACTTAATGTTGGCATAGAAAGCATGAACAAATTACAGCATTGGGCTGGACAGGGACATTAGTTTCTTCAATAAAGAATACTAATCACTAATCTGATCCGGTTACTATCATTATGTGTCTCTCAGTATTGAATTATCGATTCTGCATAAT
Organism: Phaseolus vulgaris; assembly: GCF_000499845.2. NCBI lineage: Eukaryota > Viridiplantae > Streptophyta > Magnoliopsida > Fabales > Fabaceae > Phaseolus > Phaseolus vulgaris. The sequence goes on from NC_023749.2 coordinate 15,433,005, forward strand.
CTGTTTTAACTTGCTTAATTCTTTAATTAGCACCCCAGAGGATGCTTGTTCTGCTCTTGATACTGCAAATGAATCTCAATGAGATTAAAAGATAGTAATAATAATACTTGCTCCTGCAAATGAACTTTTGTTTTGAGAGATTGAGTGAGCAAATACTGAAGTAGTTTTCTTGTACACTTTTTCCCATCCTACTACACTCGGTAAAATTTTCGGAACATTTAACATTTGGCCATGAAGAATATTTTTTGATTTTGCAAACGAGAATTAAATTATGAATTTCAGATCAAGTAATTCGGAACATTTATTGATTACACTATGGAAAACATTTACAGATTATGCAATCTGAAACTATTATTTGGATTGAGTAATCATGAAATATTATGGATTATTATAAATTGGTTAAGGAGTAAGTATCCAAGGGTACTCTAGTATTTTTATACTATGTGGATGTAGGGATGAAGGTGCCGCCTCTGCTTTGATATTCTCTTCGATGGATGATAATCTCTTTGTTGCGTGTCAACAACCTCTATTTTACTATGTATCGGTAGGCACCGGACGAACGCACGTGGCCGACCGACCGAGTGCATAATAAATGTATGGGTATTTATGTGACAAACTAAGGTGGTTAAGATACACCTCCGAAGAATAAGGAATACGCGTTTAAAGAAGATATATTTCCCGGGTATTCCGGAGCACGACTGGCAAGACCTATCCATAACTACCCTGAGCCCAAGGGATAGAAAGCCCATTAGGCAATCCTATAAATACCGTGCTCAAGTCAGAGAAAGGTACGTTTTCATTCACTTACTAAATCACACTTAGAATCTCATACTTACTTGAGCGTCGGAGTGCCTTCGCAGGTACCCTCCCTCGCCCGACCGAAGGAGACACCAAGAAGGAACGACCGACCGAAGGAGAAGAAGATCGACACGTCAGCAATTATACTACGTCAACCGACCGTGCCTGGGCTCCATCTCTCCACTCAGGTACATACTATATCTGATGGCACAGTTTGTCCGAATTTAAAAAAAGGGATTCAAACAGAAAATTCCTCGTACTATGTTCCTAACCAAAAAAGAAAAGAAAAACATTCACGTATAAGACATGAGAAGTAATCTTTTAATACGTAAGAATTTGTGATATGAAGCACAAACATGACTTGTCGCTTGTTATCTGTGTTATTTGATCATTTTTTGTGTTTTCAGATTAGGAAAGATTTTTCTATGACACCTCATTTCTAAGTTTTGTGGTGGAAAAACGAACTACTGCTAGTAAAACTACTAGTGCCACTAATACTAGTATTACTAGTACAGCTAGTAATACTAGTACTGCTTGTACTGTTAGTAATACTAGTACTGCTAGTAATAATACTATTATTAGTAATACTAGTACTGTTAGTAATACCAGTACAACTAGCCATACTAGTACTGCTAGTAATAATACTATTGCTAGTAATACTAGTACTGCTAGTAATACCTGTACAGCTAGTCATACTAGTACTGCTAGTAATACTACTAATATTAGTACTGCTAGTAATACTTGTAGTGCTAGTAATACTAGTAGTGCTATTAATAATAGTAGTGCTATTAATAATAGTAGTGCTATTAATAATAGTAGTGCTAGTAATACTAGTATTGTTGGTAATACTAGTACTGGTAGTAATACGAGTAATACTAGTACTGCTATGAATATTAGTACTGCTAGTAATACTAGTACTGCTAGTCATACTAGTAATGCTAGTCATACTAGTACTGCTAGTCATACTAGTAATATTAGTACTGCTAGTAATACAAGTACTGCTAGTAATATTAGTACTCTTAGTAATACTAGTACTCTTAGGAATACTAGTACTGCTAGTAATACTAGTACTGCTAGTAATACTTGTACTGCTAGTAATACTAGTACTGTTAGTAATACTAGTACTCCTTGTAATACTAGTACTCCTTGTAATACTATTACTGCTAGAAATACTAGTACTGCTAGTAATACTAGTACTGCTAGTAATACAAGTACTGCTAGTAATACTAGTACTGCTAGAAATACTAGTACTGCTAGTAATACTAGTACTGCTAGTAATACTAGTACTGCTAGTAATACTAGTACTGCTAGTAATACTAGTACTGCTAGTAATACTAATACTCCTTGTAACACTATTACTGCTAGAAATACTAGTACTGCTAATAATACAACTACTTCTAGTCATACTAATATTGTTAGTAGTACTAGTACTACTAGTAATACTAGTAATATTAGTACAACTAGTAACATTAGTACTGCTAGTAATACAAGTACTTTTAGTAATAGTTGTACTGCTAGTAATAATAGTATTGCTATTATTACTAGAAATACTAGTACTGATAGTGATACTAGTAATACTAGTACTGCTAATAATACTAGTACTGCTAGTACTGCTAGTAATACTAGTACTGCTAGTAATACTAATACTGCTAGTAATACTAGAACTGATAGTAATACTAGTATTATTAGTTTTACTAGAACTACTAGTATTACTAACAGTACTAGTAGTGTTAGTATTGCTAGTAGTGTTAGTATTGCTAGTAATACTAGTACTGCTAGTAATACTAATAATACTAATACTGCTAGTATTACTAGTACTGTTAGTAATTCTAGTACTGCTAGTAATACAGGTACTGCTTGTAATACGAGTAATACTAATACTGCTATTAATATTACTATTGTTTTTAATACTAGTACTGCTAGTAAAACTAGTATAGAAAGTAATACTAGTACTCCTAGTAATACTAGTACTGCTAGTAATACTTGTAATGCTAGTAATACTATTACAGCTAGTAATGCTAGTACTCGAAGTGCTAGTAATACTAGTTGTGCTAGTAATACTAGTACTTATAGTAATACTGATTCTGCTAGTAATAATATTACTGTTACTAATACTAGTTATACAAGTAATACTAGTAATATGAGTAATACTAGTACTGCTATTAATACTAGTACTGCAATTAATACTAGTACTGCTAGTAATACTAGTACTGTTAGTAATACTAGTACTGCATGTAATCCTAGTAATATTAGTACTGCTAGTAATACTAGTACTGCTTGTAATACTAGTACTACTAGTAATACTAGTACTGCTAGTAATACTTGTACTGCTAGTAATACTAGTACTCATTGTAATAGTAGTACTACTAGAAATACTAGTACTAGTAGAAATACTAGTACTACTAGTAATACTAGTACTGCTATTAATACTAGTACTGCTAGTATTATTAATACTGCGAGTACTGCTAGTAATACTAGTAATACTAGTACTGCTAGTAATACTAGTGGTGCTAGTAATACTAGTGCTGCTAGTAATGCTAGTGCTGCTAGTAATACTAGTACTGCTAGTACTACTAATAATACTAGTAGTACTACTGGTACTGCTAGTAATACTAGTACTGTTAGTTATAATAGTATTGCTAGTAATACTAGTACTGCTAGTACTACTAGTACTGCTTGTAATACTAGTACTGCTACTAATACAAGTACTGCTAGTAATACTAGTAGTGTTATTAATACTAGTATATTTAAAGATGTTGTACATAAGAGGTATCTTTAGGTTTTCCTCTTAACACCTTCCTAAAAGCTATATATTTAAGCATTTTAAAGTTTATACAAAAAATACTACAAAAAGAGAAAACATTTAACCACTATAAAAAGAGAAAACATTTGAACCATACTTGTTTATTCTTAGTGTTTTCACTCGAGGAGGAGGTATTCTCTATGAACCTACCTTTCCCGCTCTCGAGACTTCTAACCCAAGTGAACGGTTTGTAACTGACCTCGTCTTCACTCAAAGGCGAAAGAGGATTTCTCTGGTGAACCATACTTGTTCATTCTTGGTGTAATCACTCGAGGGGGAGGTGTTTTCTACGAACCTACCCTTCCCACTCTCGAGACTTCTAACCCAAGGGAACGGTTCGTAACTGACCTTACCTTCGCTCAAAGGTGAAGGAGGATTTCACTGGAAAACTACTTCGTTCAACCTTGGCGTTCTCTCTCGAGGGGGGAGGTGTTCTCTACAAACCTACCTTTCCCACTCTCGAGACCTCTAACGCAAGGGAACAGTTCGTATCTAACCTCGTCTTCGCTCAAAGGCATGGAAACGAACCTTCACGTTTACTTAACCACTTGGTTAAGTTAATGTCTGGTGGGAATTTTCCTTAGGTTATGTATTGGACCAGACATCGGCATCGGACATCCACATTGGCATCAGACATCGACACCTATGTGGAGAAGGTCGACTTAGTGGTCTGGTCGAGATAGTGGGCCACGTAAGTGGGCCCCCAAAGATGCGTATGTTGAAACCCGTATATATGAAATGCCTGATTAGCGAAAGTGCATGTGGTGTGTCCATTTGGGTCTAACACAAGTAATTACTCATTAAAAACACCTAGGCTCAAGAGCGTTAGGGTTTTCAAGGGTAAGCTGCATGCATGGTACGTAAAGGCTAGAACGCCTACAGTGACAGTTGAGCCCCATGATGCTGGTACATGAGTTGGTACCCTGGCGGCCATACTGTTAAGATTGTGCACTCCAAGGAGGAAGATTTTTTCCGGTTGTTACACTAAGATTGTGTAATAACGTAACATAATGTCTTCCTATCAAATCTACTTTCACTCGAGATAGGGTTCTCGTGAGGGAAGGGTTGTTACAACAAGGTAACCTAAAAGTAGTCTAGAAAAGGGAGATGAGATCCCTAGTAAAGGTACACTGTTTCTAAGACTGAAATTGCTTACTTACTTAATGTTTCTATAAGCTCTGAACTGACTTGATTGTCGGAGTGCAATCAACAAGTAGTGCCCCCTTTATTTCAACGGAGCCACCTTCCAACATCAAAGGGGAAGCACAGAATCCACCAGAAATAGGAGAAGCCACTACTTGCCTTTGAAGTCAACAAACAACCAGGTCAACCGACAAGAACATGTTATGACCTCTAATTGTATAAAATCAAATCTAAGTAAAGTGTCACCATAAAAATGATCAATCATAAAATCAACTCACATCATGTGGTTATCAGAGCTTAGATTCTTATGCTTAATTTGCTTGAGTTGATTTGGCACTTTACAATTTCTTTACATTCAAGCACCTTTAATTCTTGTCTTTAAATTCAAGTACCTTTACTTTCTTGTCTTTAAATTCAAGTACCTTTAAATTCTTGTCATTATTTTCTTAATTTTTATTTTCCAACACTTTAATTCTTGCAGATTTTATTTTCGGCCTTTCTTTATATTCATAACATTTTTCGTTTTGATTATGTTTCTTATTATGTCTTTTATTGATCTTGCCTTTTACTTTGAGTCTTATGTTCATTAGTGTTCTAGGAGTCCTTTTCTTGATTCTATTTACTTTCTTTTAATTGTGAAGTTTGCAAAGTAATTAGAAACTTGTGTTTAGTATAAGTAGATTTAAAGTTTCAAACACTTGATTTCAAGTGTTGAATTATATTGAATCCAACCAAACTTTTTTGTGAAAATTGGAAGTTATTGATAAATATGCATGATGCAAGCTATGTTCATTCTTTTTCATAAGACACATTAGTATAAAATAAAAACAGCAAAGGTATTTCAAGAAAAGTGACACAAAAACAGCCAAGAACATTTAAAAAGCATATATAGTTATCACTTTGCAAAGAAAATCACTTTTCAAAATATGGATTCAACTTGATTGGCAAATTGTTTTCAACCTTGTGGAATTTTTTTATCCTTTTGCTTTAGCATTTTTTATGGAGTATGCCTTCATCCGATTTGCATTTTCTTCGGAGGAATGGTAGAAGCATCAATGAAGGAAGATGAACAAGGAGCTCACGTAGAGTTTTGGTTTCCTTGGAGGTGCATGCTAGGTGTGGAGAGTGAGTGGTGAGGTCATCTCACTTGGAATAGGTGAAAAATGAAGACTAAGTGTCTATCTTAGGGAGGTAGGAGACAATGAGTGAAATTGGCACAATTTTGGCAGCAATTCACTTTTCATTAATCTTGAAAATACATGAACCAAGCACCTCAATTTATAGGAGAGAGGGCTGAGCATTTTGGAGCCAAAATTTGAAAATTCAAAATAAAACTCTCCAATGAGAAGGTGCCATGTGGAGTCATGCTTTCCATGTTTAGCTCACACCTTCCATGCTAAATCCTCTCCACTCCTATGTTGCCATGTGGACGTCCATGTACTCCATGCCAAGGTATTTTCGTTCTCCAATATACCCTATACGTTTTAGGGTTACATTGGGCTCAAAGAAGCCCAAATGTTACCCTAACTAATCATTTTTAACCCTAACTAGTCATATTTTACTATTGGCCCAAATACAAGCCCAACAGGTGGACGAGGGCTGGGTGGACGAAAACCAGTGGGATGTTGTGATCGGCCTCCACGAAAGGGACAGGTGGAAGGTTTCTTTTTGTATTGGTTTTTGAGATTCCATGAAAAGGAAACATTGTTTACCTGAAGAATGGAATCATGTGCCAGCTTGTGCTTTTCAAAACGTTCTTCTTGCGCAAGCAGAAGGGCTTCAAGATCGTCTACCGTGTATGGGTCTTGACGAGAAAGAATGGAAGTGATGAAACCATCGTAATCTGCAGAGAGCCCGTCAAGAATGACATCGACATGGTCTGTAGTGGACAAGGGGGAACCAACAACAACAAGCGAATAAGCAATTTTCTTTATATTAGTGATGTAGGTGGTGATAGTTTTATCATTCTTTGGAGTTTTCAGGAGAAGACGAAACTTTTTGACCATGGCACGGGTGTGTGATGCAAAATGAGTGAGCAGACATCCCCAGATTGCAACAGAAGAATCCAGACCCACCATTTTGGTTAAAAGAGGGGAGGACATGGAAGCAAGAAGCCAAGCTACAAGCAGTTGATCTTGTTGCTGATAGGTGCAAAATGCAAGATTGGCCACGTTGCAATTGTTTTGATTCAGAAACTCAGAAGGAACGGCAGTGCCATCCAAGAAATGCATAAGTTGGAGACCACGTAGAGTAACACTTACCTATTGTTTCCAAACAAGAAAGTTTTCATTGGTGAGTTTGAGAGAGATAGGAGTTTTAAAATGGTGGACACCAGAAGGAATGGGTATGCGCTGGTCAGAGAGGGAAGAAGGAGAAGAGGAAGTGGAAGAGGAAGGAGAAGACATGTTGGGAGAGAAAAAAAATTTGGCTCAGTATACCATATATGAAAAAGGAAAGATATTATTATTATTCTTCCTTAGCAAGGTGGGCATGAGAGCCTATATACAGGAAGGGGTCTGCAACAATAACAGGGGGTCTGCAACAATAACAGAACCGTAAAGAAAGGCTAACAATAAAACTGTATTAACTGACTAAAAGTGTGTGTGGGAATCATTTCCTCATTTTTTTTTTCCATTATTTATCTCTTTCTCCATTTCTATGTAAATATGCTATGTATGCTTAGCAATTCCTTTTTTGGTGCTAAATGAATGTGTCACCACTTTCTTCACACCTTTCTTTTTAATGTGTTAAACAATTGCTTATCACACCTTTCTTTTTAATGTGTTAAACAATTGCTTAAGTGATAGTTTTTAACTATAGTTAATGTGTTTTATTTATTCTTAGTGTTGGTTTCATACTTTCAACTTTCATTATTTTTAAATTATTTTATGTTCCATGAATGCTATCATCACTCCTTTTTGCCTTTATTTTCTTTTCTCTTAAAATTCTTTTTACTATTGGGTAGAGATTTTTAATCAGGGGTGACCTAAATCTACTTTCTATAGGGATGACGACAAACTCTTGAAAAGTTAAAAGTTACAATGAGAAGATTATTCTAGATAAATATCTCATTATTTTTCTCCTCGTTCTACTTTTACCCTTGTCGCAAGTAACTTTTTCGTGATGATGAAACTGTATTCATATACAGATTTCACTTTAATTTTCATGCATGGTTTATGTAGAAATTTTACATTGTTAATACAAATATACACCAAAGAGAGATTAAATGATATGCGATGCTTGATATGATGAAAAAAATATATGGTTACCATAAAAGTATTGTAAATAAATATTATATAAATTAGTGACCTTTTATGAAAACAATTGTTACCAATGTCAATTATAAGCTTTTGTAAAAATCTTGTTTTAATGTGATAAATTAGTGTGTGAAATACATTTAAAATTGATAATTTAATTTAATTTTTATTTGAACCTTCATTTATTTAATTATATATATATATATATATATATATAGAGAGAGAGAGAGAGAGTTAGTTAGTTAGTTCTAATTTTGAATGGAGTAAGTTAGTTTGTGGTTTTAGTTGGATGTTGTCCTTTTAATCATTCTCTTATCATGATAGTCAACTGATTGTTTTGATTAAATGTTTATAAACAATAAAGTTTAAGATACATATTAAATATGCTAAATTAGATCATGGGTGTATGTTAGGGTGGCAATTCGGGCTAGTTAAGCTCATGTTTGGTCCATAAAATGTGGGTTGGATTGGTCGCTTTGTAATAGGAGTGTAGACTCATTTTACTGGTCTGTCCTACATAAGAGAGATAACCCGCGGGTCTACAGGTTAATTCACATAAGAAAAAAAAATTCAAAAATTAAAATTTTATTAATTATAAAAAAGTTATTCCTACTGTTGAAAAATTCAAATTTTATCCCTCTTTCAATTCATTCAGTTAAGATAAACATATGAATTCAAGTATAATGGTTGTTAGAAAGTTTGATTAAAAATAATTAAAGTTTTGTTTTGTATCTATTTTTCCAATATATGTATGTAAATACATAAGAGTATCTTATCAAAGTTTTGCTACAAGATATTTTAATGAAGATGACTATTTTTTTTAACTATCTAATTGAAATCTTTTCTTTATATTAATCTTTTATTAAAAAAATTTAAATATAAAACTTTACTTAAAACTAAATCCATTGTCACTCTTAATATTAACTCCTTTAGAAGATTAAAATGAAACATTTTTTAGTACATTAAATTCAATTTTTTTAAATAAAATAAAATAAAGATCGCATTGCAATAACGGTGAGTGGGGTATGATTTTTTTGTAAAAAAAATTACTTTTTTATTTATGCGAGCCAGTGGGCCAACTCGTCTCGCCCCGCTGTTGACCCACGCGAGCTGTGGGTTATGTGGAGTGAGCCTAATCGGGTTAGTGGACTAGATTAGTGAGCTCGTCCCGCGCTTTTTGGTAGCGGCCTGTAGGCTACGAGCCAGCCCACATGACCTACCCCGCATTGTCATCCCTAGTGTATGTGTTTCATCTGGCAAACGATAAAGTATGTTAAATTTCACTTCGTTTGATAAGCAAATGAAGATCAATAAAAGAAAGTAATAAACAAAACTTTAAGCTCAAACACGAGGAACTTTCTTAGCTTAAGTTTCGAAAATGCAGAAAATGTCTTCATTGTCTTTTGTCAAGAGATTCACGTCCAAGTTCAAAGCTCTATTCAAATATCTCTTGCGATTCAAGTTGAAGCTCAAATGTTTGTCAACTTTATTTGACACAAGAATGTCAACTTTGACCAAGCTACTGTCCAATATGATGTGTGTTTTTATCACTTGAAGGAATAAAAAGCTATGCAACCTAAGAAGATAAGTATTGTAGATATTTGAGAAATTGCGTAAAAGAGATAAGAGCAATTAATGTTGCATGAAACACATTCAATGTTTCTTTGTCAAAATCTAACAAACAATAACAAAAAGAAGAAGAAGGCATCCAAGTGAGTGCAAGACTACTCAACACGTAGAAAAGGGTTTACAACGATCATCTCTTCACAAACCTATATAAAGTATCTTTTAGAAGAATAAGATAAGAAGAAAAGTTATCATATGCAAAGGCCAAAACTTTGCTAAAATTTTTATCTGCCCTAAAACTTTGTAAGAACATTGTTTGTGTTCATATAAAAAAACTAGTTACGGAAGTTTAACCATTGTATATGTTGAAAGACATTATTCTTTTAGTGTGCTAAAATTGTGATATGTTGATAAATCAAACCTTGTGATTGCATAAGCCAGGAGTGACTTGTTAAAAGACTACATAGTTTAGAAAAAAATGGCTTGTGGAAAGAATACTTGAATAAGGTCAACTAGGAATGGTTGGGAGCCGAAAGAATACTCATGATAAGCCAAAAGTGACTTGTTAAAAGAATACTTGTTTGAGTCATAAGTAGCTTGGGAAAGAATACTTGTGTGTACTTCGCAACATGAGTCTGGATGAGTCAATTCTCGTTGCGCAAGATTTTTTGATTTGTATGAAAAAACTCCCAGGGGTGTAGTCGTTGGGTAAATATTTTGTTTGTTGCGTGACTAAAAGTTATTGGTATGTTTACGCCTTTGACTAAACATATTTCATAGTTGTTATTATATATCCTCTTTTAACATGACTAACTTATATCATAATTGTTTAAGAAACCTTTTCACAATAAAATAATTTTCTCTTTACACAACATTTCTTCCTCCAAAACACACTTGTTACTTTCCCTCTAAAAATACCATACCACAATTACCTATAACATATCCAAACATCCTTTTTAAACTAGGTGGTCCCTTGTTTATGTTGCTAGTAATGAGCTTTTGCATTTCAAGGAACACCATATATATTAAGATCAATCCAAGCATAACAGACCATCCAAATATCATGAACTCTACTAAAACGAACAAGACATGTTCCACATATTCAACAATAGGAAATTTAAATCCATTGTTGACAGAATAATATTTCTCTTCAACCGTTGTTCCTTAATTTGTTCCTCATCAACCTCTAGACATGAAAGTTGACCTTGTATGGTATTATCTTTTCCAACAATTCTTTATATATCTCACAAGATTGATTAAATCTCACATCTTGTTGTATAAAATTGAAGCTGATTTGGCAGAGTATTTATCATTCTTTTATCCCTTTCAATACCATTAATCTTGAATACCTTTCTTACGTTCAACCTTTTCAGTTTCCTACACCGACATTTATCTTCTCCATTTAATATCACTTGTCCAATTTCTTTGATTTCAATCCCCCATCTCTTTGACACACTCCTCCTTTTGCTTAGAAATACTTAACCACATACCATACTAGAGTTTAATACCTGTTCCCTCCCCAACCTTCCTCTTTTTAAGTTATTAACAAACTATGTTTTTTTGGTGTTTATCTCCACACACACTCTTAAGATCCCTCCACCAAAGAGAGCATTTATATTTTCCACCATTACTATTATGATTGTCCCACTCATGGGGAGGGCTTATGTACTACCTAGTACCTAAACAATAGGGATTTAAAAAATATTATGTATTAATTGATGAAAACTATTAAAACAATTATAACAGTTCACTTTATGACAATAAAGTTGACCGTAACTACACACGTTACTCAATGTTTGGCCTTAACTATCAAGTAACTACCAAATCACCTTAATAATAGGACACACATAGGGAAGAATGTGGCCTAAACGATTATGAAAAAGTAACCACTTTATTGAATCTCTACTTAAACCCATGAGTCTATAAATACCTCAATCCTATCAAGAAGTAGATATATCTTATTATTCATTTACTCACATGAAATCATTTGTATTCTTACTAACTTGAGCGTTAGAGAATCATTTGTAGGTACACCACAACTTAGTGGAACAACTCAGAAATTCTCACTATTTTTTGTTTTTGCTCAGCAAAGAATAAATAAAATAAAATGAGACACTTCAGGACTGTCTCAACCCTTATACACAAAGTGGCAAAAGCCAACCTGCTCAACACCTGAACAATCAGGCTCTACATACCTCCAAACTAAACCTCAAAAGAGAGGCATGGCGAACCACGCCAAAAAAAAAAATTCCTACTACCATGTCCGAGTTTATACAACCAGTCTTTAGTCCAAACAATACACATAAAACAAACTCTACTACACCCAAAGAAACAACACGCACTGTTACAAATCACAATACAAGTACTAATACAAATTAAAATCAACCACCCCCACAACACCAAGCCAAGGAGAGCCCGCTCTTCTTCAAAACCAAAAGAACTCTTACCTGCCTATCGGCATGCTCGGTATTCATATAACCTGTTTAACCACCATAAGAAATAAATCAAAGATCGAAACTTACCTTCAAAACACCAGAATTAAAACTCACAACCTACAACCAACACCAAGTCCCTTTATTGATCAAAGACCAACGTTAATAGTACCCAACAACCCAGTATAACATATATGTTTACCTATATATGTTTACCTACCTACCCACGAAAAATTCCCCCACCAGCATCGCCCGACAACGTCCAAACTAAAAACTCATTACCCTAACTTACCAAAAGCTATATAAAAAAAATTTAACAAAAACCTAACAAATTTCTCACTATACCCACATACACTTTTAAAAAGAACTTATAATAAGTTATTTAAAGGCTTTTGTTTAAATATATGATATTAATCGATAATTAGCTTTCTAATCGCATGCGTTACAATTGCGTAGAATATTAGCGAATTTTAGTTTTCAAGCCTTGAAATTATTTTTTGAAAGTTGTTAATAAAATATATGATCAAAATTCTAAAATTTGGTTTTCATCTTTTGGTTCTTATATTATTAAAATTTCCAATTGATTTTCTCATTTTTAAATTAGCTTTAAAATTTGATCTTTCCACGACTGACACTAACAATTTCATCAAATGAACCAAATTGATGTTTATTTAAAAATAAAGGACTTAATGGAAGTTCTTTATTGGAGTAAGTTGAAATAAATTGTATAGATATATGAAAAATAAATAATTTAACCTAGAAAACACAAAAAAAATATAAATCTTTATTTTTTTTATTTCTTTAAAATTAACAAAACCATATTAATTAGTATGCAAAAAACCTGTAGCATCTTTATAGCTTTGAAGTAAATTTTGAAGATGAAATAAAAGTTACATTTTTTGTGGTCTTTTAAAAAAATGTATTTAGATATATTGTTAATATTTCTAACAATAAGAATTTAAAACTAGTTCCAAAACATTTATTTGTTGGGATTCATTTAGACTAAAAAAAATACATTATCTCCATATATCAGGTTAATAAAATCATTAATAAACAATTAGTTATTTACTTTATTAAGTTATTAGTGCTGTATTTATATAATTTAGTCTTACATTTATATAATTTATTCAATTTGATTCCTGTATTATTAAAAATTTAAATTAAATTTTAAAATTGACATTAATTTGATAGTTTCTATCATATTATTTTGTAATACTTTTTGTGTTGATGGAAGTGATCAAATTGACGTTAATAAAAGAAAGTCAAGAAATTTAATTGAATTGACATAGGCACTAAATTGAACAAATTATACAAAGAAGTATTTTTTTTATAAACATTCATTATATGCACAAATATTATTTGTGTTTGCTCTGTTCCATTGATATATTCTTAGGATTATATCTTCTATTTATGAGTGGTTCATGTTTCTTGAGTTTAACAAAAATACAAGCCACAAACGAATGATATGAGTGATAGTAATAAGATATTCAATCCTCTTAAATAAAGTTTTAAATTAGCACTAAATACAAATAGATATTTGAAATTAAAAAATGAATTACTGAAATACTAATAAAATATATATGAAATTAAAAGAAAGTCTTCGGTCCACTTCATTGTATATAACATATAATATGATATAATAATAATAAGAAAAAGGGTAATTTTAAACAAGGAAAAGGAAATGAAGAATTGCCGCGTAATTAATTTTCATCGGTATTCCATTATTACCCTCCAAGCTCAAAACCATCCATCCTTCACCATTCTCTATATATAAGCCGTCAAACCCGATTAAACAAACACATACTCTTCAATTTTCTCTCTGTTCTCCCATTTTTCCAGAAATATTTTCTCCACCCCAAAATTTTCTAGGCAGCCAAAAGCTTTCACCATGAACAAATCTGCCCTCCTAGCTGCCTCCGTTGCCGCCGTCACTGCCACCGCTGTTTCCCTCTCTTCCTCCGCCAAGTTCTCTATACAGGTACTCGCCTTCAAATCCGAAATTTCTCTGTTTTTGTTGTGATTCTGTGTCAAACAGCGGGATCTGAAATTTTCATGTGAAAATTCTCCTTTTTTGGTGAAATTGAAACGAGCGTTTCGGTTGTGCAGGACGGCGGAGCGCGGAGAGATCACGGCGGGATCTCGCCGGTGGTGAGTGCGGCTTCGATGGAGAAGTTCGCGCCACGGTTCGACGGGTTGCGGTTCATCGAAACGCTGATTACTGCTCACAGATGAAAGCGCGTTGCGGAAACGCGCTTTTGGGGTTTTCCCTTCAGCCTTTTTGATCTTGTGCTGTCTAGGAAATTAAGGGAAAAAACATGGAAAATGTTTGGATGTCATTTTTTAAGGTTGTTTTGGCATTTAGGTTGAGAAATTGAGTGAGAAATGGTAATACTACGGAAATTGTTACTGTTTTGTGATGCTTTCTAGTGAGTTTTTTTCCACGCCTGTGTGAGTCGTGACTATTTATTTCTATGTAATCTATGAGGGAAATATAAAAAAAATCTATTAATTAATTAATTAATTCTTATTTTTTTTTGTCTGTTATGTTTGTCTATTATTGAGGATTTTATTTATATATATACATACATGCTTTAAATTTAATTTTTGTGTTTTGTTGCAACTGTTTCTTGTTTGATTTGGTAAAAACATGTTTGGGGCGTGTCTGATTACCTTTGTGAAGATGGGATGGTTTAGGAGTCGGGAGGGACCACACGTAGTATATTCGGTGCATCCTTTGAGTAATGCGTTATTTTGCACTTTGCATGGAGAGAAATAATAAGATTTTTTTTAACAACTTTTTAAATAATTTGCATATTATTATATTAGATAGAGAAAAATTAAAAATAGAAAAATTAATATTGAAAAACATATAAAGGAAAAAGTTTTCTTTCTGAAAATTTCGTTATGGAATTTTAATTGATATAAACAAACCACTTAATAACTATGAGTAAAATTATGAGCGGGTCTTTTTATTTTTTTTCATGTGTAACTTTTTAGCCTCAAATTAAAAAGGTTGAACATTTTAAATCAATTGATTTTGATATTTTAGAAGGCAAAGTGTAGGAAAACTATCAATTTTGTCTTTATATAGTTACATTCTCTTTTATGTGTTCTTTAAACAATAAGACTATTTAAGTAATCCTCAATTTATTAAACGTGTATTTAACTAAATCACGTTTATTACTTGACTTATAATTCCAGAATTTAAAAAAATTGTAGTTTTGGTCACATTCAATTTTACTTACGTTGTACAATTAGACTAACATAAAAGAAACAAAACGGTATACAAAGTTGATAATTGAGTAAAAATTGCAATTTTTTTTTAATTTAAAGACTAATATTGTGAAAAATAGAATGATCCAAATTGTTGACTCAATTAAAAAAAAAAAGTTAGAATGTAACCTATTTATTATTGTAGTTTCTAAGTTGATGTATTTTAGTAAATTTTATTATTGTAGTTTCTAAGTTGATGTATTTTAGTAAATGTTCTTGTCGATTGACTGAGTTGACGGTTGACTTCAGGTTGAATAATCCCTTTTGTATCTACTTCTTCAGGAACTGATTTCATATCTCCTTGTCGCACTAGAATAAGGCTTCATGAGACAAATGATGTCCTACCTGTTGATTACACTCCGACGATCAAGTTAATTAGAACTCATTGAAAACAACCAGTTAAGAAAATGTATAAAAAACAACATATCTTTATCTGAAAACTTATCATTTTATTACCGTACATACAACACATACAACCATTCTCTCTCGACATAAACAAATCTTAATTACACTAAATTTTTAGTAATAGACTTAAACATAATAGTCTTTTAATTTAACACAATTACTTTTCGATGTCTGAATTTTCTTAGAGTAATTAGTCCTGAAAAACAAAAAAAAATCCTTCAAAACAATTAGCAAAACTTAGTCTTTCTAAAAAAAAAACTGTATGGGTCTCTTCTCATCTACACTATTAGTATTATCATTTAAAAGTGACCAACAAAGAAGATATTTATCACATTTTTTTCACTTATCCAACCAATTTCATTATTGAGAGGAACAAATATGACCTTTTTTTTTCTCATCAAAACTAAATATTTAATAAGAATTTATAAAAATTGACATATTCTCACATGTCTTATTTTAGAGTGTATTCTCATTTTGTTATTAAGTAACAACATGAATAGAGTGAAAAGAAATAAATTGTTTTTAAAGAACTAATTTCTACATATTTTTATTAAAAAACAAAACAAAATTATATCAAATTGAGATAATTAAAATACATTTTAACCTTTTTAATACATCGATTGTTTTAAAATAAAAATAAAAACCCAAAATATATAAAGGTTTAATAGACACGTAATAATCTCACCAAAATTGTCTGGTGTGTTATATTTCCATTAAAAAAAATAGTTTTACCTTGACAGTTGGCTTTTACATTTATCAAAATATATATCATAAGATAATCATTTACAGATTAAAATAATTAGTTAATATTATACTAAATTAGAAAATATTTTATAATCTAAAAAATTATGGATATATAAAATAATTTTTGTTATTAATAAAAATTTATAAAATAATTTATAAATTTTTATTTAATTATTAACTATCAAAGTTTTAACTATTTATTATTTTATATTTTAAATTAGTTTTTATTAACCGTTTAGATACTAATTTAAAATATAAAGTATTAGTAATTAAAATCTTGATAGAAGGTAAATATTAATTTAGAAACTATTTTATAATTTTTTATTAGTAATAAAAATTGTTTTAGATATAAATATTTTTTTTTTTATATTTTTCTACATAAATATTGATATAAAATATAATTCCAGTTAAAATAACCCTAAAAATATTTACAAAATTACATCTAAATTTTGTTCCCTCCTACCTGGACAGCACGATCACCACTTCAACTTAACTTTTTACTTTTCTAAGAGATTAGGATCAAGGGTAGGGAACAGTCTAATCCTAATTAAGATAGAATAATACTCACAAACTTAGATGAAGTTAAATGAGCTCGTACAATTATTAGTAGATAACTATTCCCTAACACATCGTGTTGAACAAAATCGAAATTGAATCAACTTTAATATTGATATGATTTGTTTCTTTTTTTGGATACGCCAACTATTTTTTATTACAGCTTCAACTTAATTATCCAATGCACTATGGTTTGTTCCCCAACAAGACATGATGCGTGAAGAAGGCCGCAAGAAAATTGATATTTCCAAAAAAACTCGTCCTCAACTTTTGATGAGATTCAAATGTTATACCATGATTTGAAAATTTTCCCCTTTTTGATGAGGAAATTTCCTAAAGCCCACTTTTTCTGTTTACATTAATCTCCTTTAGTCAAGGATGCTATTTTTGTCCATTAGCATAAAGCAATTCACTAAAATTAAATGAGTGTTGGAAGGGGATGGGATATTGCTTCCTAGTCCCCAAAAGATGATGTGTGATGAATGGTTTTACATAAAGGTTGGGATCATGCACAAAATAGTAATGGCAGGTGTGAAACAACCTTAAAAGAGTCTTACAAACATGTTGCTTAGGGTTTGGACTAGGTCAAGAATGGGAACTGTTGGACAAAGGTCCTTCAACTTCCAATTTAATCTTCATAGAAACTAATGGCCACGAGAATCTAGTAACATGGCAATGGTGTGGATGGGTCAGTGACTTCTTGTCCAGAAGCTACTGAGCTTGATTGTGTATTATTGTTTATAAGAAATTCTTTTAGGTTTGGAAAATTGAAGTTGACAAGTCAAGAAAAAAAAGGTTTTTTGATCGTTTTAGGAGAAAGATAAGCATCAAAAGTAAAAGTATGATTAATTTGAGTGATAAGTTACATAGAATTTGGGTGGGAAGTGTATTAAGTTCTGGAAAGACAGATGAGTGGGTAACGTTGCCTTAAAATGTAAATTATTGAGGTTGTTTTTTCCTATGTGTTGATAAAAATATTTTGTTGGAGCTTTGTGTGGTTTGAGAAAATAGTGTTTGGAGGTGGAATTTGGTGTGACAAAGAAGTCTGATTGAGTGGAAGAAGACTCGGGTCTGCCAACTTCTTGAGGATGTACATGAGACGAGTCTTGTCTTGGGTATTGATGACAAGTGATCTTGTTCAGTTCTCGGTTAATTTGCTTACGGTTTATTAAAGGGAGAAATTGATGGGGTGCTCTCGAGTTATTACAATTTTTTTTGGAACATTAAGGTTTTTCCTGCGACCCAGGTTATGTCTTGGAGGGTGCTGGAAAACAAGATTGCTACTAAAGTTAATTTGGCTAGATGCAGGGTGGTGGTCGAAAGTGTTCTCTGTTGTTTGTGTGTGTGGATTAAAAAAAGGAGTTTACTAACCATCTGTTTTTTGCTTGTAGAATAATATGGTTAGTTTGGATTCGGTGCTTCTCATGGTTAGGCTTGTTGACGGTTGCTCCTAATGATCCCTTTTCACATTTCATTCCGTTTTCTATTTGTAATGCACTTGAGTCTATCAACTTAGTTTTGGGGAGTGTGTGGATCTTAGTGGTTTGGGAGATTTGGAGTCATAGGATTAAGGTCATCTTCAATGGCAGAGTGGTGGATCATTATAAAATATTCTCTTTGGCCCAATTGAAGGCTTGGTCTTGGGTTACTTCTAAAGTTTCATCTGCTTGCTTCTCCTTCTTTGACTGGTGTTTTGCTCCCTTGATTTGTTTGAATTCGATTTAAGTTGTATGCTTCTATTTAGGTATGCTAGACTTGATATTTTTTTGGGGGATTTGGTTGGGTGGTGTGTTGACTATATGTAAAGTTGTGACGAGTTTTACGTTTTGGTGATCTTTGTTTAGTTTGTTTGGAGTGTTGAACCTGTTGGTTTAACTTGTGACAAATTGTATTAATGCTTTGGTTTCTTTCGTTAGATGGTAACTTTTCTCCGTTTGTTGGGGTGAATTGTTAGGAGATGTGTGCTTTATTTTCATGTGTTTGTATAAAGATTGGACTATCCTTGAAGTAGTTCTATTTATTAATTCTTTCTTGCTGATAAAATTTTTTTACATAAAAATTTAGAATTAATAACTTGATTAAAATAAATTGGATAAATAATTAGCTCATTACAATAAGTATTGATTTGTTTCTAGTATAAAAAATAATAATTTTAATATAAAAAATTTAATTTCGTTTCTTTTATTTGTATTCTTTAATTGATTAAGGTAATTAAGTATTAGTTTTGGTCTTAAATAATTGTTATGTGTATTAGTATAAGGAAAAAAAAGTTAACGTTAAAATTAGCTCAAAAAAGTCTTTTACGCCTTTCGTTTTTTTTTTTTAAATTTAAATTTAAAAATCTTAGTATAATTTTGATCCTCGTACTTTTAAAGACCCAACATGTAAGAAATAAAAAATGTTAATTCTCATAATATCACATTTATATAAACTTATTTGGAAATACAAGATATTAAAATGGTTAGTCTGAAGAAAAACAGTGTTTTGTATTTTGAAAGTAAAAGAAAACCTTAAGTGGCAGAGAAATTGGATTCTGTATCCATCAGAAACAGAGAAATTGTATTCAGCTTATTGTTACTGTAAAACAGAGGAAGCTCCTTTTTAAAAAGGGAAATAAACGGATGTGATTGTTTTTGGTAACCGACAACCGCTAAGGGAATAAAAGCAATTAAATAATAATTACAATACCCTCCCCTCAAGCTGGATAATGAATACTCATTATTCCAAGCTTGGAAATGATGTCTTGAAAATTAGAACGATTCAACGATTTGGTGAAGATATCAGCTGGTTGATCACAAGATTGAATGGGAAGAAGATGAAAAAGTCCAGCATTTAACTTCTCTCGGACAACGTGGCAGTCGATGTCAATATGCTTGGTTCTTTCATGAAAAGTTGGATTCAAAGCTATGTGACGGGCAGCTTGATTGTCACAGTATAAAACTGTAGTAGCATTAGGCTTGATATTAAAATCATTAAGAAGATGAGTGAGCCACTGAACCTCACAAGTAGTAGTGGCAAGGGCACGGTATTCAGCTTCAGAGGAAGAGCGAGATACGGTGGTCTGCTTTTTGGACTTCCAAGAAATAAGAGAAGTGCCAAGAAAAATACAAAGTCCAGTCGTCGATCGCCTTCTATTTGGACATGCAGCCCAATCATAATCACTAAAGGCCTTCAATTGAATGTTATTGTCAGCAGCAAAAAAAATGCCTTGTGCAGGATTGGCTTTTATGTACCGGAGAATATGTTGAGCAGCTTGATGATGATGAATGGTTGGCTATTGAACAAACTGACTAAGTAGATGTACAGCAAAGGTGATGTCAGGACGTGTGTTGGTTAAGTAGAGAAGTCGCCCAATTAATCTGCGGTAGGAATTGGCATTATGAAGAAAAGGCTTGTCTTCAAAAAGAACTTTGGTATCATGAATCAAAGGAGTAGAGGCTGTGATGGCATTTCATGTGTTCTTCTTGAATCAAAGTAGTAAAAAGTGATGCGGAAGCAATGGGTGAGTGAAACAAAGCCCTCCTAGGAGTTGTGTTGGCTTTGAAGGTGCATGATGAGTGTGGTGTTTGAGTGGTTCGGCCAGCTCAAGGGAGAAAGGTGAAAGGATTGAAGTTTATAGCCTAGATTTCTAGGAGAAGTAAAGCTAGTGCACAAAAATGGCAGCATAACATTACTCAATTAAACTTGTCAAATACAATGAGATAGCCTTCCTTTTTATAGGCTATCTTGGACGTAATTTGTAAGCTGAATTACAAGAAAAAGAAAACCAAAAATTAAATCTAAATGCTAAGCCATGTGCCAAGCAATGACCGGCCACACAAACCTAGTTTCTAGAATGTTTCCATCAAAAGTGCTTTCTACACTATCCTATCTACTAAGTACCCCTAATGGGCCTTCATGTACCAATTACAAGGCTTTCCCAAACCGTAGCTTGATCCATGTGTGGTGAGCTAGACGGTCCTTCTAGATGCTCCTTATGTAGCCACTCCTTATCATGGTCTAGACGCTCCATATCTTAGGCTAGACGCTCATCTTTGAGTCTTAGACGCTCCTCTTCATAAGCTAGACGGTCTTAGCCTTGGAAGCTTGGCTTTCATAGTGTGGTGAGCTTGGGCCCTCCTCCATCATCCCCTCCCTCTTGAAAAGGATTTGTCCTCAAATCCAAGGCTTTTGCTTAGGGGATGGTTGTGGCTGGATGGTGTCCATCATCTCCTCCTTCATGAGAAGATCTATCCTCAGATGTGCATTCTTGATCTCGGATAGCAGCCTCTTGCTTCGTCAAGATGTATCCTCCCGGATCAAATGTCAATCTATGTGAATCCTGAAACAAAGCAAAGGAGTTAGGGTGAGCCTTTGGAAAACGATTAATTTTGTGAAGTTGCCATCTTTGTTTTTCGCTTGTTTTGGTCAACTTCTCACAATATCTCCCTTTTGAGGGTTGTAGGTGCCCTCTAATCCTCTTATATTTTCTAAAATTTTCAAAAGTAGTTACTTTTTCCTTAGGCATAATACCTTTAGGAAATGGTGACAACTTTAAAAAGGCAAGAGGACTATGTTCATATACAACTTCAAATGGAGAGATATGAGTAATCTTGTGGACTACTCCATTGTATGCATGTATAAAAGGAAAAGGATTCTCATCCCAAGAACTGTGGGTGTCCCTCATGATTTCGTGAAGCATAGAAGGGAGAGCTATGTTTTCAAATTTTGGAGCTCTATTCCTTTTTTTTGAAAATAAATCATGGAGGCTTGTCACTTTTCTTAAGAAGAGTTTATCCACTTCCATGAAGAAAGAATCAAGACCTTTTGTTGTCCTAGGAAGCTCTAATATGAAATGTGTGTCTTCCCAAGTATCTTTTACAAAAGGTGAAGGAGTATAGAGTTCTTGAGACTTTGCTTTAGGTGTAGTTTGAAAACAAGAGTTGTACCTAAAGTAATGTCTTTGAACCTCTTTTCTCATGGGTGACAAAAGTTTTCCTCTTAAAAGCTCTAGAGTTTCATCAATTCTCATTTGCCCCATGAGTTCTCCTTCTTGTAGACTTTTTCTCTTATGTGCAAAGAGAGTCTCGTTGGTACAACCATTGTTTATGAAAATTTGTACATTTTGCAATGGTTGTCTCAATAAGACATGGCAAGTTGTTCTAGGCACTACTTCATACAAAAATTGGTAGGTGCTTATAGATAACTTGTCATTCTTTTGGGGATATCTTAACACATTGGAGAAATAGTCTTGATCTATGCAAGCTTCTTTTAAAGACTTTTCTTTTGTGCTCATGCTTGCAAGTGTTCCTTTACAATAGGAAAGGCTAGGTTGTTCAACAAGAAGCTTGTTTGTAAAGGTAGTTTCATTGTGCTTGACTTGTTGAATGACCTTGTGGGAAGGAACACTATTCTCCCACGCCTTTTGTTTCCCAAATTTTTTTTCTTTTTCTATTTTTTCTTCATCCCTTTTGTGTTTCATTTGTATTTGGTCTTTTACCACTTGGGAATGTGGTAAAGGGCTAAGTACAAATCTTTTGTGCTTGTGGATGAAAGAAATCTCGTTAGTTAGACCATTATGCGAGGTTTTCTTATCAAATTGCCATGGTCTACCTAATAAGATGTGGCAAGCTTCCATAGGTACTACATCACATAAAACATTGTCTTTGTAGTTACCTATAGAAAACTCGATTTCCACTTGTTTGTCTACACGTAGTTCTCCATCCTCATTGATCCATTGTAAATTGTACGGTTTTGGATGAGGAACTACTTGTAGTTTTAATTTTTCAATCAATCTAGTGCTACAGCAATTGCAGCATGACCCACCATCCACAATAAGAGAGCATATATTTTCTAAAATATTGCATCTAGTATGAAAAATGTTCTCTCGTTGTGTCTCGTTGGATGCACTAGGTTGATTGTGGAGGATTCTTTGAATCATCAATAAGTCCCCCTCCAAAGGATTTATCCTTTCTCCTTCCCCTTTTTCTTGAGTACTAGGTTCATCCTCACCACTTGTGTACTCATCTTTTCCTTTTAAAAACAAAACCCTTTGGTTTGGACATTGTGCTTGCACATGTCCTCTTCCAAAACATTTAAAACACTTGGTGTCCCTAGCACGGATGTATGGGGTGGAGGCATCTTTCACTAAGGGTTTGGTAGTTTCTTTGGATTCGTCTCTAGGTGTACTACCCTCCCTTTTAAAGTCTTTCTTGGGATAAGAGTTGGAGTAAGAACCCACCCTTAGATTTGAAGTTTTGCGCAAATTTTGTTGTTCAACTTTAATGCAAAGTTGAACCAAATCATTCAAGTCTTGGTAGGGTAATAGTTCTACTCGATCCCTTATCTCAAGGTTGAGCCCACTTAGAAACCTAGATATGGTGGTGGTTTCTTCCTCTCTAATGGATGCTCTCATCATGTAGAGCTCCATTTTCTGCCTATACTCTTCCACACTTAAGTTCTTTTGTTGGAGTCTTTGGAGCTTGTCCATCAACTCCCTATGGTAGTAGGAAGGTATGTGGCGACGTCTTAGGGCTCCCCTAAGGTCATTCCAATATTCTATGGAAGGCTCCCTATGAAGACGTCGGTCTCTCTCTAAAGAGGTCCACCAATACATGGCATTGCTTTGGAAACTAAGGGTTGCTAAGGGTACCTTCCTCTCTTCACTCACCCTATGGCAAGCAAAGAGTTGCTCTACTTTCATCTCCCAATCTAGGTAGGCCTCTACGTCTTCCTTACCATAGAAATGGGGTAGGTCTACCCTTACTTCCTTTGGGCTCTCTTGCTCCCTTTGTCTAGTTCTTCTAGGGGGTGGTTGGTAATAATCATTGATTCTACGGCTTCCCTCCCCTAGAGACTCAATACTTTGAGAATGGGATGCATGAGTTTTTTTTTTTATTTTTGTGATTTTTGTGACTTCTCTTCTTGAGCTTTAGCCAACTCATTGATTTTGTTCTCATTCTCCAATTGTCTAAAAGATATCAATTGTACCGCTTGGGATACTTCTTTTAAAAGAGTTTTCAAAGATTTTACTTCACTTTCTATAGACTTTGGAGAGTGAGAAGAAGAAGACATGGCTAAAACTTTGTGTATATAGGTGTTTTACTTGGAGAAAGTTTAGGAAAGTTAGAGAAGGTAGTTTTCCAGGTAAGGGAGGTGAGTCACAATGGACTACTTAAGTACCAAGCCTTTTCCTTGCCAAAAACTTTCCTCCAATGACTTCACACAAAATTTTCTCTTAGTAAAACACTTAGAACACAAGAAGTTGAGAAATCAAAAAGCAAGAAAACTATGTAAGCTAGATATGCAGCAAAGCTAGTCGGTATAGCACAAAATTAAACAATACTAAGCATGCAAAACGTTTCTACCAAATCAAAAGAAAAACAAGTTCAAACAAGCAACAAATTACTAAGCAAAATTACTATGCTATTCGGCCCTAGGTGAGGCTTCTTGGACACTTTGAGCCCTTGAAGACACACTCACCGTCTAAAACGTAATTTAAAAGAGGTAATTAACAATAAACCAAGTTGTAAAGGAGATAAGAAAACCCCCTTTGTTGTTCCTCTTTTTGGTTAGTGCACTTTCTTTGTTGCCTTGATTGTTGATCTTCTAGGTGTTTGTAGTGTTTGTTTCAAAAAAACTTGTTTCGGCCTTAGCTTTGACTCCTCCTTAGAAAGTTGGCTTTAATTCTCCAATTTCCAGCACCTATTCACAAGGGCTTAACCTTAAACCAAGTCAATTTCCATGCACATAAGCACCAAGAGAAAATTAAATTCCAACACCCAATAATGAGAGGTCAAGAAACAAAAGCAAGAAACAAATTTAATTGAAAGAAAACAGTACTACCAAAAGGATTTATAATATGACAACTTAGAAAGAGATTCAAGAAATTAAAGCAAACAATTAAAGGTACTCAATAAAAGTTGGCACACAAAAGGAATTCCTAAAGAAAAGCACTAGATTAGATGACCAAATAAAAAAAACAGCACCACTGGAAAATGTTGTGGGCCAGAAAACGTGTTTGTTCCCCGATTTATGCTGAGCTGTAATTGTAAAATTTGTTTCTGAAATTTGGATGCAAGAAAACTCAGGATCTTACCTAAATTTTGGCTTTGGAATCACCTAAAACGCATGCACCATTTTTTTTTAATAATTTTTGCAAATTTGGTGTGCAGTTAGGCCAGCTGGAGCGCTCAAGATTTGCACTCTGATTTTGTAAGATTTATCATTTTTTTTCTGTTGCTTCTTTTGACCTCATTCTTTTTCTGTCTTTTCTATAACACTTTAAACTTGCATTTTCCAGAAAATCAGAATTTTCCTATGGGTAGAAATATTTTTTTAAAACAAAACAGACCAGAACAGAGAGATGATACAGGGGAAATCTGGAAAACTGGAAGAAAACAGCAAGATAACCAAAATTAACACAATGGAAATGTAAGAATGGAAATTGTGTAAGAACTAAGACACAATTATGAACTCAAACTAAAAATAAAAAGCACCAAAGGATCAAAATAACAGCAGATTAAAGCAATATAGAGAGACCCAAAAACAAGAAACAATCAAGCCAAAAAATAGGACTACTAAGAATTGATGACAATTATGGATTCACATGACTTGACACAACATTTATAGATTCAGAAAATAAAGACTCAAAGCATAAAATGAAGCAATTATAAGAAAGCAATAAGGACTCAATTTCCTAAAAGAAAAACAGCCACACAATGGTGTAAGGAATCCTATCACAAGCTGCACAGAATTTGTTCAAGATCAATTGAACAATTGTGCTTTGGTTGGATCTTCCATAAGCACACCAAGAACAACTTAAAATATAAAAACAGCAAGACAAGTAAGGAATTGAAAAGACAAAGATGAATTAAAGAAGAACTGAAATTAAAAGACCAAGCTACTCATCTTGAAGAACCAAAAGCTCATGATACCAAATGATGGCATTTCATGTGTTCTTCTTGAATCAAAGTAGTAAAAAGTGATGCGGAAGCAATGGGTGAGTGAAACAAAGCCCTCCTAGGAGTTGTGTTGGCTTTGAAGGTGCATGATGAGTGTGGTGTTTGAGTGGTTCGGCCAGCTCAAGGGAGAAAGGTGAAAGGATTGAAGTTTATAGCCTAGATTTCTAGGAGAAGTAAAGCTAGTGCACAAAAATGGCAGCATAACATTACTCAATTAAACTTGTCAAATACAATGAGATAGCCTTCCTTTTTATAGGCTATCTTGGACGTAATTTGTAAGCTGAATTACAAGAAAAAGAAAACCAAAAATTAAATCTAAATGCTAAGCCATGTGCTAAGCAATGACCGGCCACACAAACCTAGTTTCTAGAATGTTTCCATCAAAAGTGCTTTCTACACTATCCTATCTACTAAGTACCCCTAATGGGCCTTCATGTACCAATTACAAGGCTTTCCCAAACCGTAGCTTGATCCATGTGTGGTGAGCTAGACGGTCCTTCTAGATGCTCCTTATGTAGCCACTCCTTATCATGGTCTAGACGCTCCATATCTTAGGCTAGACGCTCCTCTTTGAGTCTTAGACGCTCCTCTTCATAAGCTAGACGGTCTTAGCCTTGGAAGCTTGGCTTTCATAGTGTGGTGAGCTTGGGCCCTCCTCCATCAGGCTGGCTTGCTGGCAAGCATTCCGCATTCGTGGAGAATGTCAAGGGCATACTTGCGTTGACATATATGTATGCCTTTTTTTGTTCTAGCAATTTCCAATCCGAGAAAATACTTGAGGTGACCCAGATCTTTGATTCTGAAACTGGAATGCAAGGAGTTCTTTATACTGTTGATCTCATCAATGGAATTTCCAGCAAGGATGATGTCATCTACATAAACAAGTAAAGCAGTGAAAGTGCATGCAGTCTTTTTAATGAATAAGGTATAATCTGAACTAGATTGTATAAACCCAACAGAGATAAGAAATGAAGATAATTTGGCAAACCATTGTCTACTTGCCTGTTTCAGCCCATACAAAGATTTGGTTAATCTGCAAACTTGGTTAGGTTTAGATGTGATAAGTCCTGGAGGAGGAGTCATATAGACTTCTTCATCAAGATCTCCATGAAGGAAGGCATTGTCCACATCCAATTGATGTAGGTGCCAGTTATGTGCAGATGCAAGAGCAAGCAATAAACGGATAGTGGTCAGCTTAGCAACTGGAGAAAAAGTATCTAAAAAATCTATACCTTCTAATTGATTATACCCTTTAGCTACTAAACGTGCTTTATACCTTTCTATGGAACCATCTGATTTGTACTTTATCTTGTAAATCCATCTGCACCCAATAGAAGTCTTGTTAGGAGGTAATTCAGTGATATACCATGTCTTATTGGCTTGAAGAGCACGAACTTCTCTGTTCATAGCTTCCACCCAATTAGAGTTTCTTATGGCTTCCTCATAAGTGTGGGGTTCAACATGTGAAGAAATAGCCAAAGTAAAATTCAAATGCTTGTCAGATAGGAAATCATATGTCAAAACAGAAGATATAGGATATTTGATTTTGAAATTAGAATTAGAACCTTTGTGCAGATTTGCAATTTGATGTTGATAATCAGCAAGATAGGAAGGAATTTTATTTATTCTTCTAGATCGTCTTAGATCACTACCAAGGTCGTCTTGAATAACAGTTTCAGGATCTATATTATTGAAGCTGTTACTTTCTGTCAAATTGTCAATACAGTTTGGAATCTCCAAAATAGAATCAGCATTGTGAGCAATTTCTGGTGTGTTATAAGAATTTTGAATATGAACAATATTACCTGAATCAGCCATGGCACTTTCAGTATAACTATTAAGATTAAGCAAGAGATTAGCATCATCATGAATCAAGCTATCACTATTTTTATCGTGGTTATTGGTTAGATTGTAAGGAAAAATGTTTTCGTAAAAGATAACATTTCTACTGATAAAAATTTCTCTACTCTTAACATCAAGCAGTACATACCCTTTAATTCCAGTTTTATATCCAATGAAAACACTTTTTCTAGATCTTGGTTCAAGCTTACTGCGATTGTTTTCCAAAGTGGAGGCAAAACATAAGCAACCAAAGGTTTTAAGATTTAAATATGTAGGGGGTTGGCAGTATAACATCTCATAAGGAGACTTACCTTTCAAAATTTTTGAAGGAAGTCTATTTATTAAATGAATAGCATGACTAGCAGCATAAGACCAGTAGATTTTAGACAAACCTGATTGAAAAAGAAGGCTACGTGTGACATTCATGATATGCTGGTGTTTTCTTTCGGCAACAGCATTTTGTTGGGGAGTTTCAACACAAGTTCTTTGATGCAGAATGCCATATTTATCATACAATTCATTACAATCAAATTCTTTTCCATTATCAGTTCTAATAGTTTTGATGTTTTGATTAAACTGGTTTTTAACAAGAATGATAAAATTGTGTAACAAGTTTCTAGTTTCTCCTTTAGTTTTCATAAGAAAAATCCAAGAGTGCCTGGAACAATCATCAACAATAGTAAGAAAGTATTTATGACCGTGAATAGAGCTAACAGCAATAGGTCCCCATATATCTATATGTATGAGATCAAAAGTGTTTAAAGAAACAGTATTACTTATTTGAAAAGGGAGTTTATGTTGTTTAGCAAGGTGACATATATCACACAACTTATCAGAACTAGAATTAACATAAGGAAACGTTTTGCAAACTTGTTCAACAACATGTTTGGAAGGATGGCCTAATCTAAAATGCCATAGGTCAATATCATTCTCTTTAGAATTAAGGACATTACAATTCATCAAATATTTTTCTTCGTGTATGTTAACAGGATCATGAAGACAATATAAACCTCCATGCAAATCAGCTTGACCAATCGTCTTGATCACTATTGTTCCTATGAATTTGACTATCATCACTTCTTTGAACAATATTGCAAGATTGGTCATTGCCTTTCTCCCTTTCAGAGTTCTCATTTCTTTGCTTGTACCATGGAGGGTACCCGTGCTTGGCATAGCATTCATCAACTGTGTGATTCAGTCTGTGACAATATGAGCATTGTTTCCCTTGAGTATAGCTTCTACCTCTACCTCTTCCTCCTTTCCAGTTGTTATTTCTCCCTTGCGGTTTCCAATTTTCTTGATCTTGCAATTTCCAGTTATTCTGTTTGTTAGTGCCATTCCAATTTTGTTGTTTCTCAGCCAGATTAATCATAGCTCTATTATCCAAATTTCCATTTCCATTAAGCTGACGTTCCTGCTGAATCAACAAGGCAAACACACGACTAATGTTGGGAAGGGGTTCCATCATCAAGACTTGGGTTTTCACAGTACTGTAAACCTCATTAAGCCCTTTCAGAAAACATATAACGTACTCTAAGTCTCTGTAATTGTGAGAGATTCTTGATAGATCACATTGACAGGTGCCACCACATGTGCATCTTGGTATAGGTCTCAAATATTCTAATTCTTCCCAAAGAATTTTCAGATCAGTATAAAATTGGGTAACATTTCTCTCACCTTGTTTGATGGAGTGAATCTCTTGGAGTAAATCGGAGATCCGAAAATGGTTGCCCCTTGAAAAACGTTCCTTCAAATCATCCCAGAGATTCTTTTCAATGTCGATGTAGACCACGCTTTCGAAAATTTGTGTAGACAGGGTGCGATTGATCCAAGACAAGACCATCACATTACACCTCTCCCATGCTTCAAACAGAGGATCATGGTGTTCTGGCATGTCAATACTGCCATCGACAAATTTCAATTTGTTCTTCGACAAAAGTGCTCTTCTCATATTTCTACTCCAAGAATGGTAATTTTGCTCACTGAGTTGAGGATGAACTAGAACAGCTCCAGGGTTCTCACCGAGATGAAGGTAATAAGCACTAGAAGGATCTCCAGAGGGATCCTTGAAAACCTTAACTTCAGAAATCTTGGGCTCGGGATCATCCTTTTTTACAGGCGAGGAAGCCATGGAAAAGCAAGAACGAACCAAGACACACAAAGAAGAAATAGAAGGATTGACGGTGACGAACGCAGCGGAATCATAACAGGGTTCTGCAACCCGCTCTTGATACCATGAAGAAAAACAGTGTTTTGTATTTTGAAAGTAAAAAAAAACCTTAAGTGGCAGAGAAATTGAATTTTGTATCCATCAGAAACAGAGAAATTGTATTCAGCTTATTGTTACTGTAAAACAGAGGAAGCCCCTTTTTAAAAAGGGAAATAAACGGATGTGATTGTTTTTGATAACCGACAACCGCTAAGAGAATAAAAGCAATTAAATAATAATTACAATAACTTGTTTTGAATCAATTTGTTACATATTAGTTAAAAATATTTTACCGATGTGAATAAAAGCTCGCATATTACTTACATAACTTCCAACCTGTGCATATGTTTATCTTTTTAAGTTAAAAATAGAATGATAATTTTTAAAATTTGGTCTACGTTACCCGTGGACTAAACAAGTTAAAAACACCTAATACAACTCAACACAACACATTAAGTTGCACTAATGTATTATAATTTATTTGTTACGATGAAGTAAAATAATTGTTTTTATATTGTATTATATCCTATGAGGCCTGTACACTTCTCTTAAATAGCGTGTCCGTGTCGGACATACGTATCGGACACCAATACTCGTATGATATTCGTACGCACGTATTGATGAAATGTTCAATTAAAAAAATATTTGTTAAATTTCTGACAATTCTAGTACGATTCTAACACAACTTTAAAAAAGAGAAATACATTAATTTTCTAAAAATTCAAATTTATTGTTTAAATTTTTATTATGATATTTTGAACCAGTCATACAAAATATCTATCTGCTCCTAAAAAAATTTGAAACATATTTGTGCACATAAATCTTTATTGTCAATTTATATAATTTATAATTATATAATATATAAATTCGTGTTTCCGTATCCTATATTTTAGAGATTATACGTATTTCCGTGTCTGTATTTGTGTCGTAACAATGTTCGTTTCAATATTTGTGCTAGATAGATTATATGCAAAATTGACAAAATAGGAAGAACCTACAATATTAACAATATTAAGGATGTGATAAAACATAATTGACAAATAAATTTGATGCTGTTGTCTTTTTTTGCAATTATTTTATATATTTATATTATGAAATTTAATGTTTAATAATTTGCAATTGAATTTAAAATATTTATTTAAATTTGATTTTATGTGTTTGAAGTGTATAACAGGTGTGATCATTTAAATTGAAACATGTTTAAGATGTGGGTCATACTAGCAGACTTTTTTTTTTAATGTGGTACAAGTTTAAATGGGTTGTTCAACCACATACTCAACTCTACTTACAACACAAAATTAGATTTTTGGAAACATCACACTACACTCTTAGTCTCTTACTATTTTTCTTTCAGTGTTTGGTGTAAGTATTAAGTCATGTCCTCTTGTTAGAGGTTGATGTAGTTGTTCTTCTCCACAAAGATAAATTTGTAGAAATATCACCTTATGCTCTTGGTTTTATAATATTTTCTTTTAGTGTTTAAGTAATTCACAATTTCTCTACTTAGGGTTTTAAATTTGTGGATCGTTTAATGAATGAATTGAGTAATTGAAATTGTTGAATAAGGATTAAAGTGATGTGAAAAATGTTAGTGATATAAACTTTCAACATATCTTTATTTTTATTCAAGTCGTTTAAATTGTTACCTTTATTTTTTATTTTCTTAATCATAAATTTTTCTTTCTATTTTATTTTATTTATGATTAAATATTTTGAAGCTTGCAGATAAGGAGTCATTAACATCGAAGAAGTTCTTTAACTGAATGGACAAAGTATATTTTGCATATTAGGAATCATTAATTGTTATATTTTTGTTTCAAGATTTTTTAAGTGAAAATGTATTATTGAACTTTAATATCTATCGCTTTGAGGGAATTTTAAAAGGTTACATTTTAATTCAGTTTGCATTGTTTAATTTAATTGAAAACGAGACTTTTTAAAATTGGTTATACCCTTCAATAGATGTAAAATTTACTTTGAAACTTTTCATTTTGTACACATCTTCACTAATCACGGTAAAATATCTAAAATAATTAATTTAAAAGATATATATATTATAATAGAGATTTATAGGAGTGAAAAATAGCTTATGTCCAAATTAGAAATAAAAATTTAGAGAAGTTATTGAGACAACTTTTATAAATTAATTTGATGCACAAACTAATTTTAACTTACAAAGATATTTTTAAAAAATACTTATTGAGAAATTTATCCAAAACACATTCATGAAGACGTTTTTTTTACACGAAATAAACATCTACGCTATCTAATGCATTTAGTAAGTATAATACTTAAGGGAGTTTTAAAGTATGAATATGAAATAATATTTTATTTATTGGTTTTTTAAATAAAAAAATTCAATTAATAATATTATTTAATGTTAAATTATAACATTTTCATACTTAATATTTTTAATTATAAATTCAGCATTGCTTAAATTATTCTAAATATTTAAAGTATAATAACGCTAACAATGTTTCTTATGTCATATTTTAAATTATTCTAAAAATTTAGTCATTTAGTTTTTATTTGTTTTCTTTTAAGTATCAGAAAAAAAATCAAAAATTAAAAATTAGCATAATTTTTAAAAAATAATATTATTCTTCCAATCTTTAAGTTATTTAACATAAGATTGTTAAAATCAAATTGTAATTTTGATATATTATCCAAGTTTTATTTTATTTTATTTTTTTATAAAAGTTTTCATGTTAGGCATCACTATGCAACTTGACATCTCAGCTAGGCTGATACCTCAAGTAACAACAATCATTTACCATCACATGAAAAAAGTATTATTAAAAAAAAGGAAAAAAAAAGAAAATACAAAAATATGGGGGGACTAGACCAAAACTCACATGTTAACAAAAACGATACATAGGTAGACTATACCTATTCATAAAGAATTCTAAGAACAGACTAGATGGAAGTTTTATTATACCAATGAAATGATTCTCTATGAATGAACCCTAAATTAGCCAACTTATCAGCACATGCATTTCCCTCACGAAAAATATGAGTAACCCTAAACCTGATTGTCCTACAGAAATTAAGACAAGTATTCCATCGATTACGAAGCATCCACGGAACATTAGTCCTAGCAGTAAACGCAGCACAAACCAAGACAAAATCACATTCAAGCCAAACATTAGTAAGTCCCATCTTTTGAGCTTCTCCATAGCATGTATAACTCCATAAAACTCAGCAACCAAAGCAGTCTGAACTTCAAGAAACCCTGAAAAAGCACCAATAAATTCTTCCATACTCCCATGAAAAATACCTCCACAAGTAGCAAGACCAGGATACCCCCTAGCAGCCCCATCAGTGTTAATTTTAACCCAACCTGGTGAAGGAAATTCCCATCTAACAGGAAGAGGACGAAGAACTTTCCCACTATGAGTCTTAATACCAAAAAACTTAATCACGTTGAAATCCAACATATCATTCTTCATTGAAGCTTTAGACGAATTTCCCACTAGACAAGTTAAATCTTTAATTACCGAAATAGCCTTTGAAACCTCAATCTTATCCTGAAATCTAGCATAATTCCTCATACGCCATATCATCCATATAGAAAAGGTTGTCATAGCAAGCTTAATCAATTTAACCAAAAGACTACCATCACTCTTAATAAAAGAAAGAAGATCATCCTTATTAGAGAAATGAGAAGTAAGAAAAATCTGTCGAACCCAACTCCAAATATGTAATGCATTAGAACATTCAAAAAATAGATGTTGAATAGATTCTTCATGCTTTTCACAAAGCGTACATATAGAACATATATGCAAACCCTTATTCTGAATATGCATATCTGTAGGAAGTCGCCCATGAAATTTTTTCCAGAGTACTAGAGTTTTGGAAGGCGGAATAGATGAAGACCAAATGAACTTACCCCAACCACATGGAACTCCTGGTTCCAAGAAAAAAGTCCTAGCCTATTTAAGAGTGAAACGACCACACTCATCTAGAATCCAATTAGGAATATCTTGTTCCTCTCTAACCATGATATGATTAAGAAAATGCGGCATCTGCTGTAAAGATAAGGGAATATTCCAATCATAACCTGACCAAAATTAAGAGACTGTATCCGGAATGCTAGCCCCATCAGATAACCCTGCAATATTTGCTAAAGAAGTAGTAGAACACCATTTATCATTCCAGAAATTAATAAAAGAACCTGTACCAACCGTCCAAGAAGTATAATAAAGTATGATAGAATAAAATTGTTTAATTCCAAGCCAAAGAGAGGAGGATCTATAAACCATTCTAAACTCGTATTTTGATTTAAGAACTCTGGCTTTCAAGAGTAAAGACCAAGGTTTGTTGCTATAAGCAAAGTTCCAAGCAAGCTTAAGAAGATATGCATTATTTTCATGATGAAGATTAATAATATTCAAGCCTCCATCCTCAAGAGGTGAACAAATTTTTGCCCAATTAACAGTAGCGATACCTTTTTTCATAATATCACCAGTCCAAATAAAATTCCGGCACCACTGCTCAACTTGCTTAATAAGTGAAAACAGGCCATTATACATATTAAAACTATAAGCTAGAAATCCAGTAATCACTGTATTGACCAGCTGGATCCGACCCATCATGCTAAGAGATTTACCTTTCCAAGATGCTAGCTTCAATTTGACTTTATCAGCCAAAGGTTGAAGAAATCGACACTTTGGAGCACCAACAAAGATAGGCACTCCTAAATAATTGAAAGACAAAACAACCATGACTACAAGAAAGAATATTTTGAATTTTGGTGAAAAATCTTGGAGAATTATCCATGGTGAAGAAACAACTTTTAGAGTTATTAATATATTGACCAGAAAAATCACCATATGTTTTAAGAAAAGTACTCAAATTTTGAAGAGACTTAATATCCCCCCTACAAAAAATAAAAATGTCATCAGCATACAAAATATGAGAGGGAGTGAGATAACCTTTCAGGCCATATTTAAAATCTTCTTATCATTCACAAGCTTAGAGATACATCTACTAAGAACTTCCTCTGCAAGACAAAAAAGTAAAGGAGACAATGGGTCACCTTGTCTTACACCTCGACTGCAGGGAAAAAAACCCACCAAAATACCACTTATTCTGATAGAAAGCATAGCTGAACGGAGAATTGTACTAATCCAACTGACAAACGAGGGGTGAAAACCAAAGCGTTTCAAAACTAATAATAAGAACTTCCAACTCAGAGTGTCAAAAGCTTTATAAATATCAACTTTTGTAAGCCACATTACCTCCTCTAACCTTTTTAGAAAGCATGTTAATAGCTTCAGAAGCAATACCAATGCAATCCTAGACACATTATCAATATATGTCTACCCTGCACAAACCCATATTGATTAGGAGAAATGATTCTAGCAGCCACAAGAGCAAGCCTATATGCCAGTATCTTGGAAATAATTTTAAATTTGAAATTAGCAACAACAATTGGCCTGTAATCTTTAATGGAATCAACACTCTGAATCTTAGGAATAAGAGATACCACATTACTGTTAATTCTAGGGAGAACCCAATTTTGTTTAAAAAATTGTTGAACAGCATTACAAACATCTGTCCTAATAATTTCCCAGCAAGAATGATAGAAAACACCACCAAAACCATCAGGACCCGGAGCACTATTACCGTTAAGATTAAAAACAACATTCTTGATTTCAGAAAAATCAGGACATTTAATCAACATCATATTCTCCTCAGAGGAAACCATCGCAGGAATATAAGTACCAATAAAATCTTCCATATTATCAACATCCAGAACATTAGAAATAGACTCAGCATAAAGATTTTTATAAAAGTCCAAAATATGATCCTCAATGATTTTAGGATCCTCCGTAACCTCATTATCAATCCGTAGACGATGAATCCCACTAGAATTATTTCTCCTTTTGACCACAGCATGGAAAAAAGCGGTATTTCGATCTCCATCCTTGAACCATAACATCTTAGTCCTTTCTTTCCAAAACAAATATTGACAGTGAAGAGCATGATCAAGCTCCTCCTTAGCAATCTTTTCTTGACAGAGAAGCCCATCACTATCAAACAAACTAGCAGTCTCTAAGCTTTTTTGAATACCAAGGAGGATACCCTGCTTAAGAAGAACTACATTGTGAACATTACCAAAAGAATTTTTATTCCAGTCTCGGAGCTTAAGTTTCTACCTTTTTAACTTATGTTGCAAGATAAACATAGGACACCCAACAACCTTATTAGCCCAAGAATCATGAATAAGCTTCATACACGAAGTGTCCTGAAGCCACATAGAAAAGAAACGAAAATGGCTAACCTTCCGCAAAGAATTACTAGCAAGACTAGGGGAATGATCAGAACAATTTTTAACAAGAACCTGATAAGTACAAGAATCCCATTCATCCAGACACACTCCATTACATAAAGCCCTATCCAGTCTTCTGTGAATTCTATGCAACCCTCTCCTTCCGTTACACCAAGTATAACAAGATCCAGTAAAAGGCATACAAGAAAGATCATTAGTATTAATCCAGTCCAGGAATTCATTACAAGAAACCTGATTAGGAGCCACCCCCCCTTTACAGTCATCCGCCGAGAGCACAACATTAAAATCTCCCAGAATACACCAAGGCCCTGTGAAGAAACTAAGATCCCTCCACAAAAATCGTCTAGACAAGTATGTGTTAGCACCATAAACACTTGCAAAGCTAAAACTTTTATCCTGCAGGAGACAAGTTACAGAGATAAATTGATCATTAACCAAAAAATTTTGGACAAGATTAGGAACCGACAAACACCAAAGCTTAGCAACTTTATTAACAATAGGAGACGTAGCCACCAAATGCATATTAAAAGATTTGAAAAGGACGTCGAAAGCATTAATGTACGGCATCATGGGTTCAACAAGAAAAACCAGGAGAGGTTTATGTAGGTTAAGTAAACTAAGCAACATCTCCACAGTTTTGTGGTTTCCCAATCCTCTGACATTCCAAAAAAATGAAGAGACCTTCATTGTGATGTTGTAGAGAGAACTGCCTTAGCAGTTTTCCTGGATTTACCAATCCCCTTAGGTGGTCTCCCTGGTTTTCTTTTAGTGCGAACTGTTTCTTCCCCATTATCACTGTCATCCTCCTCCATCTCATTAGAGTCAACCCAAAATTTTGAAACAACCTGATTTTCAATATGATCAGAATTAATTCCAACAATGGTAGGCGGAATATTTGACGCTCCAATATGAGAATCACCTCCCACATCTGTAGTTTCCAAACCATCAAGAGAGGAAAAGTGATTTTGAAGGACCAACGACATTGCTTTAACATCCCCAATATATTTAGCCTTCCGAGGGGAGGTATGAGGCGACTGAGATGGTATAGTCACAATAGCAGAGACCTCCACATTAGGATTAGTATCTACGTGTGATTTAGCCCTCCGAGGAGAGGTAGTACGCAACGGAGATGGTACAATCACAGGAGCAGAGGCCTCCACATGATGATCATCAATAAGAGTCGTTGAATGTGACTCTGAGTCCTTAGCTTGAATAACAACAAGTGAATCCAAAGTGGGAGTGGACAACCCCTGCTTGGGTGAGGACCTATCATGATCTGAAGCATTCTCAAGAAGAGGCATATCTGCAAAATCATCCTCCCCTCCATCTGTTTTATCAGCAAGGTGACCCAAGGGTGACCCTACATTAACCCCACTAGTAGCATCAACTTTCAAATTATCCATGGGACCTTCTAAGAGCTTCGTCTGCAGATCTTTTTTCCGATATTCTTTACGTTGGGTTGGAATCGTGGTCCTCCCTTGTTCCTGTTTATGTTGAGGCCCAGGAACACGACCAT
The DNA here is from genome assembly GCF_000499845.2 of Phaseolus vulgaris. NCBI lineage: Eukaryota > Viridiplantae > Streptophyta > Magnoliopsida > Fabales > Fabaceae > Phaseolus > Phaseolus vulgaris. The sequence continues at coordinate 15,470,785 of NC_023749.2, forward strand.
GGTCATGGATCACCCGGCACTGAGCAAGCTCGTGCCCAATCATCTTACAATGAGAGCAAAATGGAGGGAGCCATTCATATTCCACACCAGCTACAAAAGCAAAGTCTGGACGTTCAACCAAGAGGTGATCAGGAAGAGGGGACAACATATCAATATCCACCAGCACTCTAGCAAACATACCCATATTTTTTCTCATAGTATGCTCATCCAAAGACAAAGGAGTACCAAGGCCTCTGACGATGGGAACTATTGTCCTTGGTTTCCAATACTCCAAAGGCAAATGGTAAATTCTAACCCAGGTCTGAGCTTTGGTACTCCTCATGGTAGCTGGGACAAAGTCTTTTGTCCAGGCAAACAGTCTCAATAAACCAGGAGATAACTTCAGGGAACCCATCTCGAGGGCCCATCGCATGTCTTCTATAGAAGCGAACTCAAACTCATAGAAATCCTTTCCAAGAGGAATTGCTTTCCATGGTCCAAGAGCTTTCCACACCGGCTGCAACTTTTTAGTTAAATCCAGGTGTGTGAGAGGTTTATCCCCCTTAGATAGAATAACCCGACCATGGAGATGGGTTTTGCAATCCTCAAGACCAGCCAAGTAATCTGCCTCATCAATCTGGACAGCAATCATGTCACCCTTAATACAAGGGGTAGGTAGCTGGGACAAAGGAATGTCACATGTATTTCCCAAAGCCTGAGCAAAAGTCTTCCTTTGACCGGACATATAATATACTTTATTATCAGGACATACTTTTCGATCCATCAAACAAGTCCATGGAATGAGGAAACCCGCAGAGCCCTCCGCCATTTTAAAAGGCTAACAAGTCCGGACCTGTAGTAGGAAACCCTAAAACCCCCAAATCTTCAATTTAGGGTTTCGGTTTCGTTAATTAACGTAACCTGGACCTGCTACTATTTGGGTTTGTCGCCGTCTTTCTCGCAGTGCTTGCCTCACTGTTGCCTCACCGTAGCTTCTTTCCTTGAGGAAGACGGCGGTGGAGATCGCGTCGCGGTGGAGGTCATGTCGTAGTGGAGTTCGTGTCGCGGTGGAGGACGCGTTGCGGTGGAAAACGGGTCGCGGTGGCGGTTCACAACAGTGATTCGCGGTAGAGGATGAAATCGAAGTGCTGCTGGACGAATCTCGCTGGAGGAGAATATTAGTGACGCCTTACTATTTCCTATTATCCAAGTTTAGTGTCTATCACACTTTTATCTTTAAAACAAATAAATGAAAAAAATGTTATAAATTAGTATTAACCTACACTACATAATGTAAAACTTTTTATCCTAATGGAGAGTTTAACTTTTTAAAGCTAATTTTATCTATTAAAAATAATTTGATGTAATTTAAGTTCATTTAGTATTATTTTAAAAAATTAAAAGTTATCTATTTATAATTATCTAAACATTTAGATTCGTAAATAAATTAAAATTTACATATAAATTATTATCAATACATATAATCGGGTTATCTACAAATTTATCTTTATGTAGTATTAAAGTAGTTTAAAAACAACATCTGTAGATAAAATTCATAAATAATTTTAACAATAGTTCGAAATATTTTTTTTTTTTAAAGATGTTATCCATATATAATGTAATTAGATTAATAGGTAAATAAAGTCATGTGTTATCTAGTAAATTTACATAAAAAATTATAATAAATAACTTGTTAAAATATTAAAATTGATATTAATAATCACCACGGTCCTTCTTCTTCTCATTTTCTTCCTATTAATTAGTGATGAATTGATTATTTTTATTTTACTGAAGCAGTCATCATCGAATTAAATCTTCTTGCAACTTGGTTCAGATTAATAGGATGTTTAGGGGTGAAGTTAGACGATGAGCATGCAGGAGAGTAAGATGAATATTTGAGACCACTAATTTTCCAAGTGGTAGCCCCACTTCTATCAATTTTCATTCTTTATGTTCATGTATGCGCTGTTATTCATCATAACCCCACCTTGCATTAATCATCTTCACCTTTCCAAGCTCATCTTTTGTTGTTATTCACCAGAATCAATTTCATTCAATCAAAAAATAATGTATGCAACTATTTTCTTTCTTTTTTTTTTACTTTTTTAAATATGTTTTTAGTCTCTTTATTTCACACAACTGTTTTTTGTTCACATAAATGAGTCTTCCAAAAATATAATTATATTTTTAATTCTTTTAAATCAATAAAAGTAAATTCTAAAAAGGTATTGCATTTTTTTTCGTTTATTTAGTATTGATATTTACGTGATAAATAAAGAACACCTAACCAATTGTCATCGATGATTAATGAATCTATAAATAATTAAACACTTCATTCTTTTTTATAAATTCTTGTTAAATATTAACATTGACGAGATAATGAGTAACTTGTGTTTTTTTAATACAGGAAAATAGTTGGGTGAGAGAGAGAATGTGAAAAATAATATTTTTTGTTAGCCACGTGGTGTTTACACAAGAATAATTTATTTCTTTTCATAAATGAAGTTGGTGTGAACTTATTTTAAAATATTAAAAAGTAAATTATATTTTTTAGAGAACTAACTTGTAAACTTTTTTTAAGAAAAAAATAATTTTTAGAAAGGCTTAAAAATATGTTTAAACCTAATTTAAGGTTTAAGAAGGATTAATGAGTTACACAAACTTTTAATATAGGAACAATAATGCGATAAACTTAGCTTGAATTACATTTGTCATTTTAATTTGATACTCTTCATTAATGTAAAAAGGAAAAAAGACATAAAAAAAAACTTATTCTTTAAATTTACTTATCTCACTAAAAAAATCATTAAATAAAAATCAGTTTTAAAAATAAAAAATAATTAATTACTATATTAACTAAATTAGATATTATTTTAAAGACTAACAAAATTATTGGTATCTAAGTAGTTTCTATTATTAATAAATCTAATTAGTCATCAATGTTTTAGTTATCAAATTTAAAATATAAATTAATTGGTAGTTAAAATATTGATAGCTAATTACATACCCATTTATTTTGTATCTAAAATAATATCTAATTTAGTTAATAAAATAATTAATTATTTTTTTTTTGTCTCTAAAGTTAGTTTTTTTTTAATAATTTTCTTGAAGTGTGTATATGAATATGAGATAATGTTTAAATTCAAAGAATTATTTAAAATAATTCTTTGATCAAACTAATTCTCATGATTATGGTTTTCATAAGATAATCTTAGGGTCATTAAAGTAAGCTTAAAGAGATTATAAAAAGTATAAACATGCTATAAATTTTAAAAGAATAAAGTTTATTTGACATTCTAAGGGCTTGTTTGTTTATAAGAATATATTGTTTACGAGCAGAGATTAACAAGTATATCACTCCTTTAGATTTTGGGATTTGCGTGGAAGAGAGTGGGAGGGGATACGTGTGAACAGTGAATAACAGCTCTCCCTCAAATGAATAGAAGGTCACGTGAAGCTAACTCAGCAATGTTGTTTTTTTTCCATTTTACCCTTTTTTGTTTTGTTTTGCATGCACATGGGCACAATACTTTCCTGAGAGCCATGCAAAGAAAGATTCCTAATAGCCATGTCGAGAGATTTTTGAAGTGCACAACTTTCCTTTTTCTTGATCAAGACTCTGGTGTTGAATCAAGTGTGATCAAAGGCTTTGAAGAATCCAAATTCTAGTGTTTGATGGAAGGCTGAAGTTATTGCTGTGTTTATGATATGATCTGGGTAGTTTATATGTGTAATCCAATCTTTGTTGAATCTAAAGCTAAAATGTTTTCAAATCTTTTAAGATTAAAGAGTTTTTCAAACTAAGTGAAAAACAACCTGTTGTTTTGTCGAAACAACCGATTGTTTTACTCTTAGGTTGGTTGACTTGCTGTCAAACCAAAACAATCGATTGTTTTGTGCTTTCAATCGATTGTTTGTTTGAAAATCCTAACAAAATCTGTTTTGTTAGTTGAGTGTGCTTTAAATGATTTTCAAACTGAATGCGCTCCTGTTTTAAATGCGTTGACCAATCTTTGAAAGCTATAAATAGTTTGTTTATGTTTTATAACAAACAAGAAAAACATATTTGAGTTTTTCAATTTGAGAGAGATTGCTTTCAAGATTTGAATATTCACTATTCAGCTTTGGTTTTCTCAAGAGAGAGTGTAATAGGATTACATCTGTATTGATTTTAGTTCATTCTGTAACAAGTGTAATTCGTTCAGAATACTTTGTATTTTCTGGTGTTGTAAGCCAAGGAGTGTTGTGTGCTCTTGAGGTTGTCAAGATCAACATTCTTGGTGTGTGTTGTGCCAAATGAAGTGTGTTTCTTGAGGGGTTCAAGGTCACTTCTTTGGTGGTTTTGTGTGTTTTTTTTATGGTGGTTTTGTGTGTAATCTATATTTGATTGCTTAGTGGATTGCCTAGTGGATTCTGGGGACTGGATGTAGCTCTTGGTTTAAGAGTGAACCAATATAAACTGTTTGTGTATCTCTTTCTTCCCTTAAACTCATTTAAATTCAGTTGTTGTTGATTTGTTGGTATAAACAACCGATTGTTTTTCTGTTGCTTTGCTGAATTGTGCTTTGTTTCTTGGCTAACTAAATTCCTAATCTGGCTTCTTGCAAAGGATTTCATTCTAGCCTAAATTTTTTGCGAAAACCCCTTTAAACAATTCACCCCCCTCTCGTTTAAAGCCAAATATTCTAACAATTGGCATCAAGAGCTTGGTACTTGAAAAATACTCAAGTTTGATCCTAAAATCTTTTTTCAATGGCTGAAAAACTACCTTTTGGAGAGAGTGCTTCAATTAACAGACCACCTCTGTTCTGTGGTTTGAATTATCAATTCTGGAAAGTTAGAATGAAAATCTTTGTTGAATCTCTTGACAAAGGAATTTAGGATGCAATTGAAAATGACCCTTTTATTCCTAAATTTGAAAAAGATGGATCTTCTATTGAAAAACCTTGGTCCCAATGGACTGATTCTAAAAACAAGAAGGCCAAATTTGATTGTATTGCTAAGAACATTATAACATCTGCCTTGAATTCAGATGAATTTTTTAGGATTTGTCAATGTTCATCGGCCAAGGAGATGTGGGACACTTTGGAGGTGACTCATGAAGGAACCAATGATGTGAAGAGAGCTAGAAAGCATACTCTAATTCAGGAATATGAAATGTTTAGAATGCTCAAGGGTGAGTCAATTGTTGAAGTACAAAAGAGGAACTAAACATCAAGATCCTCAAATGCCTTGATAGATCTTGGCAACCTAAGGTGACAACAATTTTTGAATCAAAAGATTTGACATCCTTGACAACGACTTCATTGTTTGGTAAGCTTAGAGAACATGAGTTAGAAATGAATAGACTCAATGTTCGAGAAAGTGAAGACAAGCATGTGAGAAGCATTGCCTTGAAAGCTGCCAAGCACAAAAGCAAACAAGAGTCAAGTGATGAAAGTGAAGAAGAAAACCTTAGCTTGCTGTCCAAAAAGTTTAGTAGATTCTTGAAGAGAAATCGCAATAAAGAAGCCAATAAAGAAAGGTATGGCAACACGAAAATTAGTGATTTCAATTCTAACAATTATACTTGCTTTGGTTGTGGTAAACAAGGGCATACAAAAACTGATTGCCCAAATAAAGAAAGCAACGAAAAGAAATCAAGCTACAAGTAGAAAAATGGAAAATCAAGAAGAACATATATTGCTTGGGATGAAAATGAAGTTTCCTCATCAAGTGAAGATGAAAAAGCAAACATATGCTTAATTGCAGAAGGAGATGATGAGTCATGCAGCTCAAGCAATGTAAGTTCATGTGCTTCCCTAAGTACTGAAAATTATAGTAAATTGCTTCAAGCTTTTCAAGAAACTCATGAAGAAGCTAACCAATTGGTTCTCTCAAACAACCGATTGAAAGGGCTAAACAACTAGCTTGAAAAGAGAGTTAAGACACTTGAAGAAGAGCTGGAAAAATCAAAAATTGATTTTAAAAAACTTGAAAAGCATTGCAAAAACTCTTCTCATGTGTGTGACTCTCTTGTTTGTGAAAATTGTAAAAATCTTGAAAAGAAAGTTCATTATCTTGTTAGAACTGTGGATAAGCTTTCAAAGGGAAAATCCAACTTTGAGAATGTCTTGGCATCTCAAAATTGTGTTTTTGGAAGAGCTGGATTAGGTTTTAATCCACGGAACAAGCAAGATAAGTTTTCAAAGAATTTTTCAAAACTACCATTAAAACAACCGATTGTTAAGTCGAAACAACCGGTTGTTACATGCTTTTATTGCATGAAAAGAGGCCATTCAGTCAGATTCTGTAAAATAAGAAAATATTTTGTTCCCAGAGGTTTTATGAAATGGATTTCCAAAGGTTGTGAGGTTTCAAATGATAAAAATAAATCAAATGGACCCACATTTGTAAGGGGACCAAATCTTGTTGCTCGAATTCATTTTAATGCAGGGATACTAGAAGAACATGAAGCTCTGATTCATCTAATCAGGTTCTTGGAAGAAAAGGATTGAGATTGGAACTGAATTAAGGGTGTGTACTAGTTCAAGCTTTTTAAAAAGCCAAAAGAAGCATTCTTGATCACAAACAATGACTCATTGAAGGGACTTCATAAAAGAATAAGACCTTCCTTATCTTTGCCTTTGTTTTTAATTACTGACTCATGTTTATTTTTTCTTTTTCAAATGAGCAATTACATCTGTTTTGAATCTTTCTCAGTTTATGCTTGAAAATCACAATCTGTCAACATGTTGCAGAAAAACAACCGATTGTTTCCTCGAAACAACCGATTGTTTCTTCTCTGACAGCACTGTGAAAGAATTGAATTAATTTCTCTATACTTTCTGTCTGTTGCAGATCTCAATAAAGAAAGGATCTTGAGTCAATAAAGCAGTCTTGAAAGCCTGATTGTGTTCCGGAGGAAGTTGCAAGATGTCATAAAGGAATATATTCCATATCTTGGAAATTCAAGAGCCTTTATGTCTAGTCAAAGATCACATGTGCTGACCATGCGTTTTTTGCTCTTTTCTGATGTTATTTGTGCAGTGCTTGGACTAGTCTCTTGTCTTGAAGACTGAAACCCACAATCACCAAAGGTTCAAAGAAAGTATCTGATTTGCTATAAAATGTGTTGCAGTTGTTTTCTTTCACAAAAACAACCAATTGAGTCATCTCTTGCAACATCTCTTTCTCTCCTTGTGTGTGTGCCTTTGTCTCTTTTTTCTGATGTCATGGAGTCCACTCCACCTACATCTAAGAGGATAAAAACAAGGGCTGTAAGGTTAGGAGGAAGGCTTGAGGGCTGGTTTTCAGGAGATAATGAACATATTGAGAGGTATCGCTTTGAGACAAGTACAAAAGTGATCAACAATCCAAAAGTTTTCTCCTTTGATTGGTTAAAAAGTCAAAAGCTGGACAATGTGAGAAGGCTTCTCAAGGATCAGTTGTTGAAAAGATTCTTGGAGATGAAGGGAAACATTTATCCAGATTTAATTCGGGTATTCTACACAAACTTAAAGTTTGAAGGAAACAATCTTGTTTCACATGTTAAAGGTGTAGACATGGAGATTACCCATGATGTATGGGCTGCTGTAACTGGGTTGAAATATGCTGGTCTTAGAATCAATAAAGGAAATATTGGTGTTGTGGAAGATTTCAACAAGATTTAATACTACAAAAGTTGTTTGAAGAATCCACAAGCTCAAGTAAGAACTTCTTCTGTTGGAGGATTGAAGTTAGATGAAAGGGTGTTGGCTCTCATTGTCACTTGGATTCTAACTCCAAGGGGGAGCAACCATTCTGTTTTAACAGAAGAAGATCTTGTCTATATCTACTGCATCATGAAGAAAATTGTTCCTGCCGGTTGACTCGATCACCTTTGTGCGTAGCTACGAACTGCGTTCCAAGGATTTTTTTGCCTTCGTTCCAATCTTCACCCTTCGCCACCGTGAATACCTGAAACAGAGAGACAAATAGGTGCCCTCGCGGCCGTTTGCACTCCGACGCTCAAGCCAGTAATGGCAGAAAACACCGTTGCACCTCCGTAACATAACACTACTAACATCGTGCTCAAAGAAGCGCGTAACTGAATCGTAACTGAATTCTCTCTCGTTCTCAGATCACTTGTGTGTAAAGTGTGAAAATGTACCTTATTCTGTTAGTAACGAGAGCTTATATACCTTTGCATGTGCTTCTGCCACATGTCTTCCTCTGACATTGAGCCTATCTGTGAGTGGAGCCTTACAACACTATAGCCCTAACTGAGGGAAATCCCAGCGTGTGAGGCTCCCCTCTCGGAGTGCATCCTGCGCGGGGGGTGGCTGCTTGGGTGCCAACTCATGCGCCCAAGATCCGGGTCACTCGCCCTGGGAGTGTTTTTGCCTTCCTCACGTGCCATGCATGCAGATTACCCCCTGGGACGTGGCCCTCCCATGGGTCGTCTCAGTCCCAGTGGTTCTCTAATGGTGGTGCGTACTGCTGCGTCCCCACGCCTCATGCACAGATACGCCGTGAGTTGGGTCTCTCCCTGCAGGTACTGGGGGTGTGGCTTTGGAACCACCTTTCTCGTCTATTATCACTCTTTGGGGTACTGAGGCCCGAGGCCTCCATGCCCCTTACTGTGCCGCCTCCTACTGTGTCGCCTCCTCCACGATCGTTCCTACCCGTGGGTATCGGGGGGTGGTACCACTCAGATACGAGCACTTCTTGGTCCGAACCCAGTCAACGCCCAAGGCTGGTTAACACCCGAGGCCAGTTAACGCCCGAGGCTTGTCAACGCCCGAGGCCGGTCAACACCTGAGGCCAGTCAACGCCCGAGGACGGGCCGGTACAAAAATCAAGATCAACTGGATTCATATCATCAAAGAACATATGCAAAAGTCCATGAGGTTAAGTGACTACCATTATCCATATGTTGTTTTAATCTCTAAATTTCTGCTCTATTTTGAAGTGAATCTTGAAGATGAAACCTCTGAATTCGTAAAATCAACACAAGAAGTGAACAATGGTTCACTAAGCAAAATGGGATTCACCAAGATAAATGGAAGATGGGTGAGCAAAGATGGTGATATGGTGGTTCCTCAAGTGCTGCAGCTGTTGACTTTGATGAAGAAGATCAAGCTGCTGATATGGATATCCACAATGAAGAACAACCTGCAACTAACTTTGATGCTGGAACAAGTGCAGGACATCAAGGGGATGAGATTCCCTCATTGTCTTCTTTTGAAAGATACATGGTGGATAAACTTGATGGTTTTGCTGAAAATAAAAGAAATCTCCATGATCTTTGTGTGACAAATTTCCAGAGCATTGACAACAGATTCCAAAGCATGGACATTCGCTTTCAGACCCTGGATGAACAAATTGAAGCTGTTCAAAACCAAATCTTTGAGCTGCAATATGGCAAGGATGACTGAAGAAAAACAATCGGTTGAATGCTCGAAACAACCGATTATTTTTGCTCTGTAACAGTTTTATTGCTATTCCTTTTATATTCTGTTTTATCTAGAACAATTTCTATTTTATCTCTTCTTATAGTCTATTTGTGAAGACAAATAGGGGGAGAATTTTATACTGTGTTGTCTTAAAATCTACAAACTCTATCTGTTTAAGTGCTTGTTATTTCTGCTGATGCTGATGCTTTTTTGGTTTGCCTTTATGGCTGGTTTTTTTCTTTTGCACTGGTTAAGTAGAACACAAGCTATTATTCTAATATGCTGCCATAGATGTTGTATATTGTTTAAACTTTGTTTTGTAGAAACTGCTTCAGATTCTAACAAGTCCAACACAAGCAACCAGGGATTTGTCTTCATCAAATAGGGGGAGATTGTTGAATCAAGTGTGATCAAAGGCTTTGAAGAATCTAAATCCTAGTGTTTGATGGAAGGCTGAAGTTGCTGCTGTGTTTATGATATGATCTGAGTAGTTTATCTGTGTAATCCACTCTTTGTTGAATCTAAAGCTAAAGTGTTTTCAAGTTTTTTAAGATTAAAGTGTTTTTCAAAATAAGTGAAAAATAACCTGTTGTTTTGTCGAAACAACCGATTGTTTTACTCTTTGGTGTTTTTGAAAAGGTTGAAAAGTGTTTTGGTTGGTTGACTTGCTGTCAAACCAAAACAATTGATTGTTTCGTGCTTTCAATCGATTGTTTGTTTGAAAATCCTAACAAAATCTGTTTTGTTAGTTGAGTGTGCTTTAAATGATTTTCAAACTGAATGCGCTCTTGTTTTAAATGCGTTGACCAATCTTTTAAAGCTATAAATAGTTTGTTTATGTTTTATAACAAACAAGAAAAACATATTTGTGTTTTTCAATTTGAGAGAGATTGCTTTCAAGATTTGAATATTCATTATTCAACTTTGGTTTTCTCAAGAGATAGTGGAATATGATTACATTTGTATTGATTTCAGTTCATTCTGTAACAAGTGTAATTCGTTCTGAATACTTTGTATTTTCTAGTGTTGTAAGCCAAGGAGTGTTTTGTGCTCTTGAGGTTGTCAAGATCAACATTCTTGGTGTGTGTTGTGCCAAAGGAAGTGTGTTTCTTGAGGGATTCAAGGTCATTTCTTTGGTGGTTTTGTGTGTAATCTGTATTTGATTGCTTAATGGTGTATGTGTGTCTGCGTCTTGATATGTGTATGTGTGTCTTCCTTGTATACTTTGTATTTTCTGGTGTTGTAAGCCAAGGAGTGTTTTGTGCTCTTGAGGTTGTCAAGATCAACATTCTTGGTGTGTGTTGTGCCAAAGGAAGTGTGTTTCTTGAGGGATTCAAGGTCATTTCTTTGGTGGTTTTGTGTGTAATCTGTATTTGATTGCTTAGTGGATTGCCTAGTGGATTCTGGGGACTGGATGTAGCTCTTGGTTTAAGAGTGAACCAATATAAACTGTTTGTGTATCTCTTTCTTCCCTTAAACTCATTTAAATTCAGTTGTTGTTGATTTGCTGGTATAAACAACCGATTGTTTCGAAGAAACAACTGATTGTTTTTATGGTGTTTTGCTGAATTGGGCTTTGTTTCTTGGCTAACTAAATTCCTAATCTGGTTTCTTGCAAAGGATTTCATTCTAGCCTAAATTTTTGCGAAAACCGCTTTAAACAATTCACCCCCTCTCGTTTAAAGCCAAATATTCTAACACCTGGGTCCGTGAATGTTAAGCAACAATAATATGCATTCTTTATATAAACTCTGAAAAGCAAAGAAAAAGGTTGGATAATTTGTGAGAGAGTTTGTTTGTGAGTCTTGCAAGCTTTTTTTCTATTAATGGTGAGATTCTTTGTTGTCCAATTTCAGGTTCAACATTGCTTTTTTTGTGTATATGTGGCTTAATGGTGTATGTGTGTCTGCGTCTTGATATGTGTATGTGTGTCTTCCTTGTCGGTAAGCAAGTGTCATTTCCATGTCGATAAGCAAGTGTCATTTCCAGATCTCCATAACACACAATGTAAACTATACAACACAATCAAATAAGTTGGAATACCAACTACACACATAATCGATTATGTATGTAAAAATAGTGGGATAATCGATTATATGACAAAAAGCACAACTCCAATAATTTATTATGTCTCGAAAAAACAAGGGATAACTGATTATCCCAAATTCTTAATCGATTATGCGTTTCTCTTTTCTGGTTCTCTGCATTTGTGTTGCTATTTAGCCAGCTAAAGTTGTTTTATTTTGTTTTTTGTGGTTTCTTTTCTTTTGTCCAATTGATAAAAAAAAATCCTTGCACGTTCATAACTTCACTTTTGATTTTGTATTTCTTTACAATTGAAGTTCTGGTTATGTGGTTGTGCATAAGTGGTGGTGTGTTTAGAGTTTTCTCGTGTTGTGCTTAGTTGGTGGCGTTGGTGTGGTTACCTCGTGTTGTGGTGTTGTTAGTTGGTGTTGGTGTTGCACTTAGTAGCTGTGAGGGTATGGATAGTACCTGTAGGTGGTGTTTTTAGTAGCTGTTGGGGTGTGTTTAGTAGTTGGTCGTTGTGTAAAAGGAATCAAGCAATCCGTGGCATTATCATAATCTGTGGCATTCTCATAATCTAAATTTGAGGCTTTGTTTTCTTCCTATTAGTGATTAACTTTGTTGAATTTGTGTTTAAACATGTATAAAAGAAAAATTATATAAAAAATATTTTTTTTTCTTTTACTGGTATGCTTGTAAAAATTTGTCATGTTTAATTCAATTGTAATATTTGGTTTTGTGTTAGTTAATATATGTCTTTAGTAATGTCATTGTTTATTTAATTCATTTGTGGTATAGAATATTTTAATAAATGCATTGTTTATTTTGTTGAACCTTGTGGTGTTTAAGTTTTGAAGAATCCAAATCCTTTGAAGGATGTTGAAGCCTCTGCTATGCTTGATGTTGCTGTGCTGGTTTAAGCTTTGTTCTGGGGTAGTTTATATGTTGTAATCCATCCTGTGATTAAATCTAAAGCATTAGCATTCTCAATCTTTGTGAAAGTAAAATGTTTTCAAACTAAGTTAAATGTTTATACTTAGGTGTTTTGAGAAAAAGATTGAAAATTGTTTTGAATGGTTGAACTGTTAAAGTACCAAAACAACCGATTCTTTGTTTTGGGACCATAACAGAAAAACTGTTTTCTCTTTGACTGAGCTTTAAATGTTTTAACTACTTACGCTCCAGTCATTAAATGCTTTGACCAATATTTTAATGCAATTTAAGAGTTTGTTAAGATTTGATAACAAACTACATCTTTGAATAAATTTAGAAAAACAGATTTGACAATTAAGAATCTTTGACAAAGTTTTTCCAAAGAGTTTTTTCAAAGTGCTGAAATTGCTAAAAGTTTGTGATTAATCAAAGTGTTGGAATAGGATTCTGCCTGTATTGATTTCAGATTATCTTCTGTAACAAGTTTAATCCTTGTACTCTGTTGAACAATTTTGTTTCTGTGTTTGCTGAGATTGACTGTGTGTTTTTGAGGTGTTCAAGATCAACAATCTTAGTGTTGGCCAATGAGAGTGTGTTTCTTTAGGTGTTCAAGGTCATTCTTTTGGTTGTGGTGTAAGTGATCAAGTGGTGATTGCTTAGTGGATTTCCTCAGGGTTTTGAGAAGACTGGATGTAGCTCTGGATTTGGAGTGAACCAGTATAAACAATTGTGTACAATTTCTCTATCCCTATCTCTTTAAATTCAGTTTTGTCAATTAATAACTGGTATAAACAACCGATTGTTTTTCCAGTATTGTGCTTTTGCTTTATGTTTTGAAAAACTGAATTCTTAATCAAGGTTTTCTTGAAGTATTTTTCATTCTAAGCTTAAAAGTTTACTAAAATCTTTCTTAAACAATTCACCCCCCTCTCGTTTAAGGCCATAAATTCTAACAATTGGCATCAAGAGCTTGGTTCTTGAAAGTTATTCAAGTTGATCAAAAATCTTTTTTATGGCTGGAAAACTATCTTTTGAGGAAGGTGCTTCAATCTACAAACCACCTTTATTCTGTGGATTGAATTATAAGTTTTGGGAAGCAAGAATGAAAATCTTTATTGAATCTATTGATCAAGGAATTTGGGATTCAATTGAGAATGGTTCTTACATTCCAAAGTTCAAAAAGGAAAATTCTTTCATTGCAAAACCTTTGTCCAAATGGACAAATGATGAATGTAAGATGGCCCAGCTTGATCGGTCTGCTCAAAACATTATAGCTTCTGCACTAGATACTAATGAATTTTTCAGAATATCAAAGTGCAAAACTGCTAAGGAAATGTGGGAGACACTCAAGGCTGCTCATGAACCAAAGGAAGTAATGACAAAAAGTCAAGCAAGAAGGAAGAGAAGGCAAAATAAGAAAAGCCTCAATCTTTGCTTCATGGCCAGAAAGGAGGATGACTCAAGTAGTGTAAGTTCTTCAAACTCTGAAAATTATGGTCAATTGCTTCAAGCCTTTCAAGAAACGCATGAAGAAGCCAACTGATTGGCTCTCTTGAACAATCGGTTAAAAGAAAATAACAGCTGGCTAGAAAACAGAGTAAAGACACTCGAAGAGGATTTAGAACATTCAAAAATGGATTTTGAAAATCTGGAAATCATTTACAAAAACTCCTCTTGCAAGTGTGATACTCTAGTTTGTGAAAATTGCGAAAATCTTGAAAAGAAGGTCCACTATCTTGTTAAAACAGTGGATAAGCTTTCTAAAGGCCAATCCAACTTTGAGAGTGTGCTAGCATCTCAAAATTGTGTTTTTGGAAAATCTGGATTGGGTTTTAATCCACAAAACAAACAAGATAGATTTTCAAAATCATTTTCGAAAATGCCAGAAAAATAATCGATTGGACCATCGAAACAACCGATTGTTACATGCTTCTATTGCATGAAAAGAGGCCATTCTGTGAGGTTTTGTAAAATCAGAAAACATGTTGTTCCTAAAGGGCTTATGAAGTGGATTCCTAAGGGAAATAAAGCTTTAATTGATAAGTATAAACCAGATGGACCCACATTCATAAGGGGACCAAATCTTTGTACTTGAAAATCTCTTTTGTAGGAAATCTTGGAGGAGAATTTCAGAATGAGAAGTTTGGCAAATTCTGTGAGAAGTTGGGAATTCTGCACAATTTCTTTGCTCCAAGAACACCACATCAAAATGGAGTTGTAGAGAGGAAGAACAGGTCTCTTGAAGAGCTTGCAAGAACAATGCTTAGTGAATCATCACTTCCTAAGTATTTTTGGGCAGATGCAGTGAGCACCTCTTGTTATGTGATGAATAGGGTGCTTATAAGGCCCATTTTGAAGAAAACTTCATATGAACTTTTCAATGGAAGGAAGCCCAATATCAGTCACCTCAAAGTCTTTGGCTGCAGCTGTTTCGTTCTCAACAATGGAAAGGAAGGCTTGGGAAAGTTTGATGAGAAAGCAGACCTTGGTATATTCATTGGTTATTCACTTACAAGTCATGCATATAGAGTCTACAACAAGAGGTTGATGACTGTAGAAGAATCAATTGACGTTGTCTTTGATGAGGTAGATCGCAAAATCAGTCAAATCCCAAAGACTAGTGCTGAGGAAGATGAACAAAGCATCAGTTTGGAGAAGCTGGAAATCTGTGCAGAAAAACAATCGGTTGATTCGTAGAAACAACCGATTGAAATTCTGCAACAGAGTGAGCTGCCCAAAGAGTGGAGGATTCCTAGAGATCTGTCAGTGGATAACATCATAGGGCAGATAAAGGAAGGTGTCTCCACACGTAGGTCCATCTCAAACTTCTGTAGGCACACAACTTTTGTCTCTCAAATTGAACCAAAGTCAATTGAGGAAGCTCTCAAGGATGAGAAGTGGGTTGAAGCTGTGTATGAAGAGCTAAATTAGTTTGAAAGGAATGAGGTATGGTTTCTTGTCCCTAAAACTAATGAAATGAATATTATTGGTTCAAAATGGGTTTTCAGGAACAAGCTAGATGAGGATGGTGTGATCACACGGAACAAAGCAAGGCTAGTTGCCAAAGGCTACAATCAAGAAGAGGGCATAGACTATGGTGAAACCTTTGCTCCTATTGCTAGATTGAAGGCTGTGAGGCTGCTGCTGGCCTTTGCATGTATGAGTGGTTTTAAACTCTTCCAAATGGATGTAAAGAGTGCCTTCTTGAATGGCTACATCAATGAGGAAGTCTATGTAGATCAACCACCGGGCTTTGAAGATCACAAGTATCCCAACCATGTCTTCAAGTTGAAGAAAGCTTTGTATGGACTGAAACAAGCTCCAAGGCAGTGGTATGAGAGACTTAGCAACTTTCTGCTATCTCATGGTTATGAAAGAGGAATGGTAGACAAGACTCTCTTCATTAAGAAGTCAAATGCAGAAATAATTCTTGTGCAAATCTATGTTGATGATATCATCTTTGGTGCTACACAAGATAAATTGTGTGAAGAATTTGTGGCTGCAATGAAAGGTGAGTTTGAAATGTCTATGATGGGAGAACTATCTTTCTTACTTGGATTGCAGGTTAAGCAAACGAAGGATGGGATCTTCTTAAGTCAATCAAAGTATTGCAAGGAGATTCTCAAGAAATTTGAAATGGAGAATTGCAAAGAAGCAAACACTCCAATGACATCAAGCTGTTACATGGATGCTGATGCTGTTGGAAAGAGTGTAGATCAAACAAAATACAGAGGTTTGATTGGATCTTTGCTATATCTAACAGCTAGTAGGCCGAACATCATGTTTGCGGTGTGTCTATGTGCAAGATATCAAGCAAATCCTAAAGAGTCACACTTCAACGCTGCTAAAAGAATTCTGAAATATCTCAAAGGAACATCATCTGTAGGATTATGGTATCCTTCTCACTCTCCAATACATTTAATTGGTTATTCAGATTCTGACTTTGCAGGTGTTAAGCTAGATAGAAAGAGCACAAGTGGCACTTGTCACCTTCTTGGCTCAAGCCTAATCTCATGGCATAGCAAGAAGCAAGCATGTGTTGCTCTCTCTACTGATGAGGCTGAATATATAGCTGCTGGTAGCTGCTGTGCACAGATTCTATGGCTCAAGCAACAACTTGCATATTTTGGTTTACAAATCAGCAATGTTCCCTTGATGTGTGATAACACAAGTGCCATCAATCTCACCAAAAATCAGATTCAACACTCAAGGACCAAACATATTGAGATAAGACATCATTTCATTAGGGATCATGTACAAAATGGGAACTTTGAAGTGAAGTTTGTGGAGACCAAACTGTAGTTAGCTGACATTTTCACGAAGCCTTTACCAAAAGAGAGGTTTTTCTTCTTAAGAAATGAGTTAGGTATTCTTGATCTTAATAATCTCTCTTAAATATGTTTTTGGTACATGCTAAAGTCTTTTTGTGAAGACAAATAGGGGGAGAATTAATTGGTTCTTGTATATCTTTGTCTGATACTGCATAAAATGTTAAAATCTCTTATATGAAAGTGTTTTCCGCTGCCGCTGATAGAAACAACCGATTGTTTCGTGTAAACAACCAATTGTTTATTATGTTTCATGCTTTAAAAGAGTAATAAACTGACTTGCTGCTGTAAGAAGCTTTGGATAGTATAAATGCTTTTTCTGCAGGAACTGCTTCAGATTTAATCAGATCAAACACAAGCACCAGGGATTTGTCTTCATCAAATAGGGGGAGATTGTTGAACCTTGTGGTGTTCAAGTTTTGAAGAATCCAAATCCTTTGAAGGATGTTGAAGCCTCTGCTATGCTTGATGTTGCTGTGCTGGTTTAAGCTTTGTTCTGGGGTAGTTTATATGTTGTAATCCATCCTGTGATTAAATCTAAAGCATTAGCATTCTCAATCTTTGTGAAAGTAAAATGTTTTCAAACTAAGTTAAAACAACCGATTGTTTTGTTGAAACAACCGATTGTTTATACTTAGGTGTTTTGAGAAAAAGATTGAAAACTGTTTTGAATGGTTGAACTGTTAAAGTACCAAAACAACCGATTGATTCGAGGAAACAACCAATTGTTTGTTTTGGGACCATAACAGAAAAACTGTTTTCTCTTTGACTGAGCTTTAAATGTTTTAACTGCTTACGCTCCAGTCATTAAATGCTTTGACCAATCTTTTAATGCAATTTAAGAGTTTGTTAAGATTTGATAACAAACTACATCTTTGAATAAATTCAGAAAAACAGATTTGACAATTAAGAATCTTTGACAAAGTTTTTCCAAAGTGTTTTTTCAAAGTGCTGAGATTGCTAAAAGTTTGTGATTAATCAAAGTGTTGGAATAGGATTCTGCCTGTATTGATTTCAGATTATCTTCTGTAACAAGTGTAATCCTTGTACTCTGTTGAACAATTTTGTTTCTGTGTTTGCTGAGATTGGTTGTGTGTTCTTGAGGTGTTCAAGATCAACAATCTTAGTGTTGGCCAAGGAGAGTGTGTTTCTTTAGGTGTTCAAGGTCATTCTCTTGGTTGTGGTGTAAGTGATCAAGTGGTGATTGCTTAATGGATTTCCTCAGGGTTCTGAGAAGACAGGATGTAGCTCTGGAGTTGGAGTGAACCAGTATAAACAACTGTGTACAATTTCTCTATCCCTATCTCTTTAAATTCAGTTTTGTCAATTAATAACTGGTATAAACAACCGATTGTTTATGTAAAACAACTGATTGTTTTTCCAGTATTGTGCTTTTGCTTTATGTTTTGAAAAACTGAATTCTTAATCAAGGTTTTCTTGAAGTATTTTTCATTCTAAGCTTAAAAGTTTACTAAAATCTTTCTTAAACAATTCACCCCCCTCTCGTTTAAGGCCATAAATTCTAACATATTTCAATTCATATTTAAATTTTGTAATTTAAATAACGTAATTGTTTAGTGTATGGTATTTTTGTTTATGGTCTATTTTGAAAAATAATTGAAGTAACTTTAATGTATTGATTATGAGAAAAATAATTAATTATATTATATATTTATATATTTTGTTGTAACTAGTAAAATTAATAATTTTTTATTTATTGTAATAAGAAAATTGTTATATTTTATTATATTTATTATGTAATATCTTACATAAATAATGAGCCTAATTATAATACTAATGTTATCTCTAAATCTAATAGTAGAATCCTCGGTGTAATCTTAAAATTGTGGCTAGTATGGTAACTTAAGAATGGTTAATGCGTAAGATTTGGAATGATATATACAACCATTTGAATAAAATTTTCTTACACGATTTTGTATTATGGAGGTCAACATTACTAAGATGGATATTGATAACAATTCACTGCCACATTTTGAGGATGACGAGAATGAAAATTTTGATAAAACAATTACAATTTATAACGATATTGCTCATACGAAGATGAATTTAATTTAAAAAATACAAGATCAAATAAAAAAGAACACAAAAGATGCATCAGTGATGATCCTTTGCATCGTTGCTTTTGGATTGAATTTGTTGCGTATGTTAAGTGATACAATAAACTCTATTATCAAGTTTAAACCACGAAAAGAGCGACACAGATAAGAACTAATGGAGTACTTGATGCACACTAAACGTTCTCGTGACATTATTCGCATGGGACCAGAAACATTAATTCAATTATGTCAACAAATTAGGCAAACCGAACTTGGTAAGGATGGATATCGATCAACGTGGAAGAACAACTTGCCAAATTTCTCCACATTATTGGACATAATGTAAAGAATCAGGGTGTTTCATTCTTCTCCCATCAATCTAGAGAAATAGTTTCCCTTCACTTTCATAGCATATTGAATGTGATTTTGGTGTTGGAGGGAGAATTCTTTAATAAACCGGATAATAGGGTTGTGCAACCTCAGATCTTACACAACAACCAATTTTATTCGTACTTTAAGGTTTGTTTATGAAAAATTTCATTTACATTTGTTGTAATCTTTTTCTTAATTTTTTTTTAAATATCAATTTTCATTTTCATTATGATTTTGTTTAGGTGCCATAGATGACACCCATGTACACGTGAAGGTCCCACATGGTGATGCATCGCGTTTTCGAGGAAGAAAAGATTGGCCAACTCAAAATGTCTTTGCAACTTGTGATTTTGAGATGAAATTCACATACGTTTTGGTCGACTGGAAGGAATAACCTTAAATTAAAGGATACTAAAGGACACATTGATACGAGAGGATCCTCTTATTGTTTCAGAAAGTCAGTTTAAGGTCTTTGGGTTTGGATAAGAATTTTTATTGAAGACGTTTCGGGACTAATTATGATTTTCACAATGTTTGTAGGGAAATACTATCTTGAGAATGCATGTTTTATGTTAAAAGGACAAATATTAAATCCTTATCGAGTAGTTAGATACCATTTGAAAGAGTACTCTCGAAGAGGTCCAAAATGCTCGAGAGTTGTTCAATCATCGCTATTCATCGTTGCGAAATGTAATTGAAAGGACTTTTGGTGTTTTGAAAAAATGTTTCCCAATTATAGCTATTGGGACCATGCCACATTACTCTTTGAAAACTATGACAAATATAGTTTGTGCTTGTTGTATTATCCATAACTTGCTTCATGGGATGGGTAATAATGATTCTTTGATTGAAAAAGTTAATCGTGAATTGCTAAAACAAGATTACTAGTTTCAGCTTCTCAACCTCGTGGGGATGACCTAGGTTGCCACATTGTGTAAACAATTGATTTTATGCAATAAATTGTGTATTGAGTTATTCTTACTCTATTTCCTCTAACTTTGATTACATTTTTTAGATGGATCGCGATAAAAGTATTCTTGCAAATTCATCAGGAAATTTTAGAGATTTTACAAAGTGAACCGCATATATGGATTTAACACTTCTAAGTGTGATGGTGAATGATGCACGACGAGGTTCCAGAGTTGATGATAGCCGGACCACGCAGGGCTATAGCAATTTTGCTATAAAATTACACGACGCTGGACTCCCTACCATTACAAATAATCATGTAAAAAATCGTCAAGAAAGTTTGAGGATAGGTGGAAGGAGGTCCACGATTTATTTTTTGATCTTAGTGGTTTTGCATGGAATCGAGCAATAAACATTCTGAGGTAGAGGACGTAGTTTGGGATAACTTGATCTAGGTATCGTAATTAATAATGTTGATACCACTTCCTTAAACCCACAACTATTAACAGAAGTCTAACTCACATTATTGTTTACAGGATGATGGAAACCTAGATCAGGACCAACCACTAGGTTAAAGGCAAGGAAGATTCAAGAAGATTGGGACTCTGCTACTGATGGCAGAGACACCCTTCTATATATGTTCAAAAATTCCATAACCTAGTGTAATTTTTGATGGAAGAGGGCCAAGCACAACCTTCCATCAAAGGCAAGAGCCAAGTCAAGAGCGTCTAAGATCAAGCTAGGAGTGTCTAAGACCAAGCTAGGAGCGTCTAAGACAAGCTAGGAGCGTCTAGGACAAGAAGACCAAGCTAGGAGCGTCTAGGACAAGCTAGGAGCGTCTAGGACAAGAAGACTTGGATCAAAGCTATGAATGGGAGAGTGGCATACTAGCACATATTCCGTGAAGGCTCTCTGGCCCACAACAATTTTTTCAGTGGTGCTGTTTTTGATTTTGAAATCAATTCTAGTGCTATTCTTAGGATCCATTTTGTGTGCCTACCTTTCTTTGAGTACCTTTATTTGCTTGTCTAATATTTCTTTGGAACTCTTTCTAGTTGTCACATTTTAATTCCATTTGTGTGGTACTGTTTTTCCAATTAATTTGTTTCTTGCTTTAATTCTTTGGCCCCTAAATTTGGTGGTGGATTGATTCTCAATTGGTGCTTAGTGGAAATTTGACTTGAGTGAGGTCTAGTTTGCTTGATAGGTGCTGGATTGGAGAATTAATTCCCTAATTCTAAGAGGAACAAAGGCAAGGGCAGAAAACAAATACCTACCAAAAACACCACAAACATTGGAAGGCCCAACAAAGAAAAGACAACCAAGGAAGTGCCAATAGCAAAAAAAAAAGATCAACAAAGGGAGTTTTCTTTATTTTCTTTGCAACTTAACTTTTGTTAATTACTTCTTTAATTACATGATTAGACGGTGAGTGTGTCTTCAAGGGCTCCAAGTGTCCAAGAAGCCTCACCTAGGGCCGACTAGTGTAGAACTATCTAGTTTAGCAATTGTTAATTGTTTTAATTACATCTCTTTGCTTTAGATAGTTACGTTTTTAATTGTCTTGTATTGCATAAAGCTTTGTTAATTTTTGCTTGGTTAATTAGTTAGTTTGCATTGTTTTCTTGCATTAAAAATTTGATTTATCCAACTTAATTGTGTTTTAAGTGGTTTACCAAGAGAAAGCTTTGTGTGAAGACATTGAGGGATAGTTTTTGGCTAAGGCAAGGCTTGGTATTTAAGTAGTCCATTGTGACTCACCTCCCTTACCTGGAAGACTACCATCTTTGACTTCCCTAAATTTTCTCAAAGTAAAATACTTCTACACACAAAGCTCTAGTCATGTCTTCTTCTTCTCATTCTGCAAAGTCTATTGAAAGTGAAGTAAAATCTTTGAAAACTCTTTTGAAAGAAGTTTCACAAGCTGTGCAATTGATTTCATCTAAACAATTGGAGAATGAGGCCAAAACTAATAAATTGACTAAAGCAAAGGATGAGAAGTCTCAATTTTCAAAAAAATTACATTCTCATGCATCTAGCTATAAACATCATGATTATCTTGGGGAAGAAAGTCTTAGGACAAATGAATATCATCAACCATCCCCTAGGAGAGCTAGAAAAGAGAGACAAGAAAACCTAAAGGAAGTTAAGGTAGAGCTACCTCATTTCTGTGGAAAAGAAGATGTAGAAACATATCTATATTGGGAGATGAGGGTAGAGCATTTGTTTGCTTACAACCATGTGAGTGAAGAAAAGAAAGTACCCTTAGCTACCTTAAGTTTTCAATGTGATGCTATGTATTGGTGGAATGCCCTAAAAGGAGAGAGACATCTCCACAAGGATCCTCCCATTACATCTTGGAATGACCTTAGGGGAGCCTTGAGATGTCGCCATATTCCCTCACATTACAATAGGAAGTTGATGGACAAGCTCCAAAGACTTCATCAAAAAGATATGAGTGTAGAAGAATATTGGCAAAAGATGATATCATATATTGAGAGGGCAAGGATTAATGAGGACAACCATACCACCATAGCTAGATTTCTAAGTGGTCTCAAACTTGAGATAAGAAACAAAGTTGAACTTTTACCTTATAGAGATTTAAATGACTTGATTCAACTTAGCATTAAAGTTGAAAAACAAATTTTGAGAAAACAATCAAGTCAAAAACAAAGTTCATACTATGAATCTTATGACAAGGATGAGTTCCATAGAGGGGAAGAACATATACAAGAACCATCTCTAGAACTTCCCAAAACCTAACCAAGCATATCTCTCACACTCAAGCTAGAGAAATTCCATCTTTAGAATACCTTGACAATGATCAATTAGCATCTCAATGTTTCAATGAAAGATCTATGATCTTAAGGGACAAAGATGAGAATAGTAGCCAAGAAAAAGAAGCTAGTGAGAGTGATGAAAATGTAAAAATAGAAAAGAAAGAAAACCTTGTGAAACAAAAGGCGTGGGAGAAGAGTGTTCCTTCCCACAAGGTCATTCAACAAGGCAAGCATATTGAAAATACCCTTGAAAACATGCTTCTTGTTGAACAACCTAGCCTTACCTCTTGTAAAGGAACACTTGCAAGCATAAGCAAAAAAGAAGAGTTTTTAAAAAGAAGCTTGCATAGATAAAGATTATTTCTCATATGTGCTAGGATATCACCAAGTGAATGTCAAGTTATCTATAAGCATCTACCAAAACAATTTTTTATGTGAAGTAGTGCCTAAAGAAACTTGTCATGTCTTATTGAGACAACCATTGCAAAGTGTACAAATTTTCATAAACAGTGGTTGTAACAACGAGACTATCTTTACACATAAGAGAAAAAGTCTTCATGAAGGAGAACTCATGGGCCAAATTAGAGTTGATAAAACTCTAGAGCTTTTAAAAGGAAAACTTTTGTCCCCCATGAGAAAAGAAGTTCAAAGACATGACTTTAGGTACAATTCTTGTTTTCAAACTACACCTAAGGTGATGGAAGAGGCCCAAGCACAAGCCCACATGCAAGCCCACCAAAGGGTAGATTTGGGCCAACCATAGAGTTATGGCCAAGAGAATCCAAGAAGACGTTCTTTTACATGTTCAAATGCCATAAACTCTAGTGTAGAGTAGACTTTAATTTCTTGTCAAAATTAGCATAGGAACTTTATTTGTAACTTTCTTAGAATTAATTTTGGCACCTAAAACACCAACCTAGGTAAACTTAGAGTTTCTAAAAAAAACCTCTAAATTTACCAAGGCCGGTCTAGAAAGCCCATGGAGGGGGTGAGCATAAAAACTAGACACACCCCTCCCCATGTGCTCATTTGTGCACCCATGTGCCATGTGCACCCATGTGCTTCACATTTACATTTCATTTGGCTAGCATTAGGGTTGCATTATGGTCCTCCTTAGCCTATAAAAGGAGGAGCCTACACCTTGTATTTTCAAGTTTATTGTGAGTAAAGTTATGCTGCCAATTTGTGCTCAACTTTGCTTCTCCCTAGAATCCTAGGCTCTAAACTTCAATTCCTTCATCTTTTCCCTTGAGTTGGCCGAACCACTCAATACCCACACTTATCATGCACCTACAAGATCAACACCACTCTTAGGAGGATCTTGCTCACTCTCATTCATTGCTTCCGCCCCATACTCTACATTGATTCAAGAAGAACTTCATGAAAATGCCATCATTTGGTATCAGAGCTTTGGTTCTTCAAGATGAGTAGCTCCTTGTCTTTTCAATTTTAGTTCTTCTTTATTTCATATTGTCATTTACTTTCCTTACTTGTCTTGCTGTTTTTTTACATTTTAATTTGTTCTTGGTGTGAGGAGCCTACACCTTGTATTTTCAAGTTTAATTGAGTAAGGTTATGCTGCCATTTTTTGTGCACAAGCTTTACTTCTCCTAGAAATCTAGGCTCTAAACTTCAATCCTTTCACCTTCTCCCTTGAGCTGGCCGAACCACTCAAACACCATACTCATCATGCACCTACAAGACCAACACAACTCCTAGGAGGGTCTTGATCATCTCACCCATTGCTTCCGCACCTTATTTTCTACTTTGATTCAAGAAGAACACATGAAAATGCCATCATTTGGTATCATGAGCTTTGGTTCTTCAAGATGAGTAGCTCCTTGTCTTTTCAATTTTAGTTCTTCTTTATTTCATATTGTCATTTACTTTCCTTACTTGTCTTGCTGTTTTTTTACATTTTAATTTGTTCTTGGTGTGCTTTGTGGAAGATCCAACCGAAGCACTCTTGTTCAATTGATCTTGAACAATTTCTTGTGCAATTTGTGATAGGATTCCATACACCTTTGTGTTGCTATTTTCTTTTAGGCTTTTGAGTCTTTATTGCTTTCCTTATTTGGTTCATATTATGCTTTGAGTCTTTAATTTTCTGAATCTATACATGTTTTGTCAAGTCATGTTCATCCATATTGTCAACAATTCATAGTAGTCCTTTTATTTGGCCTAATTGTTTCTTGATTTTGGGTCTCTTTATTTGCTTGAATCTGCTGTTCTTTGCTCCTTTGGTGCCTTTTTAATTTTTAGTTTGAGTTCATATTGTGTTTAGATCATACACAATTCTATTTCACAAATTTCCATTGTGTCTAAACTTTGGTATCTTGCTGTTTTTGTTTCCAGTTTTCAGATTCCCCTGTTTTCACCTTCTCTGTTTTGGCTGTTTTAACCCAGAAAAATATTTCCACCCATAGGAAAATTCTGATTTTCTGGAAAATGCAAGTTTAAAGTGTTATAGAAAAGACAAAAAAAGAATTAGGTCAAAAGAAGCAACAGAAAAAAAATGATAAATCTTTTAAGATCAGAGTGCAAATCTGAAGCGCTCCAGCTGGCCTAACCGAACACCAATTTTGCAAAATTTATTAAAAAAAATGGTGCATCCGTTTTGAGTGAATCCAAAGCCAGATTTTAGATAAGATCCTGAATATCTTGCATAACAAATTTCAGAGCCAAATTCCAAAAATACAGATCAGCATAAATCGGGGAACAAACACGTTTTCTGGCCCACAACATTTTCCAGTGGTGCTGTTTTTTTTTATTTGGTCATCTAATCTAGTGCTTTTCTTTAGGAATTCTTTTGTGTGCCAACCTTTAATTGAGTACCTTTATTTGTTTGCTTTACATAATTGACTCTCTTTCTAGTTGTCACAATATAAATCCTTTTGGTGGTACTGTTTTTATTCAATTAAATTTGTTTCTTGCTTTTGTTCTTTGACCTCTAATTTGGGTGCTGGAATTTAATTCTTCTTTGGTGCTTATGTGAATGGGAACTTGATTTGGTTAAGGTTTAGCCCTTTGCTAGGTGCTAGAAATTGGAGGATTAAAGGCCATCATTCTAAGGAGAAGACAAGGTCAAAGCCGAAACAAACATTCTTGAAATAAACACTATAAACACTTGGAAGATCAACAATCAAAGACAACAAGGAAGTGCACTAATCAAAAGAGGATCAACAAAGGGAGTTCTCTTATTTCCTTTGCAACTTGGTTTATTGTTAATTACCTTGTTAATTACGTTTTAGACGGCGAGTGTGTCTTCAAGGGCTCAAAGTGTCCAAGAAGCCTCACCTAGGGCCGACTAGTATAGAATTCTTAATTAGCAATTGTTAATTGTTTGTAATTGTTTTTCTATTGCTTAGTTAGTGACGCTTTGCATGGTTATTTTGTTAAGTTTGTGTTAAACCGACTAGCTTTGTTGATTAGTAGCTTGCATTGTTTTCTTTCATTGAAAATTTGATTTTTCAACTTAATTGTGTTCTAAGTGGTTTACTAAGAGAAAGTTTTGTGTGAAGACATTGAGGGATAGTTTTTGGCTAAGGCAAAGGCTTGGTATTTAAGTAGTCCTTTGTGACTCACCTCCCTTACCTGGAAAACTACCTTCTTTGACTTTCCTAAGTTTTCTCAAGGTAAAATACTTGTATACACAAAGCTTTAGCCATGTCTTCTTCTTCTCATTCTACAAAGTCTATTGGAAGTGAATTAAAATCTTTAAAAACTCTTTTGAAAGAAGTTTCACAAACTGTGCAATCAATTGCTTATAGACAATTGGAGAGTGAGACTAAACTTAATGTTTTGACTAAAGCAAAGAATGAGAAGTCTCAATTTTCAAAAATATTACATTCTCATGCATCTAGCTCTAAACATCATGATTATCTTGGGGAAGAAAGTCTTAGGAAAAATGAATATCATCAACAATTCCCTAGGAGAGCTAGGAAAGAGAGACAAGAAAACCTAACCAAGCATATCTCTCACACTCAAGCTAGAGAAATTCAATGTTTAGAATACCTTGGCAATGATCAATTAGCATCTCAATGTTTCAATGAAAGATCTATGATCTTAAGGGACAAAGATGAGAATAGTAGCCAAGAAAAAGAAGCTAGTGAGAGTGAAGAAAATGTAAAAATAGAAAAGCAAGAGAAAACCCTTGGGAAACAAAAGGCGTGGGAGAAGAGTGTTCCATCCCACAAGGTCATTCAACAAGACCAAAGATTTAAAAATACCTTTGAAAATATGTGTTTTGTTGAACAACCTCAAAGCCTTACCTTTTGTAAAGGAACACTTGCAAGCCTAAGTGAAAAAGAAGAGTCTTTAAAAGAAGCTTGCATAGATAAAAATGAAATAGATTATTTCTCATATGTGCTAGGATATCACCAAGTGAATGTCAAGTTTTTTATAAGCATCTACAAAAACAATTTTTTATGTGAAGTAGGGCCTAAAGAAACTTGTCATGTCTTATTGAGACAACCATTGCAAAGTGTACAAATCCTTATAAACAATGGTTGTCACAACGAGACTATCCTTACACATAAGAGAAAAAGTCTTCATGAAGGAGAACTCATGGGACAAATTAGAGTTGATAAAACTCTAGAGCTTTTAAAAGGAAAACTTTTGTCCCCCATGAGAAAAGAAGTTCAAAGACATTACCTTAGGTACAATTCTTGTTTTCAAACTACGCCCAAGGCAATGTCTCATAAACTCTATACTCCTTCACCTTTTGCAAATGATCCTTGGGAAGATATAAATTTCATATTAAAACTCCCTAGGACAACAAAAGGTTGTGATTCAATCTTCATGGTTATGGATAAACTCTTCTCTAGAGAAGTGATACATCTTCATGGTTTATCTTCAAGCATAGTGTTGAATAGAGTTCCAAATTACGCAAACCATGATTTGAGGATTTCCTTTGGAAAACTTGCAACTAAATTGCACACTTTAAATTCTTATCATCCTCAAACGCATGGTCAAAATATATTTGAAAATCTAGCTCTTTCTACTATGCCTAGAATAATCATGAAGTGCACACACAACTCTAGAGGTGAGCAAACATACCATAAAGTAGTTCACAAAACTACTTATATTTCTACTTTTAAAGTTATGTGTGGGTTCAATCATCTTTCTCCTTTTAAGTTGTTATCATCTTCTATAGGATTTATGCCTAAAGAGAAAGTAACCACAAATGAACATTTTAAAATACATAAGATGATTAGAGACCACACACAACCATTAAAAGAGAAACTTTGTCCAAGGTTGCCAAAACCAAAACAAAAACAAAAATGGCAACCTAGTAAAATTAATTTGCAAACTAACACCTATGCCTTATTTGATTATTTCTATAGGTGGACGTTTGATCCAGGAGGACAAGCTTTGGCGAAGCAAAAGGTTGCTATCCGAGATCAAGTCTGTAGATCTGAGGATAGATCTTCTCAAGAAGGAGGAGATGATGGACACCATCCAGCCACATCCATTCCCCTAGCCATGAAGAAGAAGAAGCAATGGATTTGAGGACAAATCCTTTTCAAGAGGGAGGGGATGATGGAAGAGGCCCAAGCACAAGCCCACATGCAAGCCCACCAAAGGGTAGATTTGGGCCAACCATAGAGTTATGGCCAAGAGAATCCAAGAAGACGTTCTTTTACATGTTCAAATGCCATAAACTCTAGTGTAGAGTAGACTTTAATTTCTTGTCAAAATTAGCATAGGAACTTTATTTGTAACTTTCTTAGAATTAATTTTGGCACCTAAAACACCAACCTAGGTAAACTTAGAGTTTCTAAAAAAAACCTCTAAATTTACCAAGGCCGGTCTAGAAAGCCCATGGAGGGGGTGAGCATAAAAACTAGACACACCCCTCCCCATGTGCTCATTTGTGCACCCATGTGCCATGTGCACCCATGTGCTTCACATTTACATTTCATTTGGCTAGCATTAGGGTTGCATTATGGTCCTCCTTAGCCTATAAAAGGAGGAGCCTACACCTTGTATTTTCAAGTTTATTGTGAGTAAAGTTATGCTGCCAATTTGTGCTCAACTTTGCTTCTCCCTAGAATCCTAGGCTCTAAACTTCAATTCCTTCATCTTTTCCCTTGAGTTGGCCGAACCACTCAATACCCACACTTATCATGCACCTACAAGATCAACACCACTCTTAGGAGGATCTTGCTCACTCTCATTCATTGCTTCCGCCCCATACTCTACATTGATTC
Organism: Phaseolus vulgaris; assembly: GCF_000499845.2. Classification (NCBI taxonomy): domain Eukaryota; kingdom Viridiplantae; phylum Streptophyta; class Magnoliopsida; order Fabales; family Fabaceae; genus Phaseolus; species Phaseolus vulgaris. The sequence continues at coordinate 15,499,796 of NC_023749.2, forward strand.
AAGAAGAACTTCATGAAACTGCCATCATAAGGCAACGTCTCAAGAACTCTATACTCCTTCACCTTTTGTAAATGATCCTTGGGAAGACACAAATTTCATTTTAGAGTTTCCTAGGACAACAAAAGGTTTTGATTCAATTTTCATGGATAAACTCTTCTCTAGAGAAGTGCTACATCTTCATGGTTTATCCTCAAGCATAGTATTGGATAGAGCTCCAAATTTCGCAAACCATGATTTGAGGATTCTCTTTGGAAAACTTGCAACTAAGTTGTACACTTTAAATTCTTATCATCCTCAAAGGCATGGTCAAAATACATTTGAAAATCTATCTCTTTCTACTATGCCTAGAGTAATCATAAAAGACAAACACAACTCTAGAGATGAGCATACACACCATAAAGTAGTTCACAAAACTTCTTATATTTCTACTTTTGAGGTTGTAGGTGGGCTAAATCATCTTTCTTCTTTTGAGTTGTTACCATCTCCTATAGGATTTGTGCCTAAGGAGAAAGTAACCACAATTGAAAATTTTAAAATGCATAAGATGATTAGAGAACACATACAACAATCAAAAAAGAAATTTTGTAAAAAGTTGCCAAACACAAAAGAAAAACAAAAATGGCAACTTAGTGAAATTAATTTTCAAACTGACACCTCTGCTTTATTTGATGATTTCCGTAGGTACACGTTTGACCCGGGAGGGCAATCCTAGTTCTCAAAGCAAGAGGCTGTTATCCGAGATCAAGTCTGAAGATCTGAGGATAGATCTTCTCAAGAAGGAGGAGATGATGGACACCATCCAGCCACAACCATCCCCCTAGGAAGCAAAAGCATTGGATTTGAGGACAAATCCTTTTCAAGAGGGAGGGGATGATGGAAGAGGGCCAAGCACAACCTTCCATGAAAGGCAAGAGCCAAGTCAAGAGCGTCTAAGATCAAGCTAGGAGCGTCTAAGACCAAGCTAGGAGCGTCTAAGACAAGCTAGGAGCGTCTAGGACAAAAAGACCAAGCTAGGAGCGTTTAGGACAAGCTAGGAGCGTCTAGGACAAGCTAGGAGCGTCTAGGACAAGCTAGGAGCGTCTAGGACAAGAAGACTTGGATCAAAGCTATGAATGGGAGAGTGGCATACTAGCACATATTCCGTGAAGGCCCATCAAGTGTAGTTTAGCTTTAATTGGGGTGTAAATAGCATAGCCATGTGGACAAATGTTTATTTTTCTGCACATTAGAATTAAGAAGGAGTTAACCTTGATTAGCTAAAGGTTTCTAGAAGCCTTCACTAATCTAGGGACGGTTTTGTGAAGCCATGTGCACCCATGTGCTCCATGTGCCTATGTGCCTCACATTTCCATTTTATTTGGCTTACATTTCATCTTCTCTTAGCTTAACATTTACGGCCTCCTTAGCCTATAAAAGGAGAAGCCTATCACTTTTATTTGCAAGATTAATCAGAGTAATGTTATGCTGCCCATTTTGTGCCATACTTGCTCCTTACCTAGTTTCTAGGTTTTAATCTTCCTTCACCATCTATCAAAGGGCTGGCCGAACCTCCCTACTTCCATACTCTTCATGCACCTTCAAGGTCACCACAACTCCTAGGAGGACCTTGCCCATTTCATACATAAGCTTCCGCACCATTTTTACCATACATCCAAGAAGAGCTCCTTGAGAATGCCCCCTCAATTTTTCTAGAGTAGAATTTATTCTTTTGTTAAAGTAGAGTAGGAAATTTAGCTGTAAGTTTTCTTATTTGGAATTAGGGTTGAACTTAGGCATCTAAAAACCAACCTAGGTTAAATTAGGGTTTCATTAAGAATCTTAATTTAACCTAGGTCGATCATTAGTCACATGAAGCACACCTAGTCATGCTTGAAATGTGACTTCATTTTAGGCGCCACTTTCAAACCTATGCCATTTGAATTTTCCCACATTTTCTTGTAACACTTGTCTGAACCTCAAACCGATATAATTTGATGCTTGGCTCACATTTTAAGAAGATCAATTTTAGAGTGTTATGCTGCTAAGTTGCTAGCCTTCTCACTCTCTTGTCTAAACCTCTCTAGGATAGACACCTTTGATCTTCTTCTTCACCTCTCTAAGTGATATGGCCCAACCAATCACTCTCCCTACTCTTCATGCACCTTCAAGGAATCCATAGCTCCATTGGAGACATCCTTGTTCCATTCCCTCCATCAAGCTTCCGCCAATCATCTCAAAACTTCTAGGAAAATCAATCGGAATGAAGGCACAATCCATCAGAAGCCTTCTGCTACTAAATGATGTGCCAATTCCATTCATCGTTACGACCTTATGGAGGAGTTCTGGTCGCATGATAGAGCCACCAGAAGTGGGGGAGGACACCCTGGTAGGCAACTAGATATGCTCCATCAGAAAATATACATGTCAACCTAAGTGATAATAACATGGATTACATACCTGAATCGCCAGAGTTTAATGCTCCCAATAAGCATCTTCCCCGATTACCTGGACAACATGTTAAATCAATTGATAGTCCAGAAAATACTCCATTTGCGCCGTCTTAAGCAATGGTAGAACCTTTTAATCAAAGGATCAAAGAGAAAAACACTCATTGCGGATTTCATTGAGAATCAATTTTCCATGTTAACAAGTAAGCTTGCAAACTATTGATGACTTATTACATCAAGTGCACCGCATTGTCTGAAGTAATAATTGTCCTTAAGGACGGATATCGATCCCACAAGGAACAGTGAATTATCGAGTGCAATAATCGTGAAATATAAAACAAAACAATTAAAAATAGTGTTGAAGTGATTGTGTTGGAAATGATCAATAAGAAAACAAACAAAGAATTAATTGCTTCAAGTTGGAAAAACAGGGATTAAGTTTCATCTCTCTCCTGTCATGTATTTTGATTAACATGTTAATATTAAGTTCTTTGATTGAAATTGATGTCATATAAAAGTCATTTATATCGGTTCCTCAGATATAAAATCTTTAAGAATGTTTACTAATTATCGATCCCTCACATACTTGTAAGAACAACTTAGAATCAAGCTCAGACGTTAATGGAAATTAACATTTCAAGTCTATTCCTAACACTCAAATATGTTAAGTATTATTACTTAGGTAAGAACCCTAAAAATACTTTCCAGTCAGATTTAAGATTCTCAATTTGTCACAGAAATTTAGAAACAAAAAAAAAAAACAATACCAATAATCAATCAAGAACTGAATATTATAATATATAAATATCACCTCAATACATAAGAGTTCAAGTAGACAACTCCCAATCCCAAAGGGTAGAATTAGCCACGCATACTTCTAACATCTTCCACTCTCCCAATTGGGTTACAATTCACTCTATGGTGTTTTCCTCTCAAGATGGTACCCTAGGGTTGAGCCTCTAGCCCCCTATTTAACCTAATTTACCAGGGTTAGGTGGCTTCATGTGTCGTACTGATCGGCTAAGTGATAAAACATAAAAAGGCCTAATTTTTCCGACGCATTCTCGCTTGAGCGAGAAAGGAGTTGATTTCTGAAAACTGTCCTAGAGCATTCTCGCTCAAGCGAGAATATCTTGCTTGAGCGATATGCTCCTATTGCAAAATTGGCTTTTTCGACGCTTTTCTACATTTTGGGACCTTCCAACCTTTTCTTTTTGGTTCAAATCATTCTCCTTTATTCCAAATCTTCAATCTTCTCTAGAAACCTGCAATTAATACCAAATTTGGAAATAAAATGATCTTATACAAATAAAGATCATAAAAAATGTAAAAATGTATAAATTCATAAATTAGAGATTATTTTATATGTAAATTAGCAATAAATCCTCATAAGTGCCTATATTTTAATATGAAATATTACTGAAATTAGGCACTTATCACTCTTCCCAACTTAGAATCTTGCTTGCCCTCAAGCAAAGTAAATGAATATATTTGAATTTAAATATAAAATAGCTTAATTCACTAAACAACAGATCATATTAGAAACTTATTATTCTTCCAAATTCAAATATAGAAAAATATAGACACAATTAACTTCCAGGATCAATCACAACAAATAAATGAGAATTCATCAAGGAATTTCTTCTCATATGCTCACGGGTAAGTGTTTCTCTCTATTTTCACTAAATCATAACAAATCACAATTGTTTTTCATTTCATCTTCAAATCACAAACATACTAGAATCATGAATCTTGAGGTCTTTTGCAGGGTTATAATGAGGTTGGGCTTCTAAAAAATATTGGTTTTTCTTAGATAACAAAATGCACATCTTAAAGAAGAATAACATACCTACAATTCTATTATAGAGAACATGTATGTAATCACCATTTTCTTTTGATGTCACCTTTTTTGTCATTTTCTTTCTAACTTTTCATGATTTTCATGATGATTTTTTTTTCTTTTCTATTTCCTTTTCTTTTTCTGTTTCTCTTATATTTTTTTTTCATTAATTGGAAAAATTTCTTCCTATTTTCAACTTTTTGAGCTTTCACAATCAAAACCAACCATTCTCTTTTCTATATGTATTACATCTATCTTCTGCTTCCTTAAACATGCTAAAGGGTAGGAAAATATATCATCAAAGGTTAGGGTGCAATAATAACAAAAATTCTTAGTTCAAAGGGGATATAAAATATATGGAATTCTAATAAGATAAAGGTTGGGTATTTGGCCCTGGGTTCCTAATTAACACAAACAAATGCCACAATCATCTTCATGCTCTTTTATGATGTTACAAAAATAAAAATAAAGCAACCACAACTGTCAATTCATTAGTAAAACTCCCAAAATTGTTCAAGATTCACACACTCACTTGGTTTAATTAGCCTCATTCTTTTTTGTTTTGTCATTCTTTATCCTAATCAATCATCCAGTTAAATTTTCATGTATCACAATTTCAACTACATTTGAATAGGGATTCAATCATATTTTCTTTTCTAACATGTGTCTAATTCATCTCACTATCTAATATTTAAACACAAATTCCTTTTTCCACAATTCAAAATTAATATTCTAGTTCTTTTTATTTGAGAAAAATAAAACTAGAAAACAAACAATTTAAAATTAAAATTTATTCAAGACATAAAACTAACAAAAAAGAAAATTTATTCAAACTACCAAATAAGCAAATAAATAGAAAACAAAATAATCGAGAAAAAAATAAACAGAAAAATAAAACCAAACTTAAATAACTGAAAATAAAAGAGAATTAGAAAGATAAAATTATATTTTTCTCAATCCTTTCTTCCCAAGAAGTCATTCAGTTTTTTGTTAAAATCTTCCTCTATAGTCTTGCTTCATTTACTAGATCTGCCCCCCTTGAATAATAGGACATGTCCTCAGGCAAAAATATATAACCTGCAAACTGATTGGGAGGCATGTTATAGGTAGTGGTACCTTTGAGGCAAAAATAAAATAAAAGTTTTTTTATTTTGTAAAAACAACAAATCATAAAACTAATTTTTTTGAGAAAGGAAAGGAAAAAGATTTTTTTTTTGGAATTTTTTCTAGCTTGAGCGAGAATTTTCGACACCAAACTCGCTTGAGTGAGATTTGTCTCTCTTGAGCGAGAATCCCTGCAAAAAAAACTCAAATTTTTCGTCGTAGAACTCGCTTGAGTGTCCTTTGTCTCGGTTGAGCGAGATTCCCTACACGAAAACTCTATTTTTCGACGTCAAACTCGCTCAAGCGAGAGTTGACTCGCCTGGGCGAGAATCCCTACAATAAAACATGATTTTTGAAAGGTAAAATCAAAACAAAAATAAAAAAACAACATAAAACTAAAATGTGGATTGGGTTAAGCGCTCGTTTAACGTCATCTAGCTTGACGCCTGTTTATTTCGAGCTGGACAACTCCATCCTTTAGACTATCAAAAAGATTAAAAGTTACCATATCATCTTGGGCTGTAACTTGAAGTTCTCCTTTTTCAACATCAACTATGAGTCTCGTTGTCTTCATAAAGGGTCTGCCAAGTATCAAGGGAACCTCTTCATCTTCTTTCATATCCATTATAAAATAATCCACAGGAAATGTGAACTTATCCACCTTCACCAAAATATCTTCAACCACACCATAAGGATATTTGATGGATTTTTCTGCCAACCGTAACTGCATTTTGGTGGGTTTAATCTCCAAATCACCTATTTTCTTCAGCATTGCCAAAGGAATTATATTTACGCTTGCCCCCAAATCCAATAAAGCATTATCCAAAAATAAAACACTTATAGACACGAGAAGGTTAAAACCCCCTGGGTTCTTGGATTTTTTAGGCAAACCTTTTTGAATAATGACAATGTATCTATCCTCCAACTCTATATTTTCTTCTTCAATATAGCTCATATTCTTTCGAAATCTCTCAAGTGTTGAATCTTGCTTCAAATTTCCTGCAAAATAATTTTTACGGAGCAAATTGTAAAAAAAATTGTCCTTATCTTTTTTTGAAGGAGCATGAGGGTATGATAAATCTTTTTTCAAGGACACCTCTCTCCTTATTTTCACTTTTTTTCTTTATTTTTTTCTCCTCAATTCTTTCTTTTCTTTTCTCTTTCTTTCTCATCTCTTTTCCCCTCAGTCTCATCTTCTTTTTCAGCCACTACATTATTGCAATGCGCTATAGTGTTGCCTGAGAATTCATCAATTTGTTCATTTGTAATTTGTGCAATTTGTTTGGCCATCTGTCCCATCTGAATCTCTATACTCCTAATTGTGGTCATGCTATTTTCCTGCGCGATCACAATCTTTGCTAGAGCGTCTTCAAATTTACTCATTCTTTCAAGAACATATAGATCCTCAACTTCAAGTGAATTGTTCTGATAAAAACAATGACCATTAGGATGATCACCTCCACAAAAATCACACCTGATTGATTGAATTTGACTTTGAGATAAATGAACAACATGTAATTATTGGGGAAATTTAGCCATTTGTGCGATTAGTTGCTCAATCTGTTGTGTCATAATTATATTTTTAGCCAAGAGTGCAAACAACCCTTTATTCTGACTACTGTTTCTATCATGTTGGGCTTGATAACCAGTTGATGCTAATGCATCAATAATCCTTGTCGCTTGTTGTACACAAAGAACCATCATGGTGCCGCCAGCTGCAGCATCTAGGAGCATGTCAGATTTGAGACCATTGAAAAATATGCTCAGTTGAGCAATATCTTCAAACCCATGATTTGGACCTTTTCTCAATATCATCTTAAATCTTTCCTATGTCTCACAGAAGACTTCATATGCTCTTTGTCTGAACATGGAGATTTCAGACTTTGCTTTGATGTAGCGAGAGATTGGAAAAAATCTTTGCAGAAATTTTTCCTTTACCTCTTTCCAACTAATGAGGCTCTGATTTGGAAATGATTTGCGTCACTCTTTAACTTTACTTGCCAATGAAAAAGGAAACAAGCGCATACAAAAATTTTCAACATCATCAGATTTAAATCCCATTGCTCCCACCAATTCATAAAATGTGTCAAAATGTGAATATGGATCCTCATATTCCATTGTTGTAAATTGATAGGCACTGATGAGAGTGAGAAAATCAGGATTTATTTCCAAGGCTTTGGTGGTAGCACGTATTGCAATACTAGAAATATGCCTTGACCCTTGGTACATGACATAATCTCCAAGTGTCCTCCTAGGAGGTAGTACTTGTTCTCCTGCTATGTTACTTTCTTCTTGAAAGATATTAGTGAAAAAAAAACAGAGTATATATATTTAAAAAAAAAAGAAAAGTAAATTAAAAAAAATATCAATTCAAAATAAATATAAATATAAATAGAAACAAATAAATTCAAAAATCTGAAATTAAATTAAAAAAATTAATTTCAAGATAACAAATAAAAGAATAAAAGAAAATCTGCAAATTATTAGGAAATAAAAAAACAAATTTGTAATAAAATAAAATAAACAAAATAAAACAATTATGTAAATAAAGCAACATAAAAACAGTAACAAATATAAACACAATAAAGAAATATAAACAAAAAGTAAGAACTATTAACAAAAAATAAAAACAGTTAAAATATTCACAATATTTAGGAAACTATACTTAACAAATTAAACCTGTTCCCGACAATAGTGTCAGTTTTTGATGACTTATTACGACAAGTGCATTGCATTGTCAGAAGTAACAATTGTTCCTAAGGACAAATATCGATCCCACAAAAAACAATGAATTATCGAGTACAATAATTGCTAAATATAAAATAAAACAATTAAAAAGAGTGTTGAAGTGTGTGTTGGTAATGATCAATAAGAAAAACAGACAAATAATTAGTTGCTTCAAGTTGGAAAAATAGGGATTAAGTTTCATCTCTCTCCTTTCATGTATTTTGATAAGCGTGTTAATATTAAGTTCTTTGATTGAAATTGATGCACGTATAAAAGTCATTTATATCGATTCCTCGGATATAAAATCCTTAAGAATGTTCCCTAACTATCGATCACTCGCATAATTATAAGAACAACTTAGAATCAAGCTCAAACGTTAATGACAATTAACATTTCAAGTCTATTCCTAACACTCAAAATACTTTCCATTCAGATTTAAGATTCTCAATGTCAAACAAATTTAGAAACAAAACAACAATACCAATAATCAATCAAGAACTGAATATTATAATATATAAATATCACCTCAATGCATAAGAGTTCAAGCAGATTACTTCCAATCCCAAATGATAGAATTAGTCAGACATACTTCTAACACCTTCCATTCTCTCAATTGGGTTACAATTCACTCTCTACTGTTTTCCTCTCAATCTGGTACCCTAGGGTTGAGCCTCTGTCCCCTTATTTAACCTAATTTACTATGGTTAGGTGGCTTCCTATGTCGCGCTGGTGAGCTAAGTGATAAAACATAAAAAAAGCCCAATTTCTCTGACGCATTATTGTTCGAGCGAGGAATTCTCACTTGAGCGAGAAAGGCGTCGATTTCCGAAAACTGTCCTGGAGCATTCTCGCTTGAGCGAGATACTCCTGTTTCAAAATTGGTTTTTTCGAAGCTTTTTCACCATTCTAAGACCTTCCAAGTTTCTCTTTTTGGCTAAAATCATTCTCCTTTATTCCAAATCTTCAATCTCCCATAAAAACTTGCAATTAATACCAAATTTGGGAATAAAATGCTCTTATTCAAATAAAGATCATAAAAAATGTAAAAAGGTATAAATTCATAAATTAGAGATTATTTTATATGTAAATTAGCAATAAATCCTCATAAGTGCCTATATTTTAATTTGAAATATTACTGAAATTAGACACTTATCATTTGTGCCTCTTACATGAAGCATGGTAATAAAGTGGCCACTGAGTCTGTTGACATTGCTCGTACACATGCCATCGCATCTTAAGATGTAGGAGCAAAAATCAAAGGATGCAACGACTATTATGGTGAGCATGTACACTATCAATGTCACATAGTGTCTTACCAGTACTTTGAGTCTAATATTTGGTCTTTGTTGGTTGACATGAACATTAGTAATGAAAATGTTATGGACCAATGTTACGACTTCTTGTGTGAAAATCCAGCTAGGGTCAAACAACTATTTTGGATTACCTGTCCAATGAAGGATGACAAATTGTTTAATATGATGACTCAACGCAATTAAATTATGTTTTAGTTGTATTTTAAGGTTGCACTTCATTTTAGTTTGAACTTATTTCTATACCTAATTGAACTTATAATATGTAAGTGTTGATTGTGTTGTTTACCGAAGTCTTTAAATGATTCATATTTATGTTTTATTTACTCGTATGGTATTATTAAATGTGGTCACTATCCTATGAAATTGTTCATAATAGGTTATAAGTTTATCATCCATGGCATCTTCATCCACGAAGAGGCAGAAAACCTGTCAGGGTAAATTTCCAACAGATGATGTTCCAGTTCCCAATTCCCAAGCAACGGGGATTGAGGATGTTTTGGATTATTCACGTTATTTTAGTTCAAAATGTCAAATGGTGGTGTACAAGAAAAAGTTTCACGGAATATTAGTGTTATCACCGAAAGCGATGCATTTTCCATTTTTTGTTGCACTCGGGTTTCAGTTTGAACAACATTTGAATTTCCAAGGATCAACCACTCATTGACATGAAACTTCTATATTATGAGGACTTGATTAGATTTTTTTACACAATTTGAAGTTCACAGTTGTTGGTGACCTTTCTATTGAGATTACCTCACAATGGATGGAAATAAGACAAATGGTTTGGATTAACGTGACAAATCTGAGGTATGATGGTATTAAGTTAACCTCTGGTACCATTCCCGAGGGAATAAATTTTGATCGAGTAGTGACGCTATCATCCATGATTCGTTAAGAGGTACATGGTTTGAATGTCAGAAATGTAAGTAGTTTGGCTATGAATGACAAACTACATCATTACACATGGGTGCACATGTTGTATCCTTAGGGCAACAACTTCTCATAAATATTGAATGAAGATATTTTCATGTTATGGTGCATAAAAAATAATATATTGATGAAATGACCCCATTATATCATGCAACACATGATGAAATGTTGTGATAACAACATGCCTCTTCCATAAGCCATTTTGATAACACGGATCATGCAGGTATATGAGTTAGACTTTTCAAACAATGCATCAATCATGCTAGGATGGAATCACTAATTCGTGAAGAAAACTATGAGAAAGTTGAATATCTTGCAGGTAAATGGTGTTTGGCAACTTGGTAGGCCTGACGAGTAAGATGAAGAAGATGATAAACACCTACAATTACGAGAAGAACATGTTCAAGGCAGTCAAGATCAACCCTCAATCCCCCATGATGTGTGAATGTTAACCCAAATTTGGGATTGAATTCAAAACATCGAGGAAAGTATGATAGGCATGAGGTTGGATATATCAACACGCGCTTGGACATGTTCGACACATATTTTGACAAAATTGATGAAATGATGGATCGACGAGAAGATCGAGTGAATCAGATTGAATGTCATTAACGAAAATGATTGTATTATGATTATTTTATTGTTACTTTTGATGCCGAACATTGTTAAAGTTGTTATTTAATATTCATGTTTTATTGCTAGCTCTTATCATTTCATATTCTTTTTAATAGTTCTTTTTAAATTTTCCATTAATAAAATATAAAATTTGTTACATTTTTTTGGAGGAGTGAGGATATTGTTTCAATATGCTTGAATGTCTGTGTATCACTCTTCATCATCATGTAGTTGTACACCTCATCATCATGTAGTTGTACCAGGTGTGGTGTACAGAAGCGATATACTATTGCCCATGCTAGTATTACAAAAATGTTTAAATATTCAATTAATTTTAAAATATAACTTTTTCATAATAATAGTCACAATTATCATTATTATTAATATTTCTATATATATATATATAATATAACTAATATATATAACATAATATAATATAATATAAATTAAATAATCTTAAATAATATTAAAATTATATAAATATAAATATTATTTATTACATAAATTTAACTAACACAAATATATAAGAATATTATTAATAAAATAAAATAATATTTATTAAAAAAATTAATAATAAAAAAAATTTAATATCACAGTTTATTTATAATAAAAAATTATATAATAATTACTATTATTATAAATATAATAAAACTATTTACATTTAACACAAAATTAATTTCTAGTTATAATTTTTGAATTTATAAATATTTAAATTATTTATTTATATATAACAATTTACAATTTTTAGATATATTTATAATTTTACATGTAAATTATTTTTCTTCAAGTAATTAGTATTTTTTTCCTAAATTAATTATTTAACGGTATCAAAAATAATTTACATAATTTTAATTAACGGAAATCTACACAAAAAAAAAATATTTAATTTTTAATTATTCTATTTTTTTTAAAGACAATGATACATTTGTAATTTTATATTTTACATCTTTAAAAAAAATCAAAATATCATAACGATCACACCACTCACAAACTTCAATAAAGCACTTCAATAAAGCTTCCTTACAACTCTACTATTACATACCTAAATCCAAACACACTCACTCTCTTCACTCATTTCTCTCAAATTCTCATACATCCACTCTCTCAAATTCTCAAACTTCCACTCTTCAATCCAAACACAACCTAATATTAAAAAAAATACCACTCTACAACCGTGTTTTAAAATAAAATATTATAGTATAATAAAATAATAACTTTTTTTAAAATGGAATAGCTCTATCAAGATATCATTCTGCATTTTAAAAATGGAGGGATTAGCTTTGTCCATTTTAAAAATGCAGGGATTAGCTTGTATATAGAGATAGATAAATTCGGATTACTAATAAACTGATTAAAATAATTTTAGGAACAAATTATACTCTTATTTTTCTTTCTAGAAAATGTTTGAAGTAAGTTTAGATTGCTGGGCAGACAAGCAGATTTTTCAGTTTATATCGAAGAAGAAAAATAATAATGAAAGTGTCATACATAAACACCAGCATCATATGAAGGGTGGATTGAGTGAATGAGTAGAAGGGGTTCAGAATGAAGTGAAGAAGAAAATGAGGAAAAAAGCAGTGGTGATGAGTGAGGTAAAGTGAGGAGGAGGAACATAAATGGTGTCAGAAGTTTGAGTGTCATTGGTTGTTTTGACATCAGAGCATTCAAGACCAATTTCTCCTCCTTTGCACTCATTGGCAAAGAGGCCAGGAGGGTATTTGCCATAGATGTTTATGTAGCTAAACATAACTTCTGCACAATTAGTTGTCAAGTCATTGATCTCATCAGCAAAAGGGCAAGCAAATTGCTTGAAAGCCTCACAGCACACCTTGGGTGGGTACTGGGGTCCCTTGCATTGGCTTGTGAGCACTGTGTAGTTCTGGTTCTCAAAGTCAACTGCACAAGCTGCACACAACTTTTCACTTAATATATATATACTTAAACCATCATAACTTAAAACAGACTTCTCAAAAAGGCTAGACATTAAAAAAGAATACAAGAAAAGACAGATACTCATATCTACTTCTCTAATTTTGTCTCATAAGAGTAAGTATTGAAAAGAGAATAATGAAATGTTTGTTATTAACACTCCTAAAATAGAATTCAATGAAAGGGATTGCTGAAGGTCTCTCCAAAAATATCCATTTCAAAGTTATATTCCAAAGATATGTCTTGGTTAATGAATTGTAAAATTAAAAGATTTTAATTTGTTTTTTAAATCAAAATACTATAGAAAACAACATAGATATTAGTTCATAAGGAAAAAAACACTTTACCATGATTCATATCCAACGTTGGAAAATAGTAAAGAGGATCATAAAAGTTTGAGTTAATGGGTTCAGAGTGCACAAGTATTTATATTCTGATAAAGACATTCTCATCAGTGGCTAAGCATTAGCATGGCATGTGAGTCATGCCTCCACTCAAACTTTCCTATTTCTTAGAGATCAATGAAAATAAAATAAATGGCACCCTTCAAATTTAATCTATAAATGAGGGAAGTTAGGTAAACATTTGGGTAAACTTATCTGTAAATTATTTTTTATAAATTCAAATTAATTTATATACTTCAAATTTTGTAGAAACTTTTTCATTCTCTCAACGAAACCCTTTCATTATATATAAATTAATTTAACTTTAACAAAAAATAATAATTTATTTTCTCTTTTTATGAAAATCAAATAGTCAAAAGAAATTTACCCAAACATAACTTTAATAAAACCTTTTATACTATAAAATATGCCTCAACTTTGATAAATCTAATTAAAAAAATTAGTTAAGGAGGACAAAGGGAGAATAATTGAAGAATAGGAAGAGGGTAAGTTTGATTTAAAAAAATTCTAATGATACAGAGCTGATAATTAACATAAATAATTCAAAGGACTGTGTGTCTTAAGATTTGGTCTCTTTGTTTTCTGCTCACTGTCACCATCCATGGACTAATTGCCTTTTCAATATTTATGCAAATAACTCTTGTTTTTCAATAGTTTTCAAAATAGAAATCAAGCACACCCATATTCTCCATATTCATTGTTAGAGAATTATAATTATATAATGAACAGATTTTGTTTGCATGGAAAGGGGAAAAAATCAGGTTCAAAAGAATTAACCTAGTACTTCTTTATACATTATATATGATTTTCACCTTTGAATGGAAAGCAAACCCATCAAAGATGTATGATATGTTTGTGTTACTATTTAAAAATCTTAGAACACTACTTTTACAACAAAAAATGCATATAAGTCAATTCTTCCAATATACTTTCAACTTTCATAGTTTCCAATAGAAATCCAAAAGAGCATTAGAAAATGGTACCTTTCTTAGCCTGTAGGAGGGCACGACCAGTGGATGCCCCAGACTCAAATATATCATCTGTGTTGACACAAAAAATTCAACCACATTATGTCAATCTTAAACCAATATGAATAATTAAAATGTGAGACATAGAGAAAAGGGTTGCAACTTTGAAGGAAAATAATGTACCAGAAATTAATGGAGCAGCAGAGGCCAATGTGGCTAGGAGGAAACAATAGAGAATGGAAGAGAAGAAGGTATTGGAACCCATTTTCTCTTTCACTCTCACCCTTTTGATTTAAAAAATTTCTTTTTCCTTTGAGGGGTGTGTTTCTTTTGTTCTCTGGTTTTGGTGAGATGAAGAAGAGACATTGCAGGAATTGTGGTAGAAATCAAACGTGTTGGCTCGCAAAGTTCCAATGGCTCTCCGCAATCTCTTGCCTTTGGTAGTTTTATAATATGTTATTTCCCCCTTTAAATAGTTATATAATGTGCCATTTTTTAAACTATAATTGGAAAGGAGAATGAATTATCATTTTAGCTTAAATATTGAGTAGATAATTTTTTTTACAAGTTTTTATTATTTTTGTCATATGATTTTTTTAAATAGTCAAATTAATCTATTTGTTAGGTTGTGTTGGTACAAGAAGTTTTTTTCTATCATAATATGAAACATAGTTTTGTTCTTATACGGATAAAGTGAGATCAGGTTCCACTCGATCTTCACTCATCGATATTCTTTCGCTACTACTACTCTACCTTTCTCCATGCTATATGGTATTCAGCCTGTACGTTCTCGGTCAACACCTTCTCGGCTAGAACGAGGAAGTGTTATTACAACGCTGAAGTCAATTTTTGAGTGTTTACCTTAGTATAAAATATAAAATATAGAAACAACTATTGTTTATTAAGTGCGGTTTTACGAACAGACGCATTCGTAAAAAATGCGGTGACATTTTTAAAATTAAGTTCATTTACAAATGCGGCTATTTGTAATAGTCGCACTCGTAAATCAAGCGCTTTGATTTACAAGTGTGACTATAGGTAAAGCTACACTTGTAAATCAAAACGCTTGATTTACGAGTGCAACTGTTACAAATAGCAGCACTCGTAAATCATTTTTATCCTAACTTCACTTCAGAAGCGCGCCACTCACTACTTTTTCTTACTTTAGAATCGTTTCGCGTTTGCACTCTACTCGCATTTGCGCTTCGTGTTCCTCTTTTCTTGCAGCTTCATTGATACTGTGTTCGTGCCTGTGTAAGTTTTTGAGCTCTCCTTCTTCTTCACCAATATATATAAATTTTTTCGTTGATACAGCTTCATTGATACAACTTCATTAATATTGTTGCATTGCCTTCGTGGGTTCCTCTTTGGTTTCTTGTGTGCTTCGTCGCTGCTTCCGCGTTTACCGCCTCGTCCGCTGCTGTTGTCGTGCCACTCTTGGAAACGTTGCCTTCACACACAAGGTTGGTGATGTTTTCTATGTTTTGAATTTTTTTTAATGTTATGATTTTTTTTATGTATTATAATTTGTATTTTTTTAAATTTATATTATTTAGTGTTTATTTTAATTTTAATTTATATTATGTTAGTTGTTAGTTTAAAATAGAATTATCGTGTTTGTATTGAGTCCGATGGTGTTCCACCATCGACAATTGATACGTGTTGGTATTGAGTTTGGGGGTGTTCGACCCTCGGCAAACGCGTGAGATAGAACACTGATTAAAAAACACCTGAATGACTATTCCAGAATAAAATGGACCGAAATTGGATTAATTCTCTTCAGATAAGTGATGAGTACGAAAGAGGAGTAGAAGAATTTATACAATTTGCACAACGTAACAAGATGGAGCAAAGATCAGGTGTCCGTGCGTTAACTATTTAAATGGAAGGATATTGGATCTTAAGATAATGAGGGAGCACCTTCTATGTGATGGGTTTCTTCGATCTTATAAAACTTGGACATGGCATGGTGAATTGTTAAATTTACCACGTGTTTCCGTAATTGAAGAATATGTGGGGTCCACCATGGATGATGGAGTACATGATGATGTAGATTATGATCGATTGGAGGGCATGATTCGTGATGTGGGAGTTGAGTTTTTTGCATAAGCGAATGGATATGGAAGTATGTCAAGCGATGTAGAGACTCCATTGTATCCTGGATCAACTAACTTCACACAGTTGTCAAAGATGTTAAGATTGATGAATTTGAAGGCAATAAATGGATGGACTGATAAAAGCTTCACGAAATTGCTTCAGTTGTTGAAGGATATGCTTCCAGAGGGAAATACTCTACCTAATCGTAATTATGAGTCCAAAAAGATTCTTTGTCCAATGGGTATGGAGTATAAAAGATACATGCATGTCCTAATGATTGTATATTATACCGAAAAGATTTTGAATTGTTGAAAAGTTGTCCGAGGTGTGGGTTATCACGTTATAAGTTGAAACAAAAAGATGATGATACTATTGAAGATATAGAAAAGCATGAACCCCCAATGAAGGTTATGTGGTATCTTCCCATCATTCCAAGGATGAAGCGTTTGTTTGCAAACCCAAACGATGCTAAGAATCTTAGATCACATGCAGATTTGAGGAAATGTGATGGCATGTACCGACATCCAGCTGATTCTATCCAGTGAAAGAAATTTGATTATGAGTTTCCAGAGTTTGGTAAAGAATAAAGAAATATCTGACTTGGTTTAGCTACAAACGGAATGAATCTGTTTGGTAATATGAGTACAAATCACAGTTCATGGCCTATTTTACTAGTTATTTAGAACTTACCTCATGGATTTTTCATGAAACGAAAATACATGATGTTGTCTATGATGATATCCGGTCTGAAACAGCCAGGGAATGGCATAAATGTTTATCTAAGTCCCCTAATTGAAGATTTGAAGTTAATGTGGGACGAGAGTGTTGAAGTATTTGACAAATTTGCTAATGAAACTTTCAAACTTCATGCCATGTTATTTTGCACCATCAATGACTTTTCGGCATATGGTAACTTATCAGGTTTTAGTGTTAAGGTCATAAAGCATGTCCAATATGCGAAGAAGACACTGCTTCTCAACAATTGAAACATGGAAGGAAGACAGTATATCTTCAGCATCGGAGGTTTCTTAGAAGTCATCATCCTTACCGGAGGTTGAAAAAATCCTTTAATGGACACCAAGAGACTAGTGGTCCACCAACTCCATTAACTGGTGTTGAGGTTTATGTAAAGGTAAATAACATAGATCACACCTTCGGTAAGTAAAAAAAAGTCATATGTGACAAACATTTGGAAGAAAAAATCAATCTTCTTTGATCTTCCGTACTGGTCGAGGTTAGAAGTAAGACTTTGGATAGATGTATTGCATGTTGAGAAGAATGTGTGTGATAGCTTAATTGGTACACTTCTTAACATTGACGGGAAGACGAAGGATGCTCTAAATGCTCGTTTAGATTTGATTGAGATGAACATACGAGGCGAGTTGACCCCCATAGAAATGGGTAAGCGTACATATTTGCCCCCAACCTGTTACACCATGTCAAAAGATAAAAAATTAGTTTTTGTTAATGTCTAAAGGGTGTGAAAGTGCCACAAGGACATTCCTCAAATGTGAAGAGCCTAGTGTCAATGCAAGATTTGAAGTTAATTGGGTTGAAGTCTCATGATTTCCACATCTTGATGCAACAGTTGTTGTCGGTAGCTATTCGTGGGATCTTACCAAAAAATGTTAGACATACCATAACTTGTTTGTGCTCATTCTTCTCTTCCATCTGTTGTAAAGTCATTGATCCATCAAAACTAGATGAACTTCAAAATGAAATTGTTGTTATCTTGTGTGAATTGGAGATGTTTTTTCCTCCATCTTTTTTGACATCATGGTTCATCTAGTGGTGCATCTGGTAAGAGAGGTTAGATTGTGTGGACCAATGTACTTAAGATGGATGTATCCTGTTGAGCGGTATATGAAAATTTTGAAAGGTTATGTGAAAAATCATTATCGTCCAGAAGCTTCAATGATTGAAAGATACATAGCTGAAGAAAGTATTGAATTTTGTTCAGAGTACATGTCAAAAGAAAATCCAATAGGTCTTCCAGCTAATTCATGGCACCACAGGCGTTCTACAAGAAATGTTTACGTGGTGTGAATATTGTAAGCAAATATCGATCAGAAGTCTTGCAAGCACATTTGTATATGTTGAATAACACAGATGAAGTTATACCTTACACAGAAGCTAATAAAGCCATTGTGAAGGCAAATAACCCAAGACAAGCAGAGAAATGGGTCTTTATGGAACATAATAGAACTTTCATGCCTTGGTTTAAAGACGAGGTGTTAAAGGATTCAACGGCATCAGAGACCTTGACCTGGTTGACTGCTAGATTGAAGTTTGATGTCATTTCATGTAAAGCTTATGAAGTGAATAATTTTATATTTTACACGAAGTCTATGGATGAAAAGAGTACAATTCAAAATTTTGGTGTTACTCTTGAAGCCGAGTCAATGCAGTTTTCGACTTCGAAAGATACAAATCCAGTACTTGGATCAATGGCATACTATGGGTTTATAGAAGAGATATGGGAGGTTGACTACACTAAGTTTTTCGTTCCAGTTTTCAAGAGTAAATGGGTTGACAATAAAAGTGGGGTTAAAATTGATGAATCAGGATTCACACTAGTGGACTTTCGAAAGATAGGTTATCGAGATGAGCCATTTATAATGGTTCAACAAGCATCTCAAGTTTTCTACGTGAAAAATCCTACGTTAGAACATTGGTATGTCGTTTTACACTGGAAAAAATAAGGGGAGACCATAGATGATATTGAAAATGGTGACCCCCATTCATTCACACCAATGATAATTAATAAAGATGACGATGTACTTGATGATGTACATGCAACCCGTAAAGACCACAGTGAAGGAATTTACATATGAACATTCAACCCACACAACTCGTAAATACACATTTAGAATTTTATGTATTTGTTTTATATGGTTTTAATTCTATGCAGATTAACTAACGTTTGTTACCTAATTTTTTTAACACAGATATGGATGACGATCAGACTCCAATCAGATCCTGATTCGGACAAGGCAACAAAGGACCTACTAGATTGAAGCGTCTCGCATTGAAACGTGTTGCTGGTGAGAAGACACGTGTTGACATTGACGTCAACACTGAAGTGACTTTTGGTCCTAATGCAGATGAGTTTATGAACTATCTTGGAGTTGTTTCTCGTGTTGGCATGGCGTCTTTTTAAAGAAAGCCGTGAAAATGAAGCTTGGATGGTAAGTGAAGTTACTTAAATATTTTTATTTATATAACATTAATAAGTTAATATTATTTAATTCACTTTTTTTATTTCAATTATAACATGATTGTCGAAAGAAAGCTCAAGAGATAGCTTTAAAGAATGTTACCCCGCACATACTGTCTCGTTCGAGGTATCAAAAGCTTGAGCAATTACTGATGGTGGAAAAGGAGCAATCTAGACAGGGGACATCGTCTGAGAATGTGGAAACAGGGGTCACTTCTCCTCCATCACCACCTTTTCGCCATGTAAAAAGTCGGGTGCACCAAGTTCTGAGCAATCAAGGGTTATCATCGAAAAAATTGTAAGTTATTTTTAGCATACTTTCATTTATTTTAAAGCATTAATTATATTAAAAACTGATATGATTTTTGTCTCTTGCAGGATTCCTTGGAATCCCAAGGTAATTTTGTTCCTGAAGGTCGTCACGATATCCTGGTTGAAGCAATTGGATGACTTGAGCACTGTGGTCGTGTTCGTGCAGCTGGACAAGGGGTTGGAATTAAACTATATTTTGGAGTTTCACAACGACACTCATCCTCCTCCATCCAAGAGAGCAAAGCAGAAATGAAGACTAAGATACATGAAGAATTAATGGAGGAGATGAGAAAGGAGATTGATCGGATGCGGCTAGAGTTGCGACAAGAGTTTCTATCGCAATAACTTTGTGTTGAGCCGATTCAACCCGTTGTTAGTCCCACTCCCAAGAGCACAAAGGGGAGTTGTGCAACTCCTACAACATCAGGGGAGGATATCATTGAGCGGACGAAATGTGAGCTACTGGTAGCGGGCGACAAGCTTCCTCAGGTGGTGGCCATTGGAAAAGTCTATGAAGAGACCACCACCTTACATAACGTTCCTCTCTCCCCTGATGTGGTGAATGTAACAGTTGAAAAAGTACGAGTACCTGATGCTCGTGTTCCACTAACTTCAGATGAGGTAATCAGTGTGGCCGATGCATTTCATACATTCGTTGCCTGGCCAAGACACCTCATTCGAATTATGCCAGAACCTAATGTAATAATTTCATTTCATTATATTAATTTATATTTATATTTATATATTATATATAATTTAATACAAATGTTCTTTATTTTGTAGAACCCTCGTCGAAAACTAAGTCCGGAAAAGAAGCATGAGGTTCCGGTTGACGATCCTATACCTTCCTTAGTTGTAGCTGCTAGACAGATTGGTCCAGATCCTTTTGAAGTTCCCTAGGATGATACGTTTTTTCATGTAAACACTGAACTGCCACTGTACATATACATGACAGATTTATTAGAATTTAGAGTTGGGGATCAAGAAGAGCTCAATATAAATATAATTCATTTTTTTATGATGTAAGTATCTTTACCTATATTTCAATTTACTTTATGTTAAATTATTATTGATTATGCTTTAACTAATAACTTGTAGGTTTTTGCATGGAAAATGTGTATGGATTCTTAGATCCTGCATATACTAATTACACTAGAGCAAAGGCAGAGGAGACCCATTCATACATCACTAACACACTGGAAAAAAAAGGGAAAACAAATTTATTTATGCCCTTATATTAATGAGTAAGTTTAGTTATATGTCATCAATAATTACTATTTCATGTTTTAAATATTTACTAACTCTTTTCATGGATGATATAGGGGTCAATGGTAGTGACTTGTCTTATCAATAATTGATAAGACTGTTGTGTGGTTTTGTTCCCTACACAAGAAGATATCCCCAAGTCTTAAGAATATCATTAATACGTAAGTACACTATAAACTTAACTCTGTATGTTACTAATTAACCATCTACTAACGAAGTTTTTTGTACTAACCAGTTCATGGCATGGGTATAACATCCTTGTAAATCACATTTATGAGTGCAGCTATGGTAATAGTCGCACTTGTAAATGCCTTACCTTTAAACCCTAAACCCTGATTCCGAAGCATTTACAAGTGCGGCTACCAAAAATAGTATTTACAAATGCAGAATCGTCCTTGTAAATGTAAAATAGCCGCACTTGTTTTGCGTTTATGCACGAGAGTTCATAAATGTTATTTCACCAACCTTTTACTTTCTTTGGACTTCTTTTTATACTTCCTTAAAGGATTATGAACCGTGTTGGGTCTTCACTTGGTAAGAGTATTTTCGTTGGTCCATATTATTTGATTATTTTATTTTAAAAGTATATGTGTTATGTACACATAATCGTATTCACAGAATGTGTTTGTCGATATCAGTTTATGGATCTGTGCATATGGAGAGGCCAAGATAGTCGAGTTACATACTCAGGTATAAATTTGAACCCAGAGAGATCGATATGTCAAACGTTAGTTTTCTATGTATAAATAGTTTTCATAACGTAAGAATACAATATACCTAACTAAATGAGTTTTCTTCTCAACATATAGTTTTTATTACGTAATTTTAGTACTTATTGAAATTTAAGGTAATATAGGTATTTTTCTCGTAAAATATTAAATACGTCTCTAAAAAAATCGATATTAGTTTCATCTTTCTAAAATTTAAATACGTTACATAAGTTTCTAAAAAAAATTATATTATTTTTGTCTTTATAAAATTTAAACATATATTTTAGGAAAAACTATCACTACAACCAAATCATAAAATAGAAACCAATTTTTAGAGACCAAAATAATTAGTTGCAATAGTAACTAAATTAGAGATCATTTTAGAAACTAAATAAAATATTGGTTTCTAAATTAGTTTCTATTACTGTTAAATAATTTCTAAATTGGTATCTAATTAACAACCAAGGTTTTAACTACCAATTATTTAGTTTCTAAATTTGATCTCTAAAACCTTTGTTGCTAATTATATACCAATTTAGAAACTATTAACTAATTTAGAAACCAATTTTTTATTTAGTTTCTAAAATGATCTCTAATTTAGTTACTATTGCAACTAATTATTTTGGTCTCTAAAAATTGGTTTTTATTTCATGATTTTCTTGTAGTGTATATGATGACATTTTTTAACCAGAGTTAAATTATATATAACCAAAATCAATTTTAATTGCATATTTGATCCTTTACATTTTCAGAATAAATTAATTATAATCCAATATAATACGTCATCTACTTTCACTACGCCAAAAAAGTAGAATTAATTGCAAAAAAAAACTGACATTGATACTATAGACTATAAATAGTGTCAACTAAGTCTTCACTATTAAAAAAACAAATAAAACGTGGATTATACTCACGTAAACTTAAAAAAAAATGGTTACGTTGGTCAAACGGTCACCACTGAAAATATAAATAATAATCATAATTTAAAGTTTTAAAGGTTAAGCTCATACTATGCATCTTGAAATTAAATTTAAATAAATAATAAAATTGTGAAGGTTTAGCCTACACAAATAATTAATTTGTATTTATTTGAAAACGGCTCAGTCTGGGTGCATGGAGAAAAGACTAAAAACTTTTCAAAGTTGTGCGAGCTTCAATAGAGCTGTTGAGCAGTGCGTGAAAACTTTCGAAGTTGTGCGACCGCGAGAACCTTTGTACTCAACAACGATAGAGTAGTCGATAGCGTGCAACCGTGAGGATGTGCGACCGTGAAACCGTGGGTCTGTGACCGTGAGTTTGCATTTCCTTCATTTTTCAATCTTTGCGAGTTGAAGGTTGAGTATCTCCATTCCTGTGATGAATTTCTTTCTTTTTTTCAGTCTCTGCGAGTTGAAGACTCAACCCTATGTTTTTCCCTATCTTCTTTCTTTTTGTGTTATATTGGTTGATGTGTGTGTTGTGTAATTTTATTTTTGAAGGTTTAGCCCTAACGATTCCGTAATTATTCTCAACACTATGTTTTTTATTTCAATGGTTTAAGGGAGCTTGAGAAGTTCTATTGTGAGAACTTGAGGTTAAGACAATTTTGTGGAGTTCTACCGCTCGAGGTAAATTCTTTATAAGATATTTGTTACTCCTTTTAGACAATGAGATGTTAGAGAATATGTTTCACAATAATTCCAATAGTTTGAATTCATGATAGCTTTTTGGTGATTAGGTAGTTGATTGGATTTACTTTTTCATTCTCTCTGTTAATTTTGGCCCATAGTTATGGGTATATGTTATGAGCTGAAATAGGATCTTCACCTAAAACGGAGGGTGCATCTTCTTAGAAATAATCACATGCTCATACATTTAGTCTAGTTTTGTTCTCATTTTTTATACTTTGCAGTATGGATTGAGCAGCACCGTCGAGTGGAGACCATTTACAATGATCAAGGCAGTACCATCACTCCTTATTTTGTTGCTTACATAGATCACTATAGGTTAATTGGTGATGCTGCTAAACATTAGGCTACTTTCAACCTAGAAAACGTTGTCTTTGGTATATTTTCTTCTTCTGCATTTATACATTGTAGACTTTTAGTAGAAGAAATAAATCAACATGACTTGTTATAACTTATACAGATGCTTAAGAGGTTAATTGGTAGAAAATATAGTGATCTCATTATTCAAAAGGATAAGATGTTGTGGCTGATCCAGCCGGTTGACTTAGCGCAAAAGCGTTGCCTCGTCACGATTTTCCTCACCAGCTTGACACCATGTGCCCTCCAAGTCCACTCCACAGATAGCCTCTCTGAGAACCTGAAAAACACACAGTGGCGCCTCTGCGGCCGGTGGCGCTCCGACGCTCAAGTCAGTGACAAGAACACCCAAAATCTCAGAGAGAATATGCTCTGTAGGACCGTACTGTAGGCACACAACCCTAGCAGTATCAGCCGTAATGAAAAACGTACCTCTGCAAATTCTGTTAAGGTTACCTTTATAGCTAGGTTTCTTCTCTCTCCAGGCCGTTATGCTTTTGGGCGCGTGGCTCGCATCCAGCCCTGCACGTGTCGCCATCTGGGCTGGGATAGCAGGTAGCGCCCAGCACTACACGTGTCGTCATCTGAGCTAAGGCAACTTGAACGTCATTTCTCCATTGCTCCCAACCCTACACGTGTCATCATCTAGGTTGGAGTAACTGGTGACATCCAACCCTACACGTGTCGTCATCTGGATTGGGGCAACTTGAACGTCATTCTTGTGTAGTAACCAGCCGCACAGCTAAGTCCTCAACTCAAGGAGCAACCTAGCACATAATGCGCTGTGAAACACCACCCGACAAGGCGAGTATCGGATGCAACAAAGTGCATCATCTCTGTGATATCGCTCATCGCAAATGGCGCCCTCCTTACTGCTACGCCATGCATGTTCTAGCTGGGAAACCTTGCCACCAACAAATGTCCACTCTGGGAATCCTGTCGCTGATGAGCAAGGTGTTCCCCCCAACCCACTCGACCTTCATGCCCCATGCTGGTGCCACAATCGTCTTACTGAACTTACACGCTTGAAATTACCCTTCTGAGCCTTCAACAGCTTTAACTAAGTTTGCTGGGAGATCCGGCGATGTGCTCCTTGTGGCGGCGTGTAAACCACCCGATCTCCTAGCATTCCCGGGCGATCTCTGATCATCCCTTCTCCTAGCACTCTCATACGGCGACTGCGACGTAACTCTGGTGACCGCCGGTTACGCACACTAGAGATCGGAGAACGCCAATTCAGCGATCGGAGAACGCCAATTCAGCGATCGGCGACTATGCCCACTTCTGAACCATTCATCTTTTCTAGCCTACGCGTTCCATTGAGCACGCCCCACCCGAGCACGTGCAAGACACGTCATCACGCCTGATGACCTGGTCGGTACAGTGGCCATTCAAGATTGTTGTTGGTAATACTGTCAAAAAAAATGAAGGAGGTGTAGTGATAAAATATAAATTATTTATGTTAAATAGTTCTTCCGAATCTTACCTTGCACGATTTATTGACTTACTAGGTTTGGAGAGAAAAGAAATATACAACGAACAACCGTGGTTGGATTCTCTAAAAGGTGTTAATAGCTTTGGTAGTTGTGGATGAATAGAAAGTAATAGGTTACAATAGTGACATTTCAATATTTATTTTCTTTAAGAAAATAGAAGGACAACTGCAGAGGAGAATTAATATACTCTACCAAATGATTTATAGAAAAGTACACAGACAATGTTCTAGCATTTATATGGTGTCACTTACAAATTATGTAGCTTGCATGTTATTTTATTTCTCTTTAGAGGTTAACTCTTTTGTTTGGGTTTATTTCCTTTTATTATGATTTGCTAATGTGGTGATGCACAATCACTAAAATAGGGTAGTGGAGAAGTTAGTTACAACCTTTTCTTTTAATACCTCTACGTTTTGTAATTTTCCACTGCTTATATATGGTGGCGGCGTTTTGGAAGGGATAGATTACCACCAAAATATTTTATCTCCATCACGATCTCTCAATTCCTGTTATGCTAATCCTTGAACACTGAGAGTTATTTCAAACTTTTAGTTCTCGTTGGACGAAATTCCCCCTGAATCCAAGGTATGATTGGCTTCCATCCACTTAAAGGATTGATCTTTACAATGGAATCTCAATTATGATTTCAAAATTCAATGTTTACCCCAACTGGCCCCAATATATATCTGACATTACATTGCTTTGTGCATTCATATTATGATCCTCTTCTTTGATACAAGTGAAGCAAACTGGCAAAGTTCAAGATTATATTGATGACTTTGAATTATCCTTGACCTAGGTGACACTGCCATGAAATTCCTTGAGTATTTTTCTGGCTGGATTAGAGCATAACACTCAATGAAAATGCATAGTTGTACTTCAATTGCACATGCAAATTTAGCTAAATTTCATGAGGCCTCAATGTAGAACCTGACTAATAATAGGTTTAGTACGCATCCAAATACTTCACTCTTTAAATCAACAGTAGAAGTCAAAAAATGTAACAGTCGGGGTACTCAGTCCTATCAAACACATATAACTAAACCTTTGATTGGTAAGACTTCTAGGAGGGCTAAAGGTTTATGTAAGTTCTCCGACGAGCCATGTACACCAGGTCACCAAGTAAAACATAAGAATTCTCAGAAGTTGTTGATGCAAATGGATGACGAAGAACCAATGGATGAAGAGATAGAGCTAATGGAAAGAAATGGACCGACAACTGTCCACTGTGACCTACTAATGGGCAAAATCTCAGTTTTCCATCAATGCTTTGTCTGGGAGTCTAATTATCAAACTATGAGATTATACAGTCTTTATAATAAGTTGTTGTGGAAAATTTTAATTAACAGTAGTAGTACACATAGCTTCGTAGACCTGGACCTTGCTAAGAAATTAGGGTGTAAAAATTGGAATCTGTTACACCAATTTCAATTACTGTTGCTAATGAGACTTGATTAGATGCTCAAAATATATGTAGAGGTTTTCCTTGGCAACTACAACAATACAAATTTACTTATCATGTAATGGTATTACCTTTGCGGCATTGTGATTTGGTTCAAGGATTTCAATGGTTGTCCAACTAAGGTCCAATAATATGATATTTAAGAAGCTGCAAATGGAAATTACTGTTCAAGGAAAACAGTTTGTTTTGAAGGAAGCCAACCCTTCAAGCATTAAGATGATCAATAATAAAACCTTTACAGACACAGTCCAACAAGGGGCCCAATTGTGATTTTTATATTTGAACAAGTCTGCCAATTCTTTTGAAGTTCCTAGAACTCTACCAATTCAGAAAATCTCAATTTACCAGTTGAGATAGATGACCTCATCATAAAATTCAGTGACATATTTGTTGAGCCAAAACACCTACCCCCTTGTAGAGTTACGCTTGATCACAGAATTCTTTTAGAGGAAGGTTCCATCCCTTTCAACCTGAGACCTTAGGTACTCCGTTATTCAAAAGACATAGTGGATAATCTAGTTGATGAAATGCTTAACTTTATTATACACAATAATAGTCCCTATGCATCTTCAATGGTGTTGGTTAGAAAAATGGTTCTTGGAAAGTTTGTGTAGAACATCAACAGTTAACAAACCATAAAATATCAATTTCCCATTCCTCTTATTGAAGATTAACTAGGTGAGTTAGCAGTGTATTCATGTTGGACTTAAGTTCCACTGTGAAGGATCATGTTGTGCATCTTAGGAGTTAGGACCATTTCCAATTCCTAAGAGACCAACAATTATATCTCAAAAAAGCAAAACTTTTGTTGGACAGATTATAGATATGAATAGGGATTAGGGAATATTTCACACAATATGCTCTCCAATACCCTCATTGCCTTATATTATCTACATGTAAAACTAAATGTAAAACTAAATATTTATGGACAGTTCTTGATATAATAGTCCTACTAAATTTTTGTTATCTGTAATATTTAAAACACAAAGTAAGTCAAGTAATGTCATCACGCAAAGCCATCACGAAAAGCCAAGCGAGCCCCGATAAATTAAGTACTTTATTTATAGTGTCTGTTAGAAAAAAAAAACATTAATTTTTTTTTATTTCATTGTCCACATATCCCCTTAAGCCCACACTTCTATAAATAAACAATATAAAATATAATTTTGTGTGACTAGCATGTAAGCTAAGCCCACACTTGTTTAAATAAATATTGTGTGACCAACATGTAGGCTAAACCTTTAAATAAACAATATAAAGTATAATTTTGTGTGAGAAACATGTAGGTTAAACTCATGCTTGTTTAAAAAATGTTTGGTCATCATGTAGGCTAAGTCCACGCTTCTTTAAATAAACAAGATAAAATATAATTTTTGTGGGCAACATGTAGGATAAGTCCACACTTGTTTAAAAATTGTGTGGCCAACATGTAGGCTAAACACACACTTCTTTAAATAATAATATAAAATATAATTTTGTGTGGGAAACATGTAGGGTAAGTCCACCTTTGTTTAAAAATTGTTTGACTATCATGTAGGCTAAGAAGCGCACGCTTCTTTAAATAAACAATATAAAATATAATTTTGTGTGCGCAACATGCAGGCTAAACTCACACTTGTTTAAAAATTGTGTGGCCAACATGTAGGCTAAATCCACGCTTCTTTAAATACACAATATAAAATATAATTTTGTGTGGCCAACATGTAGACTAAGCCCACGCTTGTTTAAAAATTGTGTGGTCAATAGGATAAGTCCATGTTTCTTTAAATATAAAATATAATTTTTGTGTCACATCGAGCATATTAGCTTCCAAATTTCAATAAACGCTAAGCCTACAATAATTACACTTTTGAATCCGTTTATTATAGCTAGTGTCCCTTTTTGGTCCATCCTAATAAGCATATTTTTTTGTAGTGTTTGCTAATAAAAAATACGAAGATATTTTGTTATAAAAGATTTAAAATTGGTGTTAATTAGGTGTTAATAAATTAATTAGCATACCTAAACCATAAAACATGTTTAGGAAAGAAGTTCTGTTACAATTTCAGAAACTCTATTTAGAACACTTTGTAGGTCTCACTCTAACTTACCTTTCACCATTCTCCTTTTAAGTTTCGGTGGCACCTTTCACCATTCTCATACTTGGTCCTTACTTTTATGACAACCATTGTAACTTCTCATCATATTAGTAACCATCATACATGAAGTGATTCACTTTCATAGTCAATACATGAATTCCTCGACATCCTAATCTCAGGTATATTTCTCAAGATACACAACATGATCATTTGCAAATTGCACTTCACGTTGTTATCAGTAAAATATAAGAACTCTACTATGGTCATGGTTATTCTCTTTCAATAAGCTCAATAAGGCATACAGAAGTCAAAACATGATGATAAAGAGATACAAGAGAAAAAAAATAAGTATGAGAATGCCCCATTTGCTGCATACAGTGGGGACGTTGGTGTGGTAAAAGAGATTTTAATAGCAGATAAGGATGTGGTTCATTGTTTGAACAAGTCAAGGAGATCACCACTCTCTTGTGAATTTTTTTTTATCTCTCCATTCCCTCATCATTAACCTCTCCAACTCTCCCTTGGAAATTCTCCAATTCATGAAACAATATTTAACAAGAAAAATTTAGAAACAATGATATAGTAATGTTAGGTCTGAGGAGGATATAGATATGTACCATACTAAAGAACAACGAGTTAATATATAAGAGATTATGACACCACTCTCAACTCATAACTTTAAAGAAATATATTTATGGATTTTCTTTCTTATATACTCATAATTTTTATATTTCTACTTAAAGTGGGACCGAAAGTTACACTTAGATTTCTAACAATTTCATCTAAAGTGTGACTCAATTCCACATTGATATTCTTTTCCTCCATTCTAACCTTTATTTGTACTGTTGTTTATCTTAATGAGTCACACTCCATTTGCCAAGTAAACTTTTAATATAAAGAATCTACACACTTATAATTCTTTACTCACTCTCTAAGCCGAGATCACCAAGATAAATTACATATCACCGTTGGATGCTTCAGAGGGATAAACTAGGCATATGAGTCGTGAGCAACCCATATAAAATATTATGAAACCACCTCCTACCTAAAATTTTAAGGAAAGAAATTTGTGAGTTTATTTCTTATATATTGTTGATCTTACTTCTTATTTTTTATTGTTTTTCTTCTTAGAGTCTAACATTGATTGGTAAAATGACATATTTGTTGACAATTCCAACAAGTAATATTATTCCATACTTTTATATGTATCCTCCCTTTAGATTTTGACCATTATGACTACTCTATTTGCAGTACTCAATACTGAACTTGAATTAGATCTACTCTAAACATAGTGTGAACATCTTCTTTTAAGATCAAGTCATAAATGTCATCAAACATCTTTTCTCTTGATTAAGTTGTGCATGTAGAATCATAATAGTGAGTCTAAGCATACCAGTTATTGTTTGTTGAACTGTGGTAATATTCATAGAGGTGGAACATGGGTTAGTTTAGTGTAAATGGTTGAGAGAAATGTTGTCATTGAAATAGTTCTTTCTTTTAAAGGTTGAAACATTCCTAAAATGTTCATCTTTATTTAATTTATTTTTTGTCAATAAAAAAAATATCATCAAACTTCTACTTGTTATTACTTGCAAAGCTACTTGTAAATATAAATTTAGATCATTTAAAAGTTAAAAAATTAAATTATTTAAAATAATGCAATTAGGTAATCACGGTTATTGGAAATTGTGAAAATAGGCAATGCTAGTTATGTTAGGATTTATGAAAAATCAATATCAACTCTTCCACCACTTTTAAGAGTTACACTATACATTTTTTTTATAACAAATTTTCATATGAGGCATCACTATGCTATTTGACATCTCAGTTAGGCTGACACCTCTGTTGAAGATGGATGTTGCCTCTTCAAGACATGTGTTTGATGAAGCCAATTGTGTAATTTTCCTTAGTGTTTGCATTTGCTTTAAGGATGTCTTAGGTATAGATTAGAGATTGTTTAGAGTAGGCTTTTTGCTTCACCTCTTAACCCCTAACCATGTGATAAGAGCAAGCACAAGTTTTATGAAACTGTTTTTCACATGTTTTGCAAAAATATCCTTACTGCATAAAAAATGAATCTGTTCTTTTCTAAATGAATAGATTCTTTTTTTTAAACTGATGCTTTGATTAAATGTTTTTAAAAAATATGTTTTGTGCTTCAAGTATTTTGACTAAGTCTTCATTCCATCAAAACGACTGTGTTTCACTTGTTAAAAAGTTTCTGTTATCAATTTTGAAAATGAATATGTTCTTCTGTAAATGAATAGATTCTTTTTAGTCTGGTGCCATGGTTTTCTTAAAAGGATTTTCACTATTTTTCTTTGCACCAGGGAGTTTGACTAAGTCTCCTACATATAACTAATTCTCTAACAGTCTTTGAAAATAAATCAGTTTATTTTATTTTCAATCTGTTCTTTTTGTAACAACTTTAACTGTTTTTTGAAAGTTTGTTATAAAATGTTTTCTATAAAAAGAGAGTTGGTTTTGGCTTTTAAAAGTTGTTCATACCATTGAGAAAACAAGTTTTTACAATAGTGAAATAAGACATTTCAGAGGATTAGCACGAGTTCTTCAAAGTTTTTTCCAAGTCACATAGTGTGTTTGTTCTTGGTTGGTTCTAAGGCTTGGTTAGAGGTACTGTCATTGTGTGAACAATCTGTTCTACTGGTTTAAGGCAGATTTCTACATTCTCTATCAGGTGTATTCGTTTCTTTCTTCAATTTCTTGTAAAGTGTGATTGTAAACTCTTCTTGATAGGGTTTCTTGAAGAGTTGTGTGTGCTGGAATAGTGTTTTTCAGCAAAGTGTGTCATGTTCTTGTAGGGTTCAAGAACATTGGTTTTTGTAATTGTTTTGAATTGTGGTTTAGTGAATTTCACCTTGGATTAGGTGAAGACTGGATGTAGTTCATTTGAGTGAACCAGTATAATTGTTCTGTGTTCATTTTCTCTTAATCTCTGCACTCAATAATCGTTGATCAAACTAATCTGTCAAGAAATAAATCTATTCAATTGTGATTGAATCTGTTCTTTCTGGGCACGTGTATACTGTTCTTGATTTTCTGGAAAAATTTCTAAAGAACTTCTTAATAAATCTATATGTGTTGAAACATCATTGAAATTCATGCTCTGTTAAGGTTAATACAAATTGTTAAGTGTTTTAAAAACAAAAATTGACTTTGTATTCAAAGGTTGTGATTAACTGTTGTAGCTCTCTTTGTTAATTCTGTGAAAATCAATTTGATCTTTGTCTGCAGATCATCTAACTCAATCTTAAAATAAAAAAGCATTCAACTGAGATAAACGCCTTAAAGTACATAAACAGTATAAAAATAAATTTGTTCATTGCTAAATAAATCGATTTATTTTTTGTGTACTGTGATAAAATCTGAATCTGCGCGAAAGTTTTAAAAGATCCATCATATCATTCTTCATTCTTCATTGAAGCTTTAGAAGACTTTCCCACTAGACAAGTTAAATCTTTAATAACTGAAATAGCTCTAGAAACCTCAATCTTATCCTGAAAACGAGCATAATTCCTCATACGCCATAATATCCAAATAGAAAAAGTTATTACAGCAAGCTTAATCAATTTAACCAAAGGACTACCATCACTCTTAATAAAAGAAAGAAGATCATCCTTATTAGAGAAATGAGAAGTAGGAAAAATATGTCGAACCCAACTCCAAATATACAAAGCATTAGGGCATTCAAAAAATAAATGATGAATAGATTCTTCATGCTTTTCACAAAGCGTACATAGAGAACAAATATGAAGACCTTTATTTTGAATATGTTGATTTGTAGGAAGCCTCCCATGAAAAACTTTCCAAAGGACAAGAGTTTTGGAAGGTCGGATATCTGAAGACCAAATAAATTTACCACAACCACAGAGAACTCTTGATTCCAAGAAAAAAGTCCTAAGCAATTTAAGAGAGTTACACTGTACATTAAATCATCTATTAATTATTTTCTAAAATAACCAATTCTATCCTCTTTTTAGGTTCCTCACAATCAAAAGTCAACACAACTTTTCTACTTTCCTAAAATTCTAATAGTGGTATCGTAATTATCTTCATTTATATTTATTTATATTTATTTATTGGATGTAGATATAATACCTAACTACTTCAAAATCCCAACTATATTTGATATTATTCTCAAAAAATAATTTAACCCATGACCAATACAAATTCTCCTTCATCTATCCTTGTATCTATATCTTCATGAAAGAAAACTATGATTTTTTTGTGTGTATAAATAAATATTTTTTCTCTCTCAAGATTTATGAGAGATAGTTGAAGATAACTTCCTTGTTCACATTTCTACATTAATAGCTTCTTAAAGGAAAAGGTTAAAGGAAAATAAGTAGAAGGATTTGAGGATGTTATATTCAGCTAAAAAATAAGAAATAGTCTCCAAACCATTAAAGTTAACTATTCTAGAATTAAATAATTAGTTAGTCAAATAAGAGCATGTGGAAAAAATATTCTTGACAAAAAAAGTTATAATTTCTATTCTTTATCACTGTAAATTGAAGAAATTAAGGATATGTATACCTTATCCTTGACACAACTAATAAACTTTTTTGAAACATATTTAAAGATTGAAATGGTACAGTAAAGATCATGTCGAAAATGATTATAAATCAAACCTGAAGTTACAATTTCATAATAAAGTAAACAGACGAAAGAAAAATTAAAAAAATTCTAGAAACAATGACAATTGTAGAATTTTTTTCAAAGTCCAATGAGGATAAACATCCCCGATGTGCCATTTACAAAAATTTAAGTTACTTGAAAACAATCGTCGATATGGTAGAAAATTACAATGTCAATATCGCAAGAAATTTGGATAGTGGTGAAGAATTGTTGTAACAAAACAAGCATCAAGAAAATTTTATTGGATAACCTAATAGTGGATGACACATTAGACCCAACAAACTTTACTAGGATAGACTCTGATTATAGTATATAAGTGAGTGCAAACCTCATCTTACCAAATTAGTTTTGTAGGGATGAGTTAGACTTAAAGTTCGCTTTTTATGATGATATCAGAGTCATTCATAGCCTATCTTAGTCAAGTTTGTTGGATATATCATGTCAGTCGCTGGCAAATTTCCCCTAGTCCCATGCTTGAGATGTCTAGTTCAAGTGTGAAGGTGTGTGTTAAAGATCTCACTCGACTAAAGTTATAACCAAATAATAGTATATAGGTGGACCAAGCCATTTTGTGAGGTTGAGTTAAGTTTAAAGTTCACTTTTGCAAGAAACTTTAATTATACTACTAATATTGCCTTAAAAGTTCAAGTTGACGATTCATGGATTTAATATCGAAGATTTAGTCACATCAAGACTTTGGATATATTATATTAAAAGATTTTATTTTTATCAGCAAAGAATAAATAAAATAAAATGAGGTACTTCAGGGGTACCCCAACCCTTATATAAAAAACGAAAACAAGTTCCCAAGCACCAGCTAAGGATCCACCAAACCTTACATGACAAAACCCAAATCACTTATAAAATACAAGATACAGAGTCCCCAAAAACATCATCCCAAAAGTGGATCACACCCTCAAAACAGGCACAAAACCTAATAACTAAAGAAGTCTTTACCAACAGTCTGACCTACACCAAACTAAATGCCAAATAAACAGTCGATCCTGCAAAAGATAACATAACCAGAAAATCCTGCACAAATCACAAGCAACTTTCAATCGCAATCCAAGACAAACACATCAATCCATCCTTGCCAAGGAAACCTGCACATAACACACCACAACTTCCAAACTTGGGTACAAACATTAGATAAGAAACACCAAATATCAATCCTTCAAATACCTCATACAACATTGAGGTTCCAAGCACCAGTCTGAGTAAGAGAAAGCAGCCAACCTTTCTTTTATCGTGATCCAAGACCAAGTCTTCCTTTGTACCACAGTGGAGACCTCCACGAGATCTACCCGCCCATTCTAAAAAACAACCTTATTTCTGTGATTCCAAATTTCACTTACAATACCTACCCAAATGCCTCCCCAACACCTAATAATGGCATGTTTCAAACCTATTGGTTTAAATATCTTAAAATGCATTTGTGCATCACAATGTAAAACCAAAGAAAACCCTAGCCATTTAAGACACAAACCCCATATTCTCCAAGAAACCCTACATTAAAAAAATAAACATATTACTGATTCTTCTTCCACACCACACAAGGGACACCGAACACACACCAAAGGTATACCACGTCTCAAAAGATTGTCCTTAGTGGCAATCGCATTACATAACACCCTCCAAGCCGTAAATTGTGCCGAAGGTAAAGTCTTTAATGTCCAGAGTTCCGCGAAGGATTTCTCAACCACTACAGACTCCCCCCCCCATGAGAAAATTATAAGCAGCCTTCACAAAGAAATCCGTAGAATCAACATCCCTCCAGAGCGATTTATCGGTCTTATTTTCACCCTCTCTTGTTAACCTCTTGTTATCCAACACCTGCAATAAAATGTCAGCCAAACCAGATTCCCACACAAATAGATTCCTTCTCCACCTCAACTGCCACGACCAACTATTATTAATCCAAACCCCAACTTGTGAAAGGGTGCGACCAGTATCTAAAGATATCGAGAAAAGCCTAGGAAATTTATGCGATAAAGGCACGTTGTCCACCCACTTATCTTCCCATAACCTAATTTCTCTTCCATCCCCTACTTCCCACCAACCTTTGTCTTCAAAGTCATTACCCCACTCCTCTAAATTCTAGACCTTTCTAATGTCCCTCCACCAAATCGATTCCTTACAATTCTCACCTTGAGACCTTAACCCCCTCCACCCACCATACTTAGAGTCTATAATATCTTTCCATAAACCGCTTTTTTCAGTCTTAAATCTCCAAATCCATTTCCCCAGGAGAGCCAAGTTAAATTTCCTTAGATCGATAACCCCTAATCCACCTTTGTCCTTCGACTCACAAACCTTATCCCACGCCACCCACGCAATTTTTCTATTCTCTGAGCCCCAATCCCGCAAAAAATTCTTTTGAAGTCTTTTCACTTCCTTCACCACAGTTGCCGACATATAAAATAAGGATACATAGAAAAGTGGTAAGGATGTAAGCACTGATTTGATAAGACATAACCTGCCCGCCAAAGAGAGGGATTTCCCTTTCCAAGAGCTCAACCTACTTCGTACCTTATTGAGCATCCCTTCCCAAAAAACACACCTCTTATGATTCCCGCCTACCATCATCCCCAAGTAACTGAAAGGTGTCTTCATAATATCACAATTAAGAATATAGGCAAAAACCATCGTTTGATTAATATTCATACCCACTCCTCCAACCTTAGTCTTAGAATAATTAACCTTAAGACCAGAGGCAAGTTCAAAGCACTTCAAAATAGCCTTTAATGTCAGAACACTTTGAACTGAGGCCTTATAGAAAAATAATGTGTCGTCTGCATATTGCAACATACTCACCTTTACTTGTCTTTCCCCAACCTCAATACTTTTTACTACTTTTCTTCCGCCTGTCAAACTTGTTGAACCAAGTGTGTTCAAGCTTTGAAGAATCCAAACCCTTTGAAGTTTGATGTAAGGCTGGATGTGCTTGCTGTTGCTGAGCTGTCTTAAGATAGGATCTGGGGTAGATTATATGCGTTAAATCCACTCTTGATTGAATCCAAAACTTAAGCATTCTCAAACCTTTTAATTGAAAAGTGTTTTTTCAATCTAAGTGAAAAACAACCGATTGTTTTATACTTAGGTGTTTTTAGAAAGGTTGAAAACTGTTTTTGATGGTTGACTTGCTGTCAAACCAAAACAACCGATTGTTTGTTTTGGGACCATAACAAAAAACTGTTTTGTGCTTTGACTAAGCATTAAATGATTTTATAACTGATTACGCTCCAGTTTTAAATGCTTTGACCAGTCTTTCAATGCAATAAATAGTTTGTTCAGCTTATGTAACAAACAAGAACTGAGATTTAATAAACGAAAAACAGATTTGAGTTTTTCACAGATTTTGCTTTTGAAGAGTTGGAGATTGCTTTGAGTTTGCTTGGATCAAGAGAGTGTGGAATAGGATTTTCATCTTGTATTAATTTCAGATTCTTTCTGTAACAAGTGTAATCCTTTTGTACTTTGAAGAAACTCTGTGTGTGAAGCTGAGAAGTGTTGTGTGTTCTTGAGGTTGTCAAGATCAGCATTCTTAGTGGTGTTTGTGCTGAGCCAATGGAAGTGTGTCTTGAGGGGATCAAGGTCATTTCTTTGGTGGTGTTGTAAGTAATCTAGGGTTGATTGCTTAGTGGATTCCCCAGTGGTTTCTGGGAAGACTGGATGTAGCTCTTGGTTTAAGAGTGAACTAGTATAAACCTCTGTGTGCATTCTCTCTATCCCTTGAACTCTTTAATTTCAGTTTATATTTGTGAACTGGTATAAATAACCGATTGTTTCTGCGAAACAACCGATTGTTTTTCTGCGAAACAACCGATTGTTTTTCTGGTGTTGTGCTAAATTGCTTTGTGTTTTTGGCAAACTGAATTCTTAATCAAGTTTTCTCAAAGTGATTTCATTCTAGACTTAAAAGTTTGCGAAAACCCTCTTTAAACCATTCACCCCCTCTAGTTTAAAGCCATACATTCTTACATAACTACCCTTGCAAGTCCTTCAGCCGCAATGAGAAAAAGAAAAGGTGTTAAAGGGTCCCCTTGTCTTAAGCCCTTCAAAGGTTTAGACTCAGTTGTTGGACTTCCATTTACTAGCACAGATATCGAGGATGATTCTAAGTAGTTTTTTATCCATTCAATCCACTTACCACAGAATCCCAATCTTCCTAGCATGTAGTAAATAAACTCCCATCTTACTGAGTCATATGCCTTTTCGTAATCAACCTTAAACACCACACATTCTTTCTTTTTCCTCTTTACCTCCTCAATGGTTTCATTAACTACTAACACACTATCCAACAAACCCCTTCCTTCCAGAAAAGCAGACTGCCTAAGGTCAATGACTTTATTCAACACCCTTTTCAACCTTGAAGAAAGGATTTTAGATACAATTTTATACACACATCCCACCAAAGAAATCGGTCTAAAGTCATTCAGATGTTGTGGATTTACCACCTTTAGGACAAGAGTAATAAAGGAAGCATTAGTACCTTTTGGCCAACTTCCATCCTCTGCAAACCTTTGTACCGCACTCACAACGTCCCCTTTTATAATATCCCAACAAAAGTTTATAAAGCCAAAATTAAGCCCATCCGATCCAGGGCTTTTGGAGCTGTCACAATTCCAAACTGCCTCCTTAACTTCAACTTCAGAAATAACTCCTACCAACATTTCATTATCCTCCCTAGAGATACCCTTAAACTGAACATTATCTAATCTAACTAGTTGTCTTCCCCCCTACTGAATCTGCCCTCAAAGAATTCCTTCACTCTAGCTTTTACCTCAACCGGATCATCACACCATTGATCTCCGACCTTGAGGCCATTAATCCCATTATGCATCCTCCTCCACTTAATACTTGAGTGATAAAACTTTGTATTCAAATCACCCTGACTTACCCATCTCAACCTTGCTTTTTGCTGTAAAATCACTTCTTGTTTAACTCTGACTTGCCCCAATTCAGCTAAAAGTTGCCTCCTTTCCTCCCTGTCATCCACACTCAACTCCCCTTCATCATCTTTTCCATCAAGAACTTGGATCCTCTTTTCCAACTCCACTTTTTGTTTATTAACATCTCCAAAAACATATTTGTTCCAATTCCTTATGTCAAACTTTAACCTTTTCAATTTCTCTTTCAAAACGTACAGACCATTTCCCCTAATATCATAACTTTCCCACTTAGTCCTTACGAGCTCCTTAAAACAAACATCTTTTTGCCATACATCAAGACATCTAAACGGTTTTGGACCGCAATCAATGTTTATATCCTTTAAAATTAAAGCGTAGTGATCTGAGACTGTTCTCCCTTCCGCATACAATTTACTTCCCGACCATTTCTCCAACCATTCAAGGGAAACTAAAACTCTATATATTCTGCTTTTGACAGTCCCATTAGGTTTATACCAAGTAAATTTTCTACCCACCAATAGAATGTCGACCAGACAAGATTCTTCAATAAAATTATTAAAACTCTGTATTTCACTATTATAATTGACATTAGAACTTTGGCCTCTTCTCTCTTTAGCACTTCTATTAGAATTAAAATCTCCAGCTACACACCACAATTTTATTGGGTGATTTTTCCTTATCTCACTTATCTCATCCCAAATCACTCTTTTTTCTCTTAAGGTACCGCCACGGTAAACATTTGTTATCATTATTTCTACTTGCATTCCTTCCTTCCATACTCCTTCAATAATTGAGAAATTGTTCCCGTTTCTAAACCTTTTCATTTCAAAACAATCTTTCTTCCACATAGTAATTAACCCTCCGCCATTATTAACTGCCTCAATTTCAATCCAGTCAATTTCATTTGACCCCCAAAATTGATAACATCTTTCCTTACCAATTTGTTCACATTTTGTTTCCTGAAGACAAATAACTCCAACTTGATGTTTTCTAATAAGATCATTAATATACTTCATTTTTATCCCTTCCTCCCAGACCCCTAATATTCATACTAATCAGTTTCACCATCAACAACCTTTAATCCACCCCTACCTAAACCTTCCTTCATATTGTCCTTTTCTTTCTGACTTCTTAACCCGTTTAAGACATCTTCCTCACTTCCATAACGAGAGAACCATGTCATCAAATCATAGTAGTACTTTGTTTGGCTTATTTGTTTCTTGATTTTGGTCTAAATGTTTGTTTTGAATCTGCTGTGTTTTTTATCCTTTGGTGCCTTTTATTTTTAGATAGAGTTCATATTTGTGTTTAG
This sequence comes from Phaseolus vulgaris, assembly GCF_000499845.2. NCBI lineage: Eukaryota > Viridiplantae > Streptophyta > Magnoliopsida > Fabales > Fabaceae > Phaseolus > Phaseolus vulgaris. The sequence goes on from NC_023749.2 coordinate 15,539,595, forward strand.
ATCTACACAAATTCCTTTTCATCAATTCCATTGTGTTTATCTTTTGTTATCTTGCTGTTTTTTTTTTCAATTTTTACAGAATCCCCTGTTTTACATAACTTTGGCTGTTTTGTTTAAGAAAATTATTTTCCCACATAGGAAATTTCTGATTCTCTGGATTATGCAAGATTGAGGTGTTACAGAAAAGATAAAAAAAGAATCAGCTCAAAAGAGTCAATAGAAAAAAAATGATAAATATTATAAAAACAGTGTGCAAATCTAGCGCTACAGTTGGCGTAACTGAACACTGATTTTGAAAAAATTATTAAAAAAAAAATGGTTCATGCGTTTGGAGTGAAATCAACGCCAGAATTTAGTTGAGATCTTGAATTATTTGCATATAAATTTTCAGAAGCAAATCTTAAAAGGGCAGCTCAGCATAAATCGGGGAAAATCACGCTCTCTGGCCCACAACAATTTTTCAGTGGTGCTGTTTTTTATTTTGAAATCAATTCTAGTGCTATTCTTAGGATCCATTTTGTGTGCCTACCTTTCTTTGAGTACCTTTATTTGCTTGTCTAATATTTCTTTGGAACTCTTTCTAGTTGTCACATTTTTAACTCCATTTGTGTGGTATTGTTTTTCCAATTAATTGTTTCTTGCTTTAATTCTTTGGCCTCTAAATTTGGTGCTGGATTGTTTCTCAATTGGTGCTTATTTGTGTGGAAATTTGACTTGAGTGAGGTCTAGTTGCTTGATAGGTGCTGGATTGGAGAATTATTGTCCTAATTCTAAGAGGAACAAAGGCAAGGGTAGAAACAAATACCTACCAAAAACACCACAAACACTTGGAGGGCCCAACAAAGAAAAGACAACCAAGGAAGTGCCAATAGCAAAAAAAAAAAAATCAACAAAGGGAGTTTTCTTAATTTTATTTGCAACTTAACTTTTGTTAATTACTTCTTTAATTACGTGATTAGACGGTGAGTGTGTCTTCAAGGGCTCCAAGTGTCCAAGAAGCCTCACCTAGGGCCAACTAGTGTAGAACTATCTAGTTTAGCAATTGTTAATTGTTTTTAATTGCATCTCTTACTTAATTAGTTTCGCTTTTTCAATTGTGTAGTATTGTTTAAAGCTTTGTTAAATTTGCTTGGTTGATTAGATAGCTTGCATTGTTTCTTGCATTAAAAATTTGATTTCTACATCCTCATTGTGTTTTAAGTGATTTACCTAAAGGAAGATTTGTGTGAAGATCTTGAGGGATAGTTTTTGGCTAAGGCAAAGACTTGGTATTTAAGAAATCCTTGAAATCTCTTTTAAAACAACTTTCCAAGGATATTCAATCAATTTCATCTAAACAATTGGAGAATGAGACCAAAACTAATGAATTGACTAAAGCAAAGGATGAGAAGTCTCACATTTCAAAAAAATTACCTTCTCATGCATCTATCTCTAAAGATCATGATTCTTTTGGGGAGGGAAGCCTTAGAATAAATTATTATTATCAAGCACCCCCTAGAAGACATAGAAGAGATAGAAAAGAACAAGAAAACCCAAGAGAGGTTAGGATAGACCAACCCCATTTCCATGGAAAAGAAAATATAGAAGTTTTCCTAGATTGGGAAATGAGGGTAGAAAAATTGTTTGCTTCCCATAAAGAAAGAAAGGAAAGAAAAATACAAAAGAAAAAAGAGGAGGTCGAAAGGGAAGCTAAAGAAAAAGAAAAAGAAAAAGAAAAGCATGAGAAGACCCTTGAGAACAAAAGGCGTGGGAGAAGAGTGTTCCTTCCCACAAGGTCATTCAACAAGACAAAAGATTTAAAAATACCTTTGAAAATATGTGTCTTGTTGAACAACCTCAAAGTCTTACCTTTTGTAAAGGAACACTTGCAAGCATAGAAAAAAAAGAAGAATCCTTAAAAGAGGCTTGCATAGATTATTTTACATATATACCAAGATATCCCCAAGTGAAGGTCAAGTTATCTATAGGTAACTACCAAACCAATTTTTTATGTGAGGTAGTACCTAAAGAAACTTGTCATGTCTTATTGAGACAACCCTTGCAAAGCATTAAAATTTTCATGAACAATGGTTGTATCAACGAGACTACCTTCACACATAAAAGAAAAAATCTTCATAAAGGAGAACTCATGGGCCAAATTAGAGTTGATAAAACTCTAGAGCTTTTAAAAGGAAAACTTTTGTCACCCATGAGAAAGGAGGTTCAAAGAGATTACCCTAGATACATTTCTTGTTTTAAAACTACACCTAAGGCAATGTCTCATGAACTCTATACTCCTTCACCTTTTGCAAATGATCCTTGGGAAGACACAAGCCTAAATTTCATATTAGAGCTTCCTAGGACAACAAAAGGTTTTGATTCCATTTTCATGGATATGGATAAACTCTTCTCTAGAGAAGTGATACATCTTCATCGTTTATCCTCAAGCATAGTGTTGGATAGGGCTCCAAATTTCGCAAACCATGATTTGAGGATTCTCTTGGGAAAACTTGCAACTAAATTGTTCTCTTCAAATTTTTATCATCCTCAAAAGAATGGTCAAAATAAAATTGAAAACATAGCTCTTTCTACTATGCTTCGAGAAATCATGAGAGACAACCACAATTCTTGGGATGAGTATCCTTTTCCTATTGAGTGTGCATACAATGGAGTAGTCCACAAGATTACTCATATTTCTACATTTGAAGTTGTATGTGAACATAGTCCTCTTTCCCTTTTAAAGTTGTTACCACCTCCTAAAGGAATTATGCCTAAGGGAAAAGTAACTATTATTGGAAATTTTATAAAACATAAGAGGATTAGAGGATACATACAACCATCAAAAGGGAAATATTGTGAAAAGTTGCCAAAAACAAAAGAAAAACAAAAATGGCAACTTCATACAATTAAGTTTTCTCCAATTGCTCACACTAACTCCTTTGCTTTGTTTCAGGATTCCCATAGATGGACATTTGATCCTGGAGGACGAGCCTAGTTTTCAAAATAAGAATAAGGTTGTTGTTCGAGATCAAACCTGTAGATCTGAGGACAGATTCTCTCAAGGAGGGGATGATGGAAACCATCCAGCCACATACATCCACATAATGATGATGAAGAAGAAGCATTGAATTTGAGGACAAATCCTTTTCAAGAGGGAGGGGATGATGGAAGAGGCCCAAGCCCATGATACAAGTTCAAGCTTCTGCTCAAGCCCAACAAATAGAAGATATGGGCCAACTAAGCATCATTGGATGTCTTTCTTTTGTAATTACTTTTAAGTATTTTTAGTAGAACATAAAGGGTGGTGTAGATATAAATATAAGAGGTGCAAATGTAAAAAGCTAAGCCACACCTTCCATGTGACATAAAAAAAAGGGTGTAGGTGTAGATTTAGGAGGTGCCAAAAAAAGAAACCAAGTCACACTTTCCTTGTGACTAGGAATTGGCTCCAAATTCAAATGCTTCTCATTTGAATTTCCCTCCACTTTCTTTTTAATTTCCTGCCCTCTAAACACTATAAATAAGAGGGCTTGGCTCATGTATTTGGAAGATTAATGAGAGTAATGTTATGCTGCCAACATTGTGCCATACATTGCTTTTGCCTAGTTTCTAGGACCTAATCTTCATCTTCATCACCTACCATAGGGCTGGCCGAACCTCCCTCTTTCCATACACATCATGCACCTTCAAGATCACCATAGCTCCTAGGAGGATCTTGCACATCTCACATCCTCCCTAAAAATCTACAATTAACACCAAATTTGGGAATAAAATGCTTGTATTCAAATAAAGCTCATAAAAAATGTAAAATTGTATAAATTCATAAATTAGGGATTATTTTATATGTAAATTAACAATAAATCCTCATAAGTACCTATATTTTAATATGAAATATTATTGAAATTAGACACTTATCACACTATCGTTTACATACTGAAAATATGCAAAACTAAAGTATTCAAAGACAATATTCCAATTTGTGGAAAAATAGCTATAACACAAGAAGGGACGGTTGAATTGTGTCCTAAATTTTTTTTACAGTTTTAAAAAATATTGTTTGATGATACGTTGTCAGACGATAGTTTCACACTTGAGAAATGATTTGTCAAAAACCTTTTCAAAAACTAAGTTTGAAAACTTATCCTTCTTAGGTTATTGCAGATTTAATAAAATGAAATTTTAATAGGATAAGGAAGGAGGAAAATACTAAGTGATTTTAATACTTTTTCATCTGACAACGCAAATTACATCCAATTCTCAATTAACAAATTGAGTTTCACTACCCAGACTAATGTTGCAAGATACACCATGAATATTATTTCGGCCTCGTAGCCACTATTGGCTAACCTATATGAGTATTTTTATTTAATCACTCGTGTTTAACCTGCCATGTATTCTTTAAACACTTAGTCACTTCTAGTTACAATTCTGAGTATTGTTTTAGAACTTAGAGGCTCCTAGCTAACCCAACAACTATTCTTTTACAAATAGTCACTCCTAGATAAGACATAGGATTGTCTAAGATGTAATAAAAAAATATCACATGTTTCACTCACCAAAGAGGGCAGCGTCTTCCGACACATACAATGTGTAAACTTTCTCTTCTAGTTTGCTAATGAACACAACAATGTTTTTACAAAGCTTTTAGGGCGCAAATTTTTTTAACAACATTTTGTCACTTTTGCAAATCAAACTCTTCTAACTCTTCTTCGTGAATGATGACTTTATATAGGGTTAAAGAAAAGAGTTGTTTCAAATCCTTTACAAGTCGTTATGAAGATTCAGTTCGTTTGAACACTTTCCTTCCGTTTGAGCAACTTTAATGTATAAGATACATTAAATACACTTCATGCATACATTAAATGTTCTCCTCCTATTGAATCAACATCTCAATAGCTGGTAGAACTTATCAAATCTTGGTCAGAGTACCTTTACTCAAAATTATGTGAAGGTGATTCGTACAGGCAGATAGTCTTTTCTAGAGTTCACAAAGCAAACGCCAGAGATTTGTTGATGCAATAGCTTAAACTCATTTACCAAGAGATTGTGGATGTGATATAAGTTGCTATGAATCTTCTTGGTGGATGAAGAAAACAAACATTCTTTACAACATAGAATAAGCATAAAGATATTTTCAAAAAGTACATCGTTAGCTTGAATTATGTGTGTATCATCTGAGCATAATAATGCTTATTAGATGTAAAAGAATACTACAGTGATATATCTTCTGATATATTAAATACTTACGTCTTTCATTATCTATTTTTAAAATTACTTTGTTTTTTGACAACACTTAATCAAAATATAATTTGTTGGATTTTACACAATTGAATCTTGGAGCAAGCAAAAGCCATCAGCTAGTCACTTAAGAGTTTTCATATCTATATGTTACATATATGTACTTGATTAGAAAAGAAACAATTTAGAAGAAAAAATTGTACGGGGACTTTTCTTGGGATATATCACACAATCAAAAGCTTATATAGTTTACAACCTGTAGATAAAAAAAAATCACAATTAGTAGAAATGGCAAAGTTGATTAAACTACTTCTTGGAATTGGGAAGAAGGAAAACTTACGAGAGGTAACTTCCTTTTTCCAACATAATAATCTTTAAAGAAGTTCATGAAGTGCCAAGAAGATCTTGATATGCTTCATTCACCTAAAAAAATATAAATAGATTTCTCACCACACTAGTACAAAATATGAAAACAACGACCCCTTATTTAGTGCGGCTTTGCGCTTAAACGCATTTGTAAAAAATGCGGTGGCATTTTTGTAATTAAATTGATTTACAAATGCGGTTCTATGGTAAGACCGCATTTGTAATTCAATTCGAATAATTTACAAATGCGGTCATAGTAAAGACCGCATTTGTAAATCATTCTGAATTGAATTACAAATGCGGTCTTTAGTATGACCGCATTTGTAAATCAATTCAGAATGATTTACAAATGCGGTCATAGTAAAGACCGCATTTGTAAATCATTTTAATTGATTTACAAATGCGATCTTACCCTAGAACCGCATTTGTAAATCAATTTTACCCTAAAAATTGAAGCGCGCCACTAGTTTTCACTTTCACTTTCGTCTTCTCCGCTCTTCGTTTCAACGTTTCGTCTTCTGTTTCAGCTCTCCCTTTGCATTGTAAGTTTCAGCTTCTCCGCTCTTCCGCTTCAACGTTTGTTTTCGTTTTCGTTTTTGTCATTGTCATTATTCACTTCCTTGGCATTGCATTTCGTTTCTTAAGTCGTTTTTGTCATATAGGTGGTTACTGTTCTATTGGGTTCGCCGGTTTTTTCAGCTCCGCCACTGCCACTGTCATAGTCGAAAACTTCCGCCACCGCTACGCCTTCGTCTTCGTCCTCGTCTTCGTTTTGTGCCTCTCCGATCACCGCCTGCGCCACTCCGATCACCATCAACCTAAAGGTTGGTGTTGTATTTAATTTATATTTAATATTTTGAATTTATATTTAATATTTTAAATTTATATTTAATATTTTGAATTGTTATTTTTCTGTATTATAATATATATTTAATTAATAACTAATACAACTTGGAATTTATAACTAATAACTAATAATTTATATATTTGTGTGTATTTTGAATTTTTGTATTATATAATTTCTATTTTCTTAAATTTATATTATATATTTAGTTAGTTGTTAATTACATTTTAATAAAAGTTTTATGTTATGTTAGTTATTGTTACTTTTAGAATAGAAATATCGTGTTTGGATTGAGTCTGGGGGTGTTCGACCCTCGGCAAATGTGTGAGATTGAATAGAATACTAATTATTAGAAAATCCTAACTATATTCTAGAATATATAATGGATCGAAGTTGGATTAATGTTGTTCGTATAAGTGATGAGTACGAAAGGGGAGTAGAGGAATTTATACAATTTGCGCAGCGTAACGCGATTATTAGTGGTCATGATGGAGCAAAGATCAGGTGTCCGTGCGTTAACTGTTTGAATGGAAGGATACTGGATGTGAATATCATGAGGGAACACCTGCTGTGTGATGGGTTTCTTCGATCTTATACAACTTGGACATGGCATGGTGAATTATTAAATTTACCACGTGTTTCCGTAACTGAGGAATATGTGGGTTCTACCATGGATGAAGCAGTACACGATGATGGAGATGATGATCGATTGGAGGACATGATTCGTGATGTGGGAGCTGAGTGTTTTGCAAAAGCGCATGGATATGAAAGTATGTCAAAAGATGCAGAAACTCCTTTGTATCCTGGATCAACTAACTTCACACGGTTGTCGGCGGTGTTAAGATTGATGAATTTGAAGGCAATAAACGGATGGACTGATAAAAGCTTCACGGAATTGCTCCAGCTGTTGAAGGATATGCTTCCAGAGGGAAATAGTCTACCTAATCGTAATTACGAGGCCAAAAAGATTCTTTGTCCAATGGGTATGGAGTACAAAAAGATACATGCATGTCCTAATGATTGTATATTATACCGGAAAGATTTTGAATTGTTGAAAAGTTGTCCGAGGTGTGGTTTATCACGTTATAAGTTGAAACAAAAAGATGATGATTCTATTGATGACATGGAAAAGCATGGACCCCCAATGAAGGTTATGTGGTATCTTCCCATCATTCCAAGGATGAAGCGTTTGTTTGCAAACCCAGACGATGCTAAGAATCTTAGATGGCATGCAGATGAGAGGAAATGCGATGGCATGTACCGACATCCAGCTGATTCTATTCAATGGAAGAAATTTGATGATGACTTTCCAGAATTTGGTAAAGAATCAAGAAATATCTGACTTGGTTTAGCTACAGACGGAATGAATCCGTTTGGTAATATGAGTACAAATCACAGTTCATGGCCTGTATTACTAGTTATTTACAACTTACCTCCTGGATTGTGCATGAAGCGAAAATACATGATGTTGTCTATGATGATATCCGGTCCGAAACAACCAGGGAATGATATTGATGTTTATCTAAGTCCCCTAATTGAAGATTTGAAGTTAATGTGGGACCAGGGTGTCGAAGTATTTGACGGATTTGCTAATGAAACTTTCAAGCTTCATGCCATGTTATTTTGCACCATCAATGACTTTCCGGCATATGGTAACTTATCAGGTTATAGTGTTAAGGGTCACAAAGCGTGTCCAATATGCGAAGAAGACACTGCTTCTCAACAATTGAAACATGGAAGGAAAACAGTATATCTTCGGCATCGGAGGTTTCTTAGAAGTCATCATCCTTACCGGAGGTTGAAAAAAGCCTTTAATGGACACCAAGAGGGTAGTGGTCCACCAACTCCATTAACCGGTGTTGAGGTTTACCAAAAGGTAAATAACATAGACCACACCTTCGGTAAGTCCAAAAAAAAGTCATCTGTGACAAATATTTGGAAGAAGAAATCAATCTTCTTTGATCTTCCGTACTGGTCGAGGTTAGAAGTCAGACATTGTATAGATGTAATGCATGTTGAGAAGAATGTGTGTGATAGCTTAATTGGTACACTTCTTAACATTAACGGGAAGACGAAGGATGGTCTAAATGCTCGTTTAGATTTGATTGAGATGAACATACGCGGCGAGTTGGCACCCATAGAAATGGGTAAGCGTACATATTTGCCCCCAGCCTGTTACACAATGTCAAAAGATGAAAAAATTAGTTTTTGTCAATGTCTAAAGGGTGTGAAAGTGCCACAAGGACATTCCTCAAATGTGAAGAGCCTAGTGTCAATGCAAGATTTGAAGTTAATTGGGTTGAAGTCTCACGATTGTCATATCTTGATGCAACAGTTGTTGCCGGTAGCTATCCGTGGGATCTTACCAAAAAATGTTAGACACACCATAACCCGTTTGTGCTCATTCTTCTCTTCCATCTGTTGTAAAGTCATTGATCCCTCAAAACTAGATGAACTTCAAAATGAAATTGTTGTTATCTTGTGTGAATTGGAAATGTTTTTTCCTCCGTCTTTTTTTGACATCATGGTTCATCTAGTGGTGCATCTGGTAAGAGAGGTTAGATTGTGTGGACCAGTGTACTTAAGATGGATGTATCCTGTTGAGCGTATATGAAAATTTTGAAAGGTTATGTGAAAAATCATTATCGTCCAGAGGCTTCAATGATTGAAAGGTACATAGCTGAAGAAAGTATTGAATTTTGTTCAGAGTACATGACAAAAGCAAATCCAATAGGTGTTCCAGCTAATTCATGGCACCACAGGCGTTCTACAACTAAATGTTTACGTGGTGTGAATATTGTAAGCAAATCTCGATCAGAAGTCTTGCAAGCACATTTGTACATATTGAATAACACAGATGAAGTTGTACCTTACATAGAAGCTCATAAAGCCATTGTGAAGGCAAATAACCCAAGACAAGCAGAGAAATGGGTCTTGATGGAACATAATAGAACTTTCATGCCTTGGTTTAAAGATGAGGTGTTCAAGGATTCAACGGCATCAGAGACCTTGACTTGGTTGGCTGCTGGATTGAAGTTTGATGTCATCTCATGTACAGCGTACGAAGTGAATAATTGTATATTTTACACGAAGTCCATGGATGAAAAGAGTACAGTTCAAAATTCTGGTGTTACTCTTGAAGCCGAGTCAATGCAGTTTTCGACTTCGAAAGATACAAATCCAGTACTTGGATCAATGGCATACTATGGGTTTATAGAAGAGATATGGGAGATTGACTACACTAAGTTTTCCGTTCCAGTTTTCAAGTGTAAATGGGTTGACAATAAAAGTGGGGTTAAAATTGATGAATCAGGATTCACACTAGTGGACTTTCGAAAGATAGGGTATCGAGATGAGCCATTTATAATGGTTCAACAAGCATCTCAGGTTTTCTATGTGAAAGATCCTACGTCAGAACATTGGTATGTCGTTTTACACGGGAAAAAACAAGGGGAAGCCATAGATGATATTGAATATGGCGAAACTCGTTCATTCACACCAATGATAACTAATAAAGATGACGATGTACTTGATGATGTACATGCAACCCGTAAAGACCACAGTGAAGGAATTTACATATAAACATTCAACTCATATGCAACATGTAAATAAACATTTAGAATTTTTTGTATTATTTTTATATGATTTTAATTCGATTCACATTAACTAATGTTTGTTACCTAATTTTTTTAACAGAGACATGGATGACGACCAGACTCCAAACAGACCTCGATCTGGACGAGGCAATAGAGGACCTACTAGATTGAAGCGTCTTGCATTGAGACGTGCTGCTGGTGAGAAGACACATGTTGATATTGACGTCAACACTGGAGTGGCTTTTGGTCCTAAGGCAGATGAGTTTATGAGCTATCTTGGAGGTATTTCTCGTGAGAGGCTCTCCATTTTGATTAATTCATGGGATGAGGTTTCAGAGGTTGATCGGAACATGCTATGGGAGGATGTTCTGGTAAGCTTTACATTATTATTGTTATCATATAATGCTTTTTAATATTGATTAATTAATTTTAATTTGATGATGTTATTTTCCAGGCAAACTTTGACATTCCTGATGTGGAACCGTTTCGATCAAAGATATTATCCAATATCGCACTTAAATTTCGTACCTTTAAGTCAAGACTGACTTCGAGATACATTTTTGGCGACCTTAAAGACGAAAATCCATGTTTAAAGTACCAACATATTGATGAAGAGACATGGCGTCTTTTTAGAGAAAGCCGTGAAAATGAGGCTTGGATGGTAAGTGAAGTAACTTTTTTTATTATATAACATTAATAAGTTTATCTTATTTACTTCAGTTTGTTTATTTCAATTATGACAGGATCGTCGGAAGAAAGCTCAAGAGATAGCTTTGAAGAATCTTACCCCGCACGTTATGTCTCGTTCGGGGTATAGAAAACTTGAGCAAACACTGATGGTGGAAAAGGAGAAATCTCAACAGGGGACGTTGTCTGAGAATGTGGAAACAGGGGTCACTTCTCCTCCAACACCACCTTTTCGCCATGTAAAATGGAAGAGGGCCCGAATTAAGAAGTTGGGTGCACCAAGTTCTGAGCAATCCGGGGTTATAATCGAAAAAATTGTAAGTTATTTTTGTTATTTTCAATTTTTTTAAAGCATTAATTATATTAATGATTGAAAATATGGTTTTTGTGTACTCTTGCAGGATTCCTTGGAATCCGACGGTAAATTTGTTGCTGAAGGTCGTCACGATATCTTGGTTGAAGCAATTGGACGACCTGAACACTCTGGTCGTGTTCGTGCCGCTGGACAAGGGGTCGGAATTAAACTTTATTTTGGAGTTTCAGAACGACAGCCATCCTCCTCCTCCAAGAAGGAAACTCAAATGAAGAGTAAGTTACGTGAAGAAATAATGGAGGAGATGAGAAAGGAGACTGATTTGATGTGGCTGGAGATGAAAAAGGAGAATGATCGAATGCGACAAGAGTTTCTATCGCAACAAGTTTGTGCTGAGCCGATTGAACCCCTTGTTAGTCCCACTCCCAAGAGCACAAAGGGGAGTTGTGCGGCTCCTCCAACATCAGGGGATGATATCAATGGGCAGACAGAGGATTGTGAGCTACTGGTAGTGGGCGGCAAACTTCCTCGGGTGGTGGCACTTGGAAAAGTCTATACAAACGCCACCACCTTACATAACGTTCCTCTCTCCCCTGATGTGGCGAAGGTAACAGTTGAAAAAGTACGATTTCCTGATTCTCGTGTTCCACTACCTTCAGATGAGGTAACCACTGTGGCCGATGCATTTCAGACATTCGTTGCCTGGCCCAGAGAGCTCATTCGATCTATGCCCGAACCTCATGTAATAATTTCGTTTCATTATATTATTTTTTATTTATATTTATATATTACATATAATTTAATACGAATGTTGTTTATCTTGTAGAAACCTTTTCAGCCACCAAGTCCGAAAAAGAAGCGTGAGGTTCCAGTTGACGATCCTATGGCTTCCCTACGTCTCATTGCTAGTCAGATTGGCAATGATCCTTTTCCAGTTCCGTGGGATAATACATTTTTTCAAATCAACACTGAACTGCCACTGATGATTTACAACACAGATTTATCAGAATTTATATCTGGGAAACAGGAGCTCAATATAAGTATAATTCAATTTTTTATGATGTAAGTATCTTTACCTATTATTCAATTTACTTTATGTTAAATCATTATTGATTATGCTTTAACTAAAAACTTGTAGGTTTTTGCATAGAGTCTGTATCACTGAGGGGAAAGAAAATATGTATGGATTTGTAGATCCTGCATATACTAATCCCGTTGGACCAAACTCAACTGAGACTCAAGCATACATCACTAACATCCTGGAAAAAGAGGGAAAACAAATTTATTTATGACCTTATATTAATGAGTAAGTTTAATTATATATCATCAATTATTATTATTTCATGTTTTAAATATTTACTAACTCTTTTCAATGATCATATAGGCATCATTGGCAGTTACTTGTCTTATCAATGGTTGATAAGACTGCTGTGTGGTTCTGTTCCCTACACAAGAAGATGCCCACAAAATTTAAGGATATCATTGATACGTAAGTATAGTATAAACTTAACTTTGTATGTTACTAATTAACCATCTACTAACGAGGTTTTTTGTATTAACCAGTTCATGGCGTGGATATAACATCCTAAAAGGTCGATCCAGTTCAAATAATTTGAACTACATAAGAGTAAAGGTTTGTAATTTTTTTCTTTCTCTATTATCATTGTTTATCAATATACTAACATATTACTTTTTATTGAATTATAGTGTAATAAACAACCAGGAAGCTATGAGTGTGGCTATTACATTATGCAATGGATGATTACCATTATAAGACTAGGTGTTAAAACTGGTTGGAAAGAGGTATATGTTAAATCATTTTTATAATTCTTGAACATATATATATCTAGAAACTAATATATGTCAACTTTGCAATGCAGTTATTCACAGAAGAAACATCATTGAGTGAGGAAGGCATTTCATATGTTAGAGATTCTTGGTCCACATATTTCATTAATTTTTATAACTCTAGCATAGGTAAACAATAGTGGTTTTATTATATGTAATTTGATCACTTGTAAATGTACATTTTGATGATTTCAATTGATCACTACATTTCTGTATTTGTCTGGCTGGGTTTGATCATTATGCAGGTTATTTAAATATATGGTTTCTGCACAAAACAGAGTGTATTTTAAAAACAAAATCACTATTTACAAATGCGGTCATTTACCAAGACCGCATTTGTAAATAGTGAATTCGCATTTATGAATGCGGTCTTGGTAAATGACCGCATTTGTAAATAGTGATTTATGAATGCGGTCTTTACCAAGACCGCATTCATAAATCCTAAACCCCAAACCCACTCCCTAATTCAGAATAATATACAAATGCGGTTACCTAAAATGACCGCATTTGTAAATGTGATTTATGAATGCGGTCATAGGATCGCATTTGTAAATTCCAGATTTACGAATGCGTGCTGATCAAATGCAGTTCTATGACCGCATTTGTAAATTGAAAATAGCCGCATTTGTTTTACATATATGCACTAGTGCCAAAGTCTACTCCTAGATGAGAAAGGTCTAGGAGAAAGGTCTTTTGTGTACGAAACATGGAACATGGAAATGCTTAAGCCTGAATTCTATGAAGAAGTAACAAATCAAGAAATGTGGATCAAGGCAATGAAGGAAGATATTAAAGTTATGAAATTATTCATTTCAAATTTTACAATTTAAAATGTAAATTTTGTAATTTTAATTCTATAATTTAAAATATAAATTATGGTTTGGATTTTGAATTTTAGAATTCAAAGTACAGAACACGTTGTATTTTGAATTGTAAAATCTAATTTTATATTTCGAATTTTAAAATGTAGAATACATTAAATCCATTAATTTATATTTTAAATTGTACAATCTGAAATACAATATTTTTTTTTCTTAGATGATGAAGGTGAATGACTGCTACGACGGGGTGGTGTTGGACATGAGAGATGTTGTGGTGGTGATGCTGGACATGGGGCTATTGCAGCGATGACACTGGAGATGGAGAGATGCAACGGCGGTGGAAGCTAGAGGTGGAGGTTGTTGTGACTCAAAAGAGAAAAAGAGGAATGCTCGATGGAGCAGATGAAGATGTGTCATTTTACTTCTTGTGTATAGAGGTGCAGGAAGAAGTCATGGTGGTGCAAGAAGAATTTCCCCATGTTAAACTGATCCACAAACATCTTTTTCTTCTCCTTTTTTCTTAAAACAATATTCTATTCACCTAGCCCTATTTATAATATGAAAAACCATGGAAGTTACTAAAACAAATTTAAAAAAATAAAGTGCACCACCATATTATTTAAATAAGATTAAAACAGACACACACACAAAAGTTATAAGCCAGAAAAAGTTCATTATAAACTCTCCCAACAGTCACGCTAAATACACAAATTAGGCATTTAAAAATGTGCAACTTTTTTAGAATTTTGTTGATTGCTATTGTAAAATTTATTTAATATTTAACTTTTGAATAACTGAAAATATTCAGTAAATTTTATTAACATTATTTTATTTCTCTTTAATATTGTATCTAATAAAGTCCTAATTTATTTATTATTATTTGTTTTGTTCAATAATAATCTAATAAAGTGATATACTAGTAAAATGTATAATCGAGATACTTCAAAATTTATTAAACTTTCTCATATATTATTGAAAATTATTGAAGAAATTGAATCCGACTTTCTTGGAAGGGAACAAAAATGGGTCATCTTCTCCTCAATCAGTATAGACTACTTCGGATTAAGTTACAATCATACTATGATAATTTCTTTTACCACCTTCCACACCATTTCTTTTTTTACTTTTATAAGTGTGGGAAAAGTTTCATTATCCATGAGTCGAAAATATATTGGGTTGTATAATCTAAAAATTTATTTCAGATTATCACTGGTGCAGAAAAGAAATATCACGATATCTATAAACGTAAGTTTCAACGGATTCATAGTCTAACAAAATGCGGTGATAATTTTGTTAATAAAAACAACTTATAGGTAATGATTATAATTACAATTATTGTCTATTTGAAAACAAAATATATAGACAACGATTTTGTGAGAGATTGTTGTTTATTCATCATATATAGACTACAACTTTAGGGGAATCGTCCCTATAGTTGAATATTCAGTATAAATGATGATTATTGCCTAATAATCATCGTCTAAATGTTTATTTACTTACCCTCTCGTATTTTTTTTTCCTTAGTGTTTTCTCTTTTCGTTATTGGTTTCTCTTCTCTTTTCTCTTTGTTACTTCAATGTTCTTACCATTGTTTTATTATTGGTTATCTTTGCCCTTTACTGTATTTTTTTTTTTAGTTTTTAATGCTTTATGTAGTTTGTTCTTTTTATTTTTTCCATGTTCGAAGGTCTCTGCTTCTTGCTTCCTCGCTGCCCCGCTGCCCTGTGCTACCTTGGAAGCTCCCTGTATCTGTGGTCCCTGCAGCTCCTCCATGATCCCTACAGCTCTTCCATAGTTCTTATAGCTCTCCCCTTATCAAGTTAATAGGATTAGGATTTTTATTTAAATTTATCATTATTAATTAGTTAAATTATTATTAAGTAGATTATTAGTTAGGTTATTATTTAAATTATTAGTATTAGGTAGATGATTAATTAGATTATTATTTAGGTTATTATTTAAATTATTAGTATAGGTAAATAATTAATTAGATTATTAGTTAGGTTATTATTTAAATTATTAGTTAGATTAGAAGTTTAATTGTAAAATTCTTCTTTTATTAATTAGTTAGATCATTATTTAAATCATTAGTTGGATTATTAATCAGGTTATTATTTAAATAATTAATTAGATTATTAGTTTAGTTGTAAAATTATATTTGAATTATTACTTAGATTTTTATTTAAATTCATATTTAGATTATAAGTTGTAATTGTAAAGTTAGAATGATTAATTTTTGAATTGCATGTATAATTAAAATTGTTTAATACGTGTTGGTATTGGATCTGGGAGTGTTCGACTTTCCACAAATATTGTTGGATTTTGGAAATTTCGTATTTGAAGCATTATGCTCTGCAAATTTAGTAGATTTTCATTGTAATACATTTATTTGTTTACTACTCCTCCAATTGTAAATGTGTTTTCTTTCAAACTTTTATAAAAAAAATGTAGGAGGTTATACCGACAATAAATATATTCAATCTTGAATTGTTCAATTCAACAGTTTGGAAAGAGTAATCATTTTTTATTAGTTCATTAGTACATAACTTGTAATCTATATTTCATATATTTTACGTAATTTTGGTTAATTACATTTTGTGTTGTTCTTCATGTACATATTTGATTGTGAAGATATCGTGTCACCACTTTCATTTCATGTCATCAAAAGACTAATGCAAAATGCTGTCAAAATTTTATGAAATATAAGCTTGATGATTAAAGTGTATATATTATTGAATTATAATAAAAATGTGAAAATTCTCGAAGTGTGAAATTTTGTGTAGATATGTTCATACCTTTATTAAAAATGTGATATTTTTACATGCATTGATCAACCTCAATCACAATTTCGGAACAAACATATGGATTTGGATTAATTTGGAAAAAGTGTGAAATTTTGAAAACAGGGAACACAGGTTTGCTCTTCGCCACAACGTAGCTTCTACTCCTCAGATACAGATCGGCGCGAAAGGATCATGTTGCAGAACCTAAAACTGAGAGCAATGCAGTGGCGTTTGAGTTTCGTTGCGAGCGCATAGAAAACCCTAATTTTTCTCATTTTGTTTCTGCGATTTGATTCCTGATATTGCATAAACCTCTGCTAGGTGGCGCCGCAATCCAGATTCATGTGTGTGGCGACGGCGCAGGGGGCTGTGTGCGGCGACGCCGCGGGCTCGTCACTCTGATGCGCTGGTGCGGCGGTGGCATTCGAGCGGCATCAAGCATGGGTGGCGCGCGACGTTGGTGCTACGAATGCCTGGGCGGTGCGCACGGTTCAACGGTGGTGCGATGCGAGACGTAGAGTGCTGCAGTGGGTACGGTGAGTGTGTGGGAATGGTGGAGGGTTCAAAGGGTTTTCTTATCCCATGGAATCGTTTGAAGGATTGTGAAGTATCTCCTGCAAAGAATGTATATGCTACGTCTGGACAAAGAAAAATTTTTCTCAGACTTTGGGAACTACATGTATGTATATGCTATGTGATGGAAGAGGCCCAAGCACAAGCCCACATGCAAGCCCACCAAAGGGTAGATTTGGGCCAACCATAGAGTTATGGCCAAGAGGATCCAAGAAGACGTTCTTTTACATGTTCAAATGCCATAAACTCTAGTGTAGAGTAGACTTTAATTTCTTGTCAAAATTAGCATAGGAACTTTATTTGTAATTTTCTTAGAATTAATTTTGGCACCTAAAACACCAACCTAGGTAAACTTAGAGTTTCTAAAAAAACCTCTAAATTTACCAAGGCCGGTCTAGAAAGCCCATGGACGGGGTGAGCATAAAAACTAGACACACCCCTCCCCATGTGCTCATTTGTGCACCCATGTGCCATGTGCACCCATGTGCTTCACATTTACATTTCATTTGGCTAGCATTAGGGTTGCATTATGGTCCTCCTTAGCCTATAAAAGGAGGAGCCTACACCTTGTATTTTCAAGTTTATTGTGAGTAAAGTTATGCTGCCATTTTGTGTCAAGCTTTGCTTCTCCCTAGAATTTTGGGCTCTAAACTTCATCTCCTTCACCTCTCCTTGGGTTGGCCGAACCTCCCTAGCTTCATACACATCATGCACCTTCAAGATCAACACCACTCTTAGGAGGATCTTGCTCACACACTTTCATAGCTTCCGCACCCCTTTTTCTTACATGATTCAAGAAGACCTTCATGAAATGCCATCACTATGTCTGGGCAAAGAAAAACTTTTGCTCAGACTTTGGGAACTACATGTGACATTCGTTTGTCCGAGTTACCTACTCCTTGTATTAAGGGAGACATGATTGTGCTCCAGATCGATGAGGCAAATTACTTGGTTGGCCTTGAGGATTGCAAGACCCGTCTTCATGGTCGAGTTATTCTTTCTAAAGGAGATAACCTCTCACACACCTGGATTTAACAAAAAGTTGCAGCCGGAGTGGAAGGCTCTTGGATCGTGGAAAGCAATCCCTCTCGGAAAGGGTTTTAATGAGTTTGAGTTGTCTTCTTTAGAAGACATGTGATGGGCCCTCGGAATGGGTTCTTTGAAGTTATTTTCGAGTTTCTGGAGACTCTTTTCCTGGACAAAAGACTTTTTTCCAACTACTATGAAGAGTACCAAAACTCAAGACTAGATTTGAATCCACAAATTGCCTTTGGAGTATTAGAGACCAGGGGCGATTTTTTCCATCATCACAGGTCTTGATACTCCTTTATCTTTGGATGAGAGTACTATGAGAAAGAATAGGAGTATGTTTGCTAGAGTTCTGGTGGATATTGATATTTTGTACCCTCTTCCCAATCACATCTAGGTTGGACGTCCAGACTATACTTTTGTAGCTGGTGTGAAATATGAATGACTCCCTCCTTTTTTTCTCCCACTGTAAGATGATAGGGCATGAGCTTGCTCAGTGTCGGGTGATTCATGATCAGGGTCGTGTTCCTGGGCCTCAACATAAACCTTCTCAGAAGATAATTTCTGATGAACGAAATCATGGGAGGACCGCAGCTCCTAAATAACGTAAAGAGTATCGAAAGAAAAATCCGTAGCTGAAGCTCGTGGTAGACCCCACGAACACTGAAGTTCCTGGTGAGGCTAATGCAGGGTCCCCCTTGGGCCACCTTGCTTCTAATAAACCAAGAGTAGGGGAGGATGATTTTTCTTATATGCCTCCTCTTGAGGATGCCTCAGATAATGAATCCAGGCAGGGGTTGTCCCCTCACACTTCGGATTTTCCAGAACAGGGGATGCTACTTGCTATTATGCAAGTGAAGGGCTCAAAGTCTCATGTGCCTATTGAGGATCATCATGTGGAGGTCTAGGCTCCTGTGGCAGTACCATCTTTGTTGCGTCCCACCTCTCCTCGGAAGGCTAAATCACCTGCAGATTCTACAACACCAATCAATACTCCAATTGATGGTCATCACACGGAGATCTCTACAATTGTGACTATACCATCCCCATCGTTGGTCTTGCAAAATCATTTTTCCTCCCTCAAGGGTTTGGAATCTACAGATGTGAGAGGTGATCCTTTTATTGTTACAACTCCTATTAATGATCATCACGTGGAGGTCTCTGCTCCTGTGGTTGTACCATTGTGTCCCACCTCTCCTCGAAGGGCTAAATCACCTGCAGGTTCTAACATACCAACTAAAAATATAATTGATGATCATCGTGTGGAGGTCTCTGCTATTGCAATTGTACCATCTTCGTCGCCTCATACCTCCCCTCGGAAGGCTAAACCTATTGGGGATGTTAAAGCATTATCGTTTGTCTTGCAAAATCACTTTTCCTCTTTTGATGGTTTGGAAACTACAAATGTTGTTTCAAAATTTTGGGCTGATCCTAATGAGATGGAAGAGGATGTCAGTGATATTGGGGAGGAAATAGTTTGCACTAAAAGAATACCAGGGAGACCACCTAAGGGGACTGGTAAATCCAAAAAAAACTGCTAAGACAAATCTCTTCACAACGTCGCAATGAAGGTCTCTTCATTTTTCTAGAATCTTAGAGGACAAGAAGACCACAAAAATGTGGAGATGTTGATTAGTTTACTTAAACTACATAAACCCCCTTCTGATTTTTCGTGATGAACCTATGGTGTCGTACACTAATGCTTTTGAAGTTCTTTTCAAATATGTTAATATGTATTTGGTGGCTACGTCTCCTATTATTAATAAAGTTGTTAAGTTTTGGTGTTTGTCAGTTCCTAATCTGTGGAGATGTTGATTAGTTTACTTAAACTACATAAACCCCCTCTGATTTTTCGTGATGAACCTATGGTGTCGTACACTGATGCTTTTGAAGTTTTTTTCAAATATGTTAATATGTATTTGGTGGCTACGTCTCCTATTGTTAATAAAGTTGTTAAGCTTTTGTGTTTGTTGGTTCCTAATCTGGTCCGAAATTTCTTGGTAAATGAACAATTTATTTATGTAACTTGTCATTTGAATGATAGATGTTTTAGCTTTGCAGGTGTTTATAGTGCTAACACATAAGTGGTTAGATGGTTTTTGTGGACGGATCTTAGTTCCTTCATAGGGCCTTGGTGTATTATGAGAGATTTTAATGTTGTGCTATCTGCAGATGACTGTAAAGGGGGTGGCTCCTTTTTTTTTTTATCAGCAAAGAATTAATTAAATTAAAAGAAGACACTTGTCTCAACCCTTATACAAAAACCTCATATTTCCATCTTTCACCAAAACTAGCACAACTATTTTATATTCATAGCTTGTGCAACTTTTCTTACCAAAAACCATAAGCACATGGATTTCAAAAATTAACCCTCCTACACCTACATATCCTCCATTTGGTCCTTCATTCCTTGCCCCAAAATCCATCTTTTTGAAATGGTTGCACACCAATGCAAATGAATAAAAAATGGGTACTCTAATCCTAGGCCCATGATGGTTTTAATTAGAAGCACCCACTTGTGCCTAGACCCTAAGCCTCATAAGCCATCTAAACTTGACTTCATAACCTGATACAGGCCCCACTTAGCCATCCAAACCTTGCTCCATATACCTGTTTTACTTACATTTCAGTACATTACAGGTCCAAAACGGATTACTACCTGCATAACCAGTATAGTATTAATATTTGTGTATCTACATCCATTCTCCACCAAGCTCACACAAGCTTGTGACATTAGTGTCTAGAGTTGGACACTCCTTCCAATTAAACCATTGTGCCTTCATACTCTGCCCTTTGATCCCTCAACCATCTCACACCAGCAGTAACAGTCTCAGAATATAGCTCTCCAAAACAAAAACTATTCCACCCTCTCTTCCAGGTACAAGACAACAGAGAATTGATCTATAGGTTGGCCAAGCAAGTGCCTAACACTGCTACTGATACCTTCCAGAGGAAACATGACACACACAATTTTAAATATAAAGCAGCTATATCTACTTGTGCATCGTTACTCCCCATGGCAAAACCAGAACAACACCATACTCTCTCAATATAGTAGGATGATACCACCCCATACTTACATTCTAGCCTAAGAAGGCTAACACCTGACCAACAAATGCTTCCCTGCATAAAGCATGCTGCCAACACACAGCTACATGTAACCCTTTGTTCCTTTCTGTGGTAACCCCTGCTATGGCCATGCTTCAGCTGCTATGCGTCTATCGTTGACTCCATAAGAGGATGATTGCTCTGCAATCCTTCTTGCTCCATAGTCTTCTTCATCAACCCTCTCTCCAACTCAAAAAACCTCAATTTGTTATTCTCCTTCATGGTGTTCACAGTATTTCGCTCCTCCTGTTGCACCCCCAGCCCTCCCAATGAATCCCCGCTTCCCTCAGGAAAGTTCCTTTCCTCTCACTCTAACCCAGGACTCGTTTGGTCTTGCCCAGACCCGGATCCATCCTCTCCCACACCCGCTTGTACCTCTTCTTTTTGGGCCTCCTCCTCACTTCCTTGGCCCAACCCCAAAAAAGTTCCCTTTTGTGTGCACATGCTTTCAATGTCCACCACTAATCTTGCCAACTCAACATGTGCACAAGTTTTATAAAAGGAAACATCACATGGTTGGATTGAATCATTGGCAAAAGCAGGTTCTACAAATGCCTTATGTCCCTGGATTTCTTCTTTTGTGAAAGGTTTTTCACCTTTGTTCCGACATGCACTGCTGCTAGCAGAAAAATCCACAAAAGGAGCCTTTGACTTTTGCACCTTACCTCCTTCCTCCTTCCCTCCTCTGACCTCCTTACCCTTTTCCGGACGTTCCTCCTCAGCCCTGCGGCTGCACTCTACCACGTCGCTTTTCACTGAGAACGCAGATTCCTCTACGTATGTATCAGTTGAAGAAATGCTATCCAAAGAGTCGTGGTAACAGTGAGTACCTTTACAATAACCTGCAATGGCCCCTGGACTTTCCTCTTCAAGGGATACACTTAGAGTTTGGTCATTAATCCTCATCCTCCTTCCCACCTTAATAAAGCGATCATTTTGGAGTCGGACTTTGAGGCGCGCAAACTCAAGGTTTTCCCACATCAATGTAGCATTATCTACATCGATCAGAGTGGCTATTTCTTCGAGCACTTGAGCAAAGCAATTTTTGTTCCAAAGAGAAATCAGTAGGCCAAAGCACCTCACCCAAACTACTTTGTGAGTCGTCGTGCATGTTGCCGACCAAGGCTATAAACTAACAAAGACGTTATCAAACCACTCTGTCAAATCCTCCATTGTCTCCCCTTCTCTTGGTGTTAGGAGAGCTAGGTTGTCCCCCATCGATCTCACTCTTACCATATTCATGCCCCTTCTTACAAATTCTTCACGCAATTGTTCAAAGTTCAACTCAGCATTGTATCGACCAACTACACTTTCCACCATCCACGGCAGGGACATTTTTTGTGTTGCGAAGGTTAGTCCCTTCCATTCCCACCATTCATGTCCCCTAACAGCATCAACAAAGGACTTTTCCCCCCTCTTTTCTACCCATACCTTCTTCCTGTTACTAAGCACTTTCCGTCCGATCCTTCTGTCTTCCTCAGGGGGGTGGCTCCTCCTAATCAGGTTTCTTGTAATGAATTCCTTGATTGGATTAATTCTAATGATATTTCTTGTATGTCTTTTACTGGAACTTGTTATACTTAGTGTAATGGAAGGAGAGGGTTGCATAAAATTCATAGAAGACTAGATAAAGCGTTATGTAATGGAGTGTGTTTGGATGAATAGGATTCTTGTACTTATCAGATTCTTGTTAAAAATTGTTTTGATCATTCCCCTATACTTGCTAGTCTTACTAGTAATTCTCTCAGGAAGGTTAGCAATTTTCGTTTCTTTTCTATGTGGCTTCAGGACAAATCATGTCTAAAGCTTATTCATGATTCTTGGGATAATAAGATTGTTGGGTGTCCTATGTTTATTTTGCAACATAAGTTAAAAAAGGTTAAAAATTGAGCTTCGTGACTAGAATAAAAATTCTTTCGATAATGCTCACAATGCACTTCTTCTTAAGCAGAGTCTCCTCCTTGGTATTCAACAAACCTTAGACACTGCTAGTATGTCTGATATTGATGGGCTTCTCTGTCAAGAAAAGATCGCTAAGGAGGAGCTTGATCAGGCTTTTCACTGTCAGTATTTGTTTTGGAAAGAAAGGGCTAAAATGCTTTGGTTTAAAGATGGGGATAGAAATACTGCTTTTTTCCATGTTGTGGTCAAGAGGAGAAATAATTCTAGTGGGATCCATTGTCTACGTATTTATAATGTGGTTATTGAGGATTCTAAACTCATTGAGGAACATATTTTGGACTTTTATAAAACTCTTTATGTTGAGTCTATTTCTCATGTGTAGGATACAGGCAATATGGAAGATTTTATTGGTACTTATATTCCTGAGTTGGTTTCCTCTTAGGAGAATATGATGTCGATTAAATGTCCTTATTTTTTGGAAATTAAGAATGTTGTTTTCAACCTTAATGGTAATAGTGCTCCTAGTCTTGATGGTTTTGATGGTGATGTTTGCAATGTTGTCCAACAGTTTTTTAAACAAAACTAGGTTCTACTTGGATTGAACAGTAATGTGGTATCTCTTATTCCTAAGATTTAGGGTGTTGTATAGATTAAATATTACAGACCAATTGATGTTGCTAATTTTAAATTTAAGATTATTTCCAAGATTTTGGCCGATCGGCTTGCTCTTGTGGCTGCCAGAAATATTTCTCCTAATCAATATGGGTTTGTGCATGGCAGATAGATTCAGGATTGTATTGGTATTGCTTCTGAAGCTATTAACTTGCTTTCTAAAAAGGTTCACGAAGGTAATGTGGCTTACAAAGTTGATATTCACAAAGTCTTTGACACTCAGTTGGAAGTTTTTACTATTAGTTTTGTCATGCTTTGACTTTCACCCCTCGTTTGTCGGTTGGATTAGTACTGTTCTCCGTTCAACTATGCTTTCTATCAAAATAAATGGCAGTTTGGTGGGGGGTTTTTTTCCTAGTAGTAGAGGTGTTAGACAAGGTGATCCTTTGTCTCCTCTACGTTTCTATCTTGCAAAGGAAGTTCTTAGTAGAGGTCTCTCAAAGCTTGTGAACGATAAGAAGATACTACATATGGCTAGTCCGCAAGGTTTTCTCACCCCCTCTCATATTTTATATGAGATGAAATTTTTGTTCTCTGTAGGGCAGATAAGAAGTCCCTTAGAAATTTGATTATTTTTCTTAAAACATATGATGCTTTCTCGGGTCAAAATGTTAATAATTCTAAGAGTAGTTTTTTCACCATGGATAATTCTACTAAATTTGTCACCAAAATTTAGTGTATTATTTCTTGCAGTCATGGTTGTTTGCTCTTCACTTATTTAGGAGTGCCTATCTTTGTTGGTTCTCCAAGGGGTCGTTTTCTTCAACCTTTGGCTGATAAAGTCAAATTGAAGTTTGCTTCTTGGAAAGGTAAATCTCTCGGGTTCAGTTGGTCAATACGGTGATTATGGGACTTCTAGCTTATGGCTTTAATTTGTATAAATGACATGTTTCTCTTCTTAAGCAAGTGGTGTAGAAATTGTTGAATCAAGTGTGTTCAAGCTTTGAAGAATTCAAACCCTTTTGAAGGTTGATGAAAGGCTGGATGTGCTTGTTGTTGCTGAGCTGTCTTTAGATAGGATCTGGGGTAGATTTGATGTGTAAATCCACTCTTGATTGAATCCAAAGCATAAGCATTCTTAAACCTTTTAATTGAAAAATGTTTTTTAAACTAAGTGGAAAACAACCTGTTGTTTTTTCGAAACAATCGATTGTTTTATACTTAGGTGCTTTTAGAAAGGTTGAAAATTGTTTTTGATGGTTGACTTGCTGTCCAACCAATTGATTCGTGAAAACAACCGATTGTTTGTTTTGGGACCATAACAAAAAACTGTTTTGTGCTTTGACTGAGCTTTAAATGATTTTATAACTAAATACGCTCCAGTTTTAAATGCTTTGACCAGTCTTTAAATGCAATAAATAGTTTGTTAATATTGTGTAACAAACAACTAAGTTTTAATCAAAGAAAAACATATTTGAGTTTTTCACTGATTTTGCTTTTGAAAGAGTTAGAGATTGGTTTGAGATTGCTGGATCAAAGAGAGTGTGATATAGGATTTCCAAGTGTAATCCTTTATACTTGGAAAGAAACTGTGTATAGTTGAGAAGTGTTGTGTGTTCTTGAGGTTGTCAAGATCAGCATTCTTAGTGGTGTTGTGCTGAAGCCAAAGGAAGTGTGTGTCTTGAGGGGATCAAGGTCACTTCTTTGGTGGTGTTGTAAGTAATCTAGAGTTGATTGCTTAGTGAATTCCCCAGTGGTTTCTGGGAAGACTGGATGTAGCTCTTGGTTAAGTGTGAAACCAGTATAAACCACTGTGTGCATTCTCTCTATCCTTAAACTCTTTAATTTCAGTTTTATATTTGTGAACTGGTATAAACAATCGATTGTTTCTGCGAAACAACCAATTGTTTTTCTGGTGCTGTGCTTATTTGCTTTGTGTTTTTGGCAAACTGAATTCTGATTCAAGTTTTCTCGAAGTGATTTCATTCTAGACTTAAAAGTTTGCGAAAACCCTCTTTAAACCATTCACCCCCCCCCCCTCTAGTTTAAAGCCATACATTTTAACAATTGGTATCAGAGCTTGGTACTTGAAAGTTAATCAAGTTTGATCCGAAAATATTTTTCTATGGCTGGAAAACTCTCTTTTGAGGAAGGTGCTTCAATCTACAAACCACCTTTATTTTGTGGATTGAATTAGAAGTATTGGGAGGCTAGAATGAAAATCTTTGTGGAATCTATTGATCAAGGAATTTGGGATTCAATCGAGAATGGTCCTTTCATTCCAAAGCTTAAAAAGAATGGTTCTTTGATTGCAAAACCTTGGTCCCAATGGACCAATGAAGAATGTAAAATGGCCAAGCTTGATTGTACTGCTCTAAACATAATAGCTTCTGCACTAGATACTAATGAGTTTTTCAGGATATGAAAATGCAAAACTACTAAAGAGATGTGGGACACACTCAAAGCTACTCATGGGAACATCAATGAATCAAAGGATGTAAGGTCAAGAAGTCAAGCACGAAGGAAAAGAAGGCAAAACAGAAAAAGTCTCAACCTCTGGTTCATGGCCAAAAAGGAAGATGACTCAAGTAGTGTAAGTTCCTCTAACTCCTCAAACTCTGAAAATTACAGTCAATTGCTTCAAGCCTTTCAAGAAACACATGAAGAAACCAACCGATTGGCCCTCTTGAACATTATCTTGTTATCTTGTTAAAACTGTGGACAAGCTTTCTAAAGGTCAATCCAACTTTGAGAATGTCTTAGCATCTCAAAACTGTGTTTTTTGAAAAGCTGGATTGGGTTTTAACCCACAGAACAAGCAAGATAGATTTTCAAAGTCATTTTCGAAACTGTCAGAAAAACAACCGATTGGACCATCGAAACAACCGGTTGTTACATGCTTCTATTGCATGAAAAGAGGCCATTCTGTTAGATTTTGTAAAATCAGAAAATATGTTGTTCGTAGGGGCTTTATGAAGTGGGTTCCTAAGTGTAGTAAAGGTTCAAATGATGAATGTAAACCAAATGGATCCACATTCATAAGGGGACCAAATCTTTGTACCTGAAAATCTTCTTTGTAGGAAAACTTGGAGGAGAGCATGCAACAATGGTACTAGGACAGTGGATGCTCCAAGCACATGACTAGGGACAAATCAAAGTTTCTGAGCATCTCCTTTAGGGTCTGTTTGGATTAGAGGGTGTGGGGGAGTGGAAAGTTGAGGGTGAGTGGGAGTGGAAGTGTGAAGAAAGTTGAGGTTGTTTGGATTAAGGTATGTTAGTGTGGATGTGTGAAGAAAATTTATTGAAATTTGTGAGTGATGTGATAGTTGTAAGAATATTATAAATTATTTTGAATAGTAAATTTTGTAAGATTACAATTTTACCCTTGTATATAAAAAAAGAATAAATAATGATTAATCCTATTTCATATTTTAGTTAATTATAATTTAAAATTAAAGTATAATTTTATTATTTAACATTTTATTAATTAAAATTTCTTTTTTATTTAAGTTAATTTATTTACATAATTTTAGTATTATATATGAATTTTTAAATTATGTTATATTATATATATAGAAATATATAAAAAATTAATTAAGTATTTTAGATGATTAATATTATTTATTATTATATAAATTTATTTTTTATAAATAATTATATATATATTTTTATTATTAATAAAATTATTAATATTTAATATAAATAAAATAAAATAATAATAATAATAATAATAATAATTATTATTATTATTATTATTCTTTATTAAAATTATTTGATTTGCATTTATTATTATTATTTTATAAATTAATTTTAAATATTATTATTATTTTAATATTTATATTATTAGTATTAATAAGACTTTACATTATTATTATTATTATTTATTTGGCTATGTACAGTTGATTTAAAAATATTAGAAAAATTAAATAATTTTAATTATCTTTATTATATATATTAAGGGTAAAAACGTAATTTAGAGAAATCTATTTGACTTTCTTTCCTTCCCTTCAACTTTCTCTTCATGAATGGGAAGCACCAAAATCCATCCAACTTTCCCTTTCCACTTCCCCTCTCCTTCATGCATCACTGGAAGCAAACAGGAAGCATCTTCTCATTTCTGTCTTCGTGAATAGTACTCATGCGGAAGCAAACAGAGCCTTAAGCAAGAAGGGCACGCTACCTATAGGGACAACAACAAGGGGAGGATTCTTGGGAGATGATCCATAGGATAAAATATATCTTGGTCATCCATGATGTTCTCTATGTAGAAGATTAAAGCACAATCTGCTGAGCATTAGTCAATTGTGTGATAAGGGATATCAGGTTATCTTCAAAACAAACACATGTGAAATTTGTCTCCCCAACACTAAAGAGGTAATGTTGATAGGTAAGAGAATCAATAATGTTTATCTTCTAGATATCTCTTTACCATGTTCAATTGGTTGTCTTCTATCAAAGCAAGATGAGTCTTAGCTTTGGCATAGAAGAATTGCCCACATTCAAATGAATCACTTGAACAAGTTAATTTCAAGAGATCTTGTGATTGGGCTACCAAAGCTCAAGTTTGAGAAGGATCATATTTGTGAAGCTTGCCAAAAGGGGGAACAAGTGAAAAATTCTTTTAAAATAAAAAATGTTGTTTCTTCTTTAAAACCTCTTGAGCTACTTCACATGGATCTTTTTGGACCTTCAAGAACCATGAGCCTTGGTGGAAATTACTATGCTCTTGTTATTGTCGATGATTTTTCTAGGTTCACTTGGACTCTCTTCTTGGAATCAAAAAGTGATGCCTTTTCTGCATTCAAGAAGCTTGCAAGAAGATTGCAAAATACAAAGAACAACAACATAGGCTCAATAAGAAGTGATCATGGAGGTGAATTCAAAAATGAAAAGTTCAGCAAGTTCTATGAAAAGATGGGGATTCTGCATAATTTCTCTGCTCCAAGAACTCCACAACAGAATGATGTGGTGGAGAGGAAGAACAGGTCCCTTGAAGAGCTAGCTAGAACAATGCTAAGTGAATCTTCTCTTCCTACGTATTTTTGTGTTGATGCAGTTGGCACTTCTTGTTATGTGATTAATAGAGTGCTAATTAGGCCAATTCTGAAGAAGACTCCTTATGAACTCTTCAATGGAAGGAAGCCAAACATCAATCATCTCAGAATTTTCTGTTGCAGTTGTTTTGTTCACAACAATGGAAAGGAAAACCTAGGGAAGTTTGATGAAAAAGCTGATCTTGGTATCTTCATAGGCTGTTCTTTAACAAGTCATGCATACAGAATCTACAACAAGAGGCTAATGGCTGTAGAAGAGTTTGTTCATGTTGTCTTTGATGAGGTGGATCACAAAAGCATTCAAATCCCGAAGACCAGTGTTGATGAAGATGGGCAGAACATCAGTTTGGAGAAGCTGGACATCAGTGCAGAAAAACAACCGGTTGATTCCTCGAAACAACCGATTGAAATTCTGCAACAGAGTGAGTTGCCCAAAGAATGGAGGATTCCTAGAGATTTTTCAGTGGAAAACATCATAGGGCAGATAAAGGAAGGTGTATTAACACGTAGCTCCATCTCAAACTTCTGCAGGAACACTGCTTTTGTCTCTCAAATTGAACCAAAGTCAATTGATGAAGTTCTCAAGGATGAAAAATGGGTTGAAGCTATGCATGAAGAGCTGAATCAGTTTGCAAGGAATGAGGTATGGTTTCTTGTCCCTAAAACAGCTGAGATGAACATCATAGGTTCGAAGTGGGTGTTCAGAAACAAACTGGATGAGGATGGTGTGATCACAAGGAACAAACTGAGGCTAGTTGCCAAAGGCTACAATCAAGAGGAGGGCATTGATTATGGTGAAACCTTTGCTCCTGTTACAAGATTGGAGGTTGTGAGGTTACTACTGGCTTTTGCATGTATGAGTGGTTTCAAACTCTTCCAAATGGATGTTAAG
Organism: Phaseolus vulgaris; assembly: GCF_000499845.2. Taxonomy (NCBI): domain Eukaryota; kingdom Viridiplantae; phylum Streptophyta; class Magnoliopsida; order Fabales; family Fabaceae; genus Phaseolus; species Phaseolus vulgaris. Next base: position 15,569,240 of record NC_023749.2, read on the forward strand.
AGTGCTTTTTTGAATGGCTACATCAATGAGGAAGTGTATGTGGATCAACCACCGGGCTTTTAAGATCATCAACATCCCAATCATGTTTTCAAGTTGAAAAAAGGCTTTGTATGGGCTGAAGCAAGCTCCAAGGAAGTGGTATGAAAGACTTAGAAACTTCTTGTTGTCTCATGGCTATGAAAGGGGAATGATAGACAAGACTCTCTTCATCAAATGTCAAATTCTAAAATTATCCTTATGCAAATCTATGTAGATGACATCATCTTTGGTGCTACACAAGATAGTTTGTGTGAAGAATTTGTGGCTGCTATGAAAGTTGAGTTTGAAATGTCTATGATGGGAGAATTGTCTTTCTTTCTTGGATTGCAGGTTAAGCAAACAAAAGGATGGAATCTTTCTATGCCAATCAAAGTATTGTAAAGAGATTCTCAAGAAATTTGAAATGGAGAGTTGCAAGGAAGCAAGCACACCTATGCCATCAAGTTGCTACATGGATGCAGATGCTGCTGGAAAAGGGGTAGATCAAACTAAATACAGAGGTTTGACTGGCTCTTTGCTATATCTAACAGCAAGTAGACCAGACATTATGTTTGCGGTGTGTCTTTTTGCAAGATATCAAGCAAATCCTAAAGAGTCACACTTCAAAGCTGCAAAGAGAATTCTGAAATATCTCAAAGGAACATCAACTGTTGGGTTATGGTATCCTTCTCACTATCCCATTCATTTAATTGGCTATTCAGATTCTGATTTTGCAGGATGCAAGCTAGATAGGAAGAGCACAAGTGGCATTTGCCACCTTCTTGGTTCAAGCCTCATCTCATGGCATAGCAAGAAGCAAACATGTGTAGCTCTCTCTACTGCTGAGGCTGAGTACATAGCTGCTGGAAGCTGTTGTGCACAGATTTTGTGGCTCAAACAACAACTTGCAGACTTTGGATTGCAAATCAGCAAGGTCCCTTTGATGTGTGACAACACAAGTGCTATCAATCTTACCAAAAATCAGATTCAGCACTCAAGGACTAAGCATATTGAGATACGCCATCATTTCATCAGGGATCATGTAAGCAATGGGGACTGTGAAGTGAAGTTTGTTGAGACTAAACTACAGTTAGCTGATATCTTCACAAAATCATTACTAAAAGAGAGGTTCTTCTTTCTAAGAAATGAGTTAGGTATCCTTGACCTTAATAATCTTTCCTAAATCTGTTTTAATACCTGTTAGAGTCTATTTGTGAAGGCAAATAGGGGGAGAATTGATTGGTTCTAGTGTATCTTTCTCTGAAACTGTTTAAAACTGCTAAAATCTTTGATATTAAAATTGTTGTTGCTTCTGCTGATAGAAACAACCGATTGTTTCGTGTAAACAACCGATTGTTTGTCTGGAAATCTGCTTTCAAAGTGTGAAAATCTAACCTGCTGCTGTAGGAAGCATTGGATTGTATATATGCTGTTTTTGCAAGTACTGCTTCAGATTCAATCAAATCCAACACAAGCAACCAGGGATTTGTCTTCATCAAATAGGGGGAGATTGTTGAATCAAGTGTGTTCAAGCTTTGAAGAATTCAAACCCTTTGAAGGTTGATGAAAGGTTGGATGTGCTTGCTGTTGCTGAGCTGTCTTTAGATAGGATCTGGGGTAGATTTGATGTGTAAATCCACTCTTGATTGAATCCAAAGCATAAGCATTCTCAAACCTTTTAATTGAAAAGTGTTTTTTAAACTAAGTAAAAACAACCTGTTGTTTTGTCGAAACAACCGATTGTTTTATACTTAGGTGTTTTTAGAAAGGTTGAAAACTGTTTTTGATGGTTGACTTGCTGTCAAACTAAAACAACCGATTGATTCGTGAAAACAACCGATTGTTTGTTTTGGGACCATAACAGAAAACTGTTTTGTGCTTTGACTGAGCTTTAAATGATTTTATAACTGAATACGCTCTAGTTTTAAATGCTTTGACCAGTCTTTAAATGCAATATATAGTTTGTTAAGATTGTGTAACAAACAACTAAGTTTTAATCAAAGAAAAACATATTTGAGTTTTCCACTGATTTTTCTTTTGAAAGAGTTAGAGATTGCTTTGAGATTGCTTTGAGATTGCTGGATCAAAGAGAGTGTGATATAGGATTTTCATCTTGTATTCATTTTAGATTTGTTTTGTAACAAGTGTAATCCTTTGTACTTTGAAAGAAACTTTGTGGGTATAGCTGAGAAGTGTTGTGTGTTCTTGAGGTTGTCAAGATCAGCATTCTTAGTGGTGTTGTGCTGAAGCCAAAGGAAGTGTGTGTCTTGAGGGGATCAAGGTCACTTCTTTGGTGGTGTTGTAAGTAATCTAGGGTTGATTGCTTAGTGGATTCCCCAGTGGTTTCTGGGAAGACTGGATGTAACTCTTGGTTAAGAGTGAACCAGTATAAACCTCTGTGTGCATTCTCTCTATCCTTAAACTCTTTAATTTCAGTTTTATATTTTGTGAACTAGTCTAAACAACCGATTGTTTTTCTGGTGTTGTGCTTATTTGCTTTGCGTTTTTGGCAAACTGAATTCTGATTCAAGTTTTCTAAAAGTGATTTAATTCTAAACTTAAAAGTTTGCGAAAACCCTCTTTAAACAATTCACCCCCTCTAGTTTAAAGCCATACATTCTAACAAAAAAATTATTTGGACTGGAGATATTCTGAAAAAGGCATAGCTACTATTAATTGGGCTACGATTTGTTCTTCTTTTGAGAATGACGATTTGAAGATTATTAACCTTCACCATGAAAAGAATGTTTATCTTCTTAAGCTTGCTTGGAACTTTGCTTATAGCAATAGGCCTTGGTCTTTGCTCTTGAAAGTCAGGGTTCTTAAATCAAAATACGAGCTTAGAATGGTTTATAGATCCCCATCTCTTTGGCTTGCAATTAAGCAGTTTTATTCTACTATACTTTATTATACTTTTTGGATTATTGGTACAGGTTCTTTTATTAATTCTTGGAATGATAAATGGTGTGATACAACTTCTTTAGCAAATATTATAGGATTATCTGATGGTGTTAGCATTCCGAATACAGTTTCTCAGTTTTGGACAAGTGGTGATTGGAATATTCCATTGTCTTTACAGCAGATGACTCAACTTAGTCATATAATGGTTAGGGCGGAACAGGATATTCCTAATTGAAATATAGATGAGTCTGGTTGTTTCACTCTTAAATCAGCTAGGACTTTTTTCTTGGATCCGGGAATTCCCTATTGTTGGGGTAAACTTATTTGGCCTTCATATCTTCCGCCTTCCAAAACTCTTGTCCTTTGGAAAGTTTTTCATGGGCGGCTTCGTACAGATCAACTTATTCAAAATAAAGGTCTGCATATTTGTTCTATGTGTACGCTTTGTGAAAAGCATGAGGAATCTATTCAGCATTTATTTTTTTAATGTTCTAATGCTTTGCGTATTTAGAGTTGGGTTCGACAGATTTTTCCTACTTCTCATTTCTCTAATAAGGATGATCTTCTCTCTTTTATCAAGAGTGATGGTAGTCCTTTGGTTAAATTGATTAAGCTTGTTGTGATAATTTTTTCTATTTGGATGATATGGCGTATGAGGAATTGTGCTCGTTTTCAGGATAAGATTGAGGTTTCTAGGGCTATTTCGGTTATTAAAGATTTAACTCATCTAGTGGGAAATTCGTCTAAAGCTTAAATGAGGAATGATGTGTTGGAGTTCAACGTGATCAAGTTTTTTGGTATTAATACTCGTACTGGTAGAGTTCTGCGTCTTCTTCTTCTTGTTAGATGGGAGTTTCCTTCATCAGGTTGGGTTAAAATTAACATTGATGGGGCTGCTAGGGGATATCCTGGTCTTGCTACTTGTGGAGGTATTTTTTGTGGGAGTATGGGGGATATATTGGAGCTTTCTTTGTGTTTCTTGAAGTTCAGACTGCTCTGGTTGCTGAGTTTTATGGGGTTATACATGATATGGAGGAAGCTCAAAAGATGGGGCTTACTAATGTCTGACTGGAATGTGATTCTGCTTTGGTTTGTGTTGCGTTTACTGATAGGACCAATGTTCCTTAGATGCTTCGATGGAATACTTGTCTTAATTATTGTGGGAAAATCAGGTTTAGGGTTAATCATATTTTTCGTGAAGGAAATGTGTGTGCTGATAAGTTGGCTAATTTAGAATTTATTCATAAAGAATCTTTTCGTTGGTATAATAGGCTACCATCTTGTCTGTTCTTAAAATTCTTTATGAATAGATAAAGTCTACCTACGTATCATTTTTGTTAACATATAGGTTTTGGTCTAGTCCCCCCATATTTTTGTTTTTTCTTTTTTTTTCTTTTTTTTAATAATACTTTTTTTCATGTGATGACAAATGATTTTCGTTACTTGAGGTGTCAGTATAGCTAAGATGTCAGCATAACTGAGATGCCTAACATGAAAGCTTTTATTTTAAAAAAATATTGGATTAATTTGGCTTGCATATAAGTGATGAGTACAAAAGAGGAGTAGAATAATTTATACAATTTGCACAACATAATGTCAATAGTAGTGGCGATGGAGTATTTAGTTTAAAATTTTGACTTTACAAATTACTTTATAATCTCATTTTATTCATTATTCATATTTTATAAGTATTTATAAGTTTTTTGCGTTATTATCAAATTTGGCTGAGGTTTTAAAATATATACAGGTTAACTAAGAGAAGAAAACGTAATAAAAAATTGAACCCAAAAGAAAAATCATATAGACAACGATGTTGACTAAAACTGTAGAGTACGAGGCATTATAATCGAAGATTTTTTACTATAATTATCGCCTATGTAAGCCTTTTGTCATTAATAACAAGAGTATAGGTGACAATTCATTCAATAATCGTCGCTTATGCTTCCCTTTTGTGTTCTTTTACATTACTTATTTTAGACGACATTTGGTTAAACCGTTAGACAATAACCATACTCTATGTTAAATTATTGTATACGACATCTACTATATACTACGATTTTAAAAGTATCCCCTAACAACTTTAAATATCGTAGTTTAAACATCTTTTTTCATTAGGGGATGCAATGTATATTTCAAAACTATATTCTAAATTATTTAGAAACATATAGTAGAATATAAAATTTATAATATATTTTTAAATATAAAATATATTCCAAATTATGTTAAATTGTGTAATTTAAAATTGAATTTTAAATTTACAATTTAAAATTGAATTTTAAATTTACAATTTAAAATATATTTTTAAATTATATAGTTCCAAAAATACAATTCAAGTTGTTATAATTTGAAAATATAAAATATATATTACATAACTAAAAATATATTGTCATATATGAAATATATATTATGAATTATGTAATCTAAAATATTTTTTATTAAACAATAAAAAATTTAAAAAATAAATATTTTTTACTTTTTTAATATCCACAGATATGCAAGAAAAAAAATCATAGAGGTACAATGTCATTGCTTCTAATCAAATTTATAAGTCTTAGATTTTTTGATAGATGGCGTGGTCTATTTCCATGTTGATGAAATTATCAAAATAATATTAAAACAATGAATATAATTTAATTAAATAAAAAGGGTGGGGGCGGTGAGAACCAGATTTAAATAATATCAATAAACTGTTATTTATCTTTTTAATAAATATTACATTATTATAAATACATTTTTTTTATTTCTATAAATATTATAATGTAATTTTTCATATAGTTTCTTTTATAATGTTTTTATTTTAATTATTTTTAAATAAATAAATAATTATAGTATCAATGATTTTATTAAAAAATAATTATAGTATAAATGTTTTTATCATCAATTATTTCAAAAAATATAAATAATTAATAATATATATTTATATTTTTTTTTAAACATGTATATTTAAAAAAATTGAGAAATCATGTCAAGCTGGTACAAATATAACTAAAAAATATTAAACCTAACACTACGAGAAAGTTATTAAATAAAAACTAATTTTAGAGACCAAAATAATAAGTTATATTTGGCTATATTAGATACCATTTTATAAACTAAAAAAATTATTGGTATCTAAAGTAGTTTTTATTATTAATAAAAAATTATAAAATAGTTTCTAAATTAGTATCTAATCCTTAACTAGTGACTAATTATTTTTGTCTCTAAATTTGGTTGTTATTTAATCATTTTCTTGTAGTGTAATAAAACACTAGAAGTCGTGGTACGACTATAATTAAAAAAAATTAAACTTAATAAAACACGTGCCGACTTGACACGACTTTATTTTTAGTACAGAAGTCGTGTCACCATAACACGACTTCAATTTGACGTTGTCAAAATCGTGTCACCTTGACACAACTTCTTCAAAATGAAGTCATGTCACGTTGGCACAAGTTACCATAATTTGTAATTTTTTAAAAAATAATCTTCAAATATATACATCATCACACAAAAACATTAAAATATCTAAAAGAAAAATTGTCATCTTCAATTTAGAGTCTTATAACCTACAACATCCCATGCTCATGAGCAACATACAATCATCGTTCATTTTTAAAAGAATAACACCTATAAGAAAATAGGGTAAATTAGTGATTCTTAAAACCTTCAATAAAACTTTAGATTTGAATCATTCAATCACAATTATATGAATCATCACACTTTATTCATTCTAAATATACAAAACAATCAAATGTTTATAAATATCTCATGTTTCACAACACTCATGTCAGAAATTCACTAACATAGTTTCAATACCACTCGTTAAAAATTCACTAACATCCCCACACACTTGAGTCTACTTTCGAAAAATTTGTTCATTGATTCATACTCAAAAATCAGCATTTTTCATACTACTGTAAATTTCACCCAACTATACATATAAAAATATCAATATTAAATAGAATTAATTTATATGATCTGTGAAACCAAATTATTTTTCAAACTACAGACAAAATCATATCAATTTCTTTTAACTCTCACCACTTAAATATTTTTATCTATACAATTTTAATATTTCAATTAATTCATGATATTTTATTTTAAACTAATCTCTAATCAATAATATACATTCTTGTGAATCTCGACACATTTTTTTCTTTTCTAGAAGTATTATGTATGGATCACATTCGTGCGTTTTTCTTGCCTGTATTAAGGGTGCTTTGATTCTGTTTGTAATAAATGAGAGTGGGGGCCACCATTTATGCCAATTCATGTTATGGTTATCAACACTCTTGCATTGCCCATTCATGTGTGGGGTCACCGTTCACTGTCTTTTTGTGCTTTGATTTCCTTTGCACTCATGAGCTAAATTGGATTTCTATTGCATGCACGTACTAATTTATGGCATATGAGGTTCACAGCTTTTTGCTTTTTTCCTTGCCCATTCAATTTGTGTAGCCACCTTTAATTTTCATACATGGTTCTAACACTACAAACAAATAATGATGATAGAGTCTAAAAAAGAATATAAATAAAGAGTAAAAGAGAGACACTACATGATGACTAGTGTGGGTTTAGTATTTCAATAAAAATGAAAGTTAATCTTTTGATGATTATGCATTAAAGATGAGTTCCAACTTGAGTAGACTTCACCCTTACTAGTAACTTTTTTTTTATAACCCCTTTTTTTATTGGCAACTATAATAAATTTTCTTGTAGTGTAACTTGTGGACCTTTCTTTCTAGGCCCCATTAATTTTTGTTATTTCCACCCCAGCAATTTCAAGGTACCACCTATTTTTATATATACACCTCCAACAATTTTGTTTTGCTTTAAAAGAAAAGGATATGGGCCCATCCATTTGACCCAGCCCATCTTTTTACTATTTGCTACGCATTTTTACATAACATCATTAGTTTTCTCTTACACCTGGGGCCATTCATTTGGTCCAGTGTTTATTCTATTTGCCACTCGTTTTTAGGCAATTTCTTCCTGCACCATATCACTTTTAGATTGTACCATATATTCTTTTTAATTTCCATAATTATCCTATTTGAATTTGTAAATCCAGAATAATAAATATAATCAATACTAAAAAATATCCAGAACACAAAATTGAAAATGCATTCCAAATAAGAATTTCTGGAATTCAAAATTGTGTTCTGGAAATTCAAATTTGAAATATCTCCAGAAAAAGAGTTCTGGAAGTAATTTTTATCCACAATGTCTTTTTATCTTATATTATTTTCATAATTTTTTTATTTAATATTATTTTCTTATGAGCATTATTGTCATTTTGAATAACATATTGGGTATATGTTAGAATTGATATGGTGGATGAAGAATTTACATCGTTTTTATATACACAACCATCAACAATTTTTTGTTGAAAAATAAAATAAAAAGAAAGAAAAATATAATTTGTGGCACTATATTTAGATATCCGTATGATGGCATCTGTCATCTGGTATATACTAAAAGAAAAATGATGGTTGAACAAACGCAAATGCGTTGCTCCAACATATAACCGTTGATGTGGCAAAGATAATAATATTTTATTTCTGTTATGGGTCCAGTAAAAATTTCTGAAAAGATAATATTTGAGTCCTTTGGTCGCATTGTGAAATTAGGTTAGAAATTGGGGTTGCACCTCTTTCACTTTCTTTTTGAGTTCGTTGTCGTTTTCCCTCTTCTCCTCCACATCCTCTTACACCTTCTCCTTAAGCTTTCTCTTCAAACGTTGGTGGTGGTCGTGGTGGGTGCGCCTCTTTTCACGGTGGTTGGTCGTTGCGTGGGTGTGGCTGTTTTAAGGTGGTTGGTCGTGGTGGTGGGTGCACGTCTTTCCACAGTGATTGGTCGTCGTCGTGGGTGCGACTGTTTTGACAGTGGTTGGGTGGTGGTATTGGTGACCAAAGGTAATACATTTTGTTTGTGTTTAGTATTTGCTTATTTTTTTGGAGTATGATGACTTGGTGTACTTAGTTTCTGTAAATATTTATGATTTTTCAGATTTTTTTTTCTCCAAAAAAGGCCTCTTTTGAAGCTATGATATTGTGAAGAAAAATGATGTTGGTATGAGTTGTCCAAATATCGAGACTCTATTGTGAATTCAGACACCATTGAGTATATAGACAATGAGAGAGAGGTCACTGTTAGAATGGATGACTTTAAACTAGAGGGGGGGGGTTGTTTAAAGAGGGTTTTCGCAAACTTTTAAAACAAGAATGAAATTATCACAAGAAACAATTGATAAGAAATTCAGTTTGCCAAAACAGCAATAAAAAACAACAGTACCAGAAAAACAATCGGTTGTTTCACAGAAACAATCGGTTGTTTATACCAACAAACAACAAACAAAACTGAATTTAAAGAGTTAGCGATAGAGAGATTGCACTCAAAGGGTTTGGATTCTTCAAAGCTTGAACACCACTTGGTTCAACAATCTCTCCCTATTTGATGAAGACAAATCCCTGATGCTTGTGTTGTACCTGATTGAATCTGAAGCAGTTCCTGCAAGATACAGTTTTGAACAAAGCATAGAACTTCTGATATTTGGTTAACACAAATATAAGAATTAAAGTTCAGAGCAAAATATCAGAAACAAATATAAGAGCAAAAACCTGTAAGGTTTTACTCATCCAAACTGTTTTAACAACTAAAAAAATAGAAATTTAAACACAACATATATATCTCCCTCTATTTGTCTTCACAAATAGACAAAGAGAAGAGATAAAACAAGATATTGTTTTGATTACATTAGAATTAAAGCAGGAACAGCAGAAAGAAAGAGAATTTTAAAAACCAGATATAACCAATAAAAAAACAATCGGTTGTTCCTATATATCAACCGGTTGTTTTTCTTCATTCATCATCATCAGCAAATTGAAGATCAAAGATTTGATTCTGGACAACTTCGATCTGTTCATCTAGAGTCATGAAGCGTGCATCCATGTTGTCAAACCTGTTGTCAATCCTCTGGAAATTACTAACACACAGATCATGGAGGTTTCTTTGATTTTCAGCAAAGCAATCAAGCCTATTCACCATGAGTCTCTCAAAAGAAAACATGGTTTGCATCCTTTCTTCTTGATTTCTAGCACCAGCACTTGGTCCAGCATCTTGATAATCTTCAGGTGGATCTTCATGTTGAACATTCATATCAGCAGGCTCATCTTGTTCAAGATCAGCAGCACCACTAGATGAGGCACCAAGGTCACCATCCTTGCTTATCAATTTGCCACCTACTTTGGTAAAACCCATTTTTCTTAGTGATCCATTGTTCAATTCTTGAGTTGACTTGACCAACTCAGATGTTTCATCTTCAAGGTTCACTTCAAAATAGAGTAGAAATTTAGATACCAAAACAGCATATGGATAGTGATAGTCACTTAACCTCACAGCCTTTTGCATGTGCTCTTTGATGATGTGGATTCAATTGATTTTGATCTTCTTCATGATGCAGAAAATATATACCAGATCTTCCTCAGTAAGAACAGTACTCCCCCTTGGAGTTAAAATCCAAGTCACAATGAGGGCAAGCAATCTTTCATCAAGCTTTAGACCTCCAACCGAGCATGTTCTCACTTGAGCATGTTGATTCTTCAAGCAACTCTTGTAGTATTGGATTTTGTTAAAATCCTCCACTACACCAAGCTTTCCCTTGTTGATTCTAAGCCCAGAGAACTTGAGACCAACAACAGCAGTGATGGAGGAGGGCCCAAGCTCACCACACGATGAAAGCCAAGCCTCCAAGACTAGACGGTCTAGCCTATGATGAGGAGCGGCTACATAAGGAGCGTCTAGGCCATGATGAGGATTCCTTCTAGACCGTCTAGCTTCACATACACATGGGTCAAAGCTACGGTTTTGGGAAGAGAAGACCTTTTTGTAATTGTTACATAAAGGCCCATTAGGGGTGCTTAGTAATTAGAGTAGTGTAGAAAGCATTTTTTTGTGTGAACATTCTAGAAAGACCATGGAGGGGGTGAGCATAAAAACTAGACACACCCCTCCCCATGTGCTCATTTGTGCACCCATGTGCCATGTGCACCCATGTGCTTCACATTTACATTTCATTTGGCTAGCATTAGGGTTGCATTATGGTCCTCCTTAGCCTATAAAAGGAGGAGCCTACACCTTGTATTTTCAAGTTTAATTGAGTAAGGTTATGCTGCCGTTTTTGTGCACAAGCTTTACTTCTCCTAGAAATCTAGGCTCTAAACTTCAATCCTTTCACCTTTTCCCTTGAGCTGGCCGAACCACTCAAACACCATACTCATCATGCACCTACAAGGCCAACACAACTCCTAGGAGGGTCTTGATCATCTCACCCATTGCTTCCGCACCTTATTTTCTACTTTGATTCAAGAAGAACACATGAAAATGCCATCATTTGGTATCAGAGCTTTGGTTCTTCAAGATGAGTAGCTCCTTGTCTTTTAAATTTTAGTTCTTCTTTATTTCATATTGTCATTTACTTTCCTTACTTGTCTTGCTGTTTTTTACATTTTATTTTGTTCTTGGTGTGCTTTGTGGAAGATCCAACCGAAGCACTCTTGTTCATTTGATCTTGAACAAGTTCTTGTGCAATTTGTTATAGGATTCCATACACCTTTGTGTTGCTATTTTGTTTTAGGCTTTGAGTCTTTATTGCTTTCATTATTTTGGTTCATATTATGCTTTGAGTCTTTAATTTTCTGAATCTATACATGTTTTGTCAAGTCATGTTCATCCATATTGTCAACAATTCATAGTAGTCCTTTTATTTGGCTTAATTGTTTCTTGATTTTGGGTCTCTTTATTTGCTTGAATCTGCTGTTCTTTGCTCCTTTGGTGCCTTTTTAATTTTTAGTTTGAGTTCATATTGTGTTTAGATCATACACAATTCTATTTTACAAATTTCCATTGTGTCTAAACTTTGGTATCTTGCTGTTTTTGTTTCCAGTTTTCAGATTCCCCTGTTTACACCTTCTCTGTTTTGGCTGTTTTAACCCAGAAAAATATTTCCACCCATAGGAAAATTCTGATTTTCTGGAAAATGCAAGTTTAAAGTGTTATAGAAAAGACAAAAAAAAAATTAGGTCAAAAGAAACAACAGAAAAAAAATGATAAATCTTTCAAGATCAGAGTGCAAATCTGAAGCGCTCCAGCTGGCCTAACCGAACACCAACTTTGCAAAATTTATTAAAAACAAATGGTGCATCCGTTTTGAGTGAATCCAAAGCCAGATTTTAGATAAGATCCTGAATATCTTGCATAACAAATTTCAGAGCCAAATTCCAAAAATACAGATCAGCATAAATCGGGGAACAAACACGTTTTCTGGCCCACAACATTTTTCAGTGGTGCTGTTTTTTTTATTTGGTCATCTAATCTAGTGCTTTTCTTTAGGAATTCTTTTGTGTGCCAACCTTTAATTGAGTACCTTTATTTGTTTGCTTTACTTAATTGACTCTCTTTCTAGTTGTCACAATCTAAATCCTTTTGGTGGTACTGTTTTATTCAATTAAATTTGTTTCTTGCTTTTGTTCTTTGACCTCTAATTTGGGTGCTGGAATTTATTCTTCTTTGGTGCTTATGTGAATGGGAACTTGATTTGGTTAAGGTTTAGCCCTTTGCTAGGTGCTGGAAATTGGAGAATTAAAGACCATCATTCTAAGGAGAAGACAAGGCCAAAGCCGAAACAAGCATTCTTGAAAAACACTACAAACACTTGGAAGATCAACAAGCAAAGACAACAAGGAAGTGCACTAACCCAAAAAGAGGATCAACAAAGGGAGTTCTCTTATTTCCTTTGCAACTTGGTTTATTGTTAATTACCTCTTAATTACGTTTTTAGACGGTGAGTGTGTCTTCAAGGGCTCAAAGTGTCCAAGAAGCCTCACCTAGGGCCGACTAGTATAGAATTCTTAATTAGCAATTGTTAATTGTTTGTAATTGCCTTTTCTTTTGCTTAGTTAGTGACGCTTTGCATGGTTATTTTGTTAAGTTTGTGTTAAACCGACTAGCTTTGTTGATTAGTAGCTTGCATTGTTTTCTTTCATTGGAAATTTGATTTCTCAACTTAATTGTGTTCTAAGTGGTTTACTAAGAGAAAGTTTTGTGTGAAGACATTGAGGGATAGTTTTTGGCTAAGGCAAAGGCTTGGTATTTAAGTAGTCCTCTGTGACTCACCTCCCTTACCTGGAAAACTACCTTCTTTGACTTTCCTAAGTTTTCTCAAGGTAAAATACTTGTATACACAAAGCTTTAGCCATGCCTTCTTCTTCTCATTCTACAAAGTCTATTGGAAGTGAATTAAAATCTTTAAAAACTCTTTTGAAAGAAGTTTCACAAACTGTGCAATCAATTGCTTATAGACAATTGGAGAGTGAGACTAAACTTAATGTTTTGACTAAAGCAAAGAATGAGAAGTCTCAATTTTCAAAAAAATTACATTCTCATGCATCTAGCTCTAAACATCATGATTATCTTGGGGAAGAAAGTCTTCGGAAAAATGAATATCATCAACAATTCCCTAGGAGAGCTAGGAAAGAGAGACAAGAAAACCTAATCAAGCATATCTCTCACACTCCAGCTAGAGAAATTCCATGTTTAGAATACCTTGGCAATGATCAATTAGCATCTCAATGTTTCAATGAAAGATCTATGATCTTAAGGGACAAAGATGAGAATAGTAGCCAAGAAAAAGAAGCTAGTGAGAGTGAAGAAAATGTAAAAATAGAAAAGCAAGAGAAAAACCTTGGGAAACAAAAGGCGTGGGAGAAGAGTGTTCCTTCCCACAAGGTCATTCAACAAGAAGGAAAAGTTGAAAATACATTTGAAAATATACCTCTTGTTGAAAAACCTAGCCTTACCTTTTGTAAAGGGACACTTGCAAGCCTAAATAAAAAAGAAGAATCCTTAAAAAAGGTTTGCATAGATAAAAATATAGTAGATTATTTTACATACATGCCAAGATATCACCAAGTGAAGGTCAAGTCATCTATAGGCATCTACAAAGACAATTTTTTATGTGAAGTAGTGCCTAAAGAAACTTGTCATGTCTTATTGAGACAACCTTTGCAAAGAATTGAAATTTCCATGAACAAAGGTTGTATCAACGAGACTACCTTCACACATAAAAGAGAAATTCTTCATGAAGGAGAACTCATGGGTCAAATTAGAGTTGATAAAACTCTAGAGCTTTTAAGAGGAAAACTTTTGTCACCCATGAGAAAAGAAGTTCAAAGACATTACTTTAGGTATAACTTTTGTTTTCAAACTACACCTAAGGCAACGTCCCAAGAACTCTATACTCCTTCACCTTTTGTAAAAGATCCATGGGAAGACACACATTTCAAATTAGAGCTTCCTAGGACGACAAAAGGTCTTGATTCTTTCTTCATGGAAGTGGATAAACTCTTCTTAAGAAAAGTGACAAGCCTCCATGATTTATTTTCAAAAATAAGGGATAGAGCTCCAAAATTTGAAAACATAGCTCTCCCTTCTATGCTTCACGAAATCATGAGGGACACCCACAATTCTTGGGATAAGAATCCTTTTCCTTTTATGCATGCATACAATGGAGTAGTCCACAAGATTACTCATATCTCTCCATTTGAAGTTGTATGTGAACATAGTCCTCTTGCCTTTTTAAAGTTGTCACCATTTCCTAAAGGGATTATGCCTAAAGAAAAAGTAACTACTGTTGGAAATTTTAGAAAACATAAGAGGATTAGAAGGCACCTACAACCATCAAAAGGGAAGCATTGTGAGAAGTTGACCAAAACAAGAGAAAAACAAAGATGGCAACTTCACACAATTAATTGTTCTCCAAATACTCACTCTAACTCCTTTGCTTTGTTTCAAGATTCTCATAGGTTGATCTTTGATCCGGGAGGACACACCTTGACGAAGCAAGAGGCTGCTATCCGAGATCAAGTTAGCAAATCTGAGGATAGATCTTTTCCCGAAGGAGGAGATGATGGACACCATCCAGCCACAACAAGCCCCCTCAAAAGCAAAAGCTTTGGATTTGAGGACAAATCCTTTTCAAGAGGGAGGGGATGATGGAGGAGGGCCCAAGCTCACCACACGATGAAAGCCAAGCCTCCAAGACTAGACGGTCTAGCCTATGATGAGGAGCGGCTACATAAGGAGCGTCTAGGCCATGATGAGGATTCCTTCTAGACCGTTTAGCTTCACATACACATGGGTCAAAGCTACGGTTTTGGGAAGAGAAGACCTTTTTGTAATTGTTACATAAAGGCCCATTAGGGGTGCTTAGTAATTAGAGTAGTGTAGAAAGCATTTTTTTGTGTGAACATTCTAGAAAGACCATGGAGGGGGTGAGCATAAAAACTAGACACACCCCTCCCCATGTGCTCATTTGTGCACCCATGTGCCATGTGCACCCATGTGCTTCACATTTACATTTCATTTGGCTAGCATTAGGGTTGCATTATGGTCCTCCTTAGCCTATAAAAGGAGGAGCCTACACCTTGTATTTTCAAGTTTAATTGAGTAAGGTTATGCTGCCATTTTTGTGCACAAGCTTTACTTCTCCTAGAAATCTAGGCTCTAAACTTCAATCCTTTCACCTTTTCCCTTGAGCTGGCCGAACCACTCAAACACCATACTCATCATGCACCTACAAGGCCAACACAACTCCTAGGAGGGTCTTGATCATCTCACCCATTGCTTCCGCACCTTATTTTCTACTTTGATTCAAGAAGAACACATGTGACGTTGATTCTAAGCCCTACACCAAGGTTTCCCTTGTTGATTCTAAGCCCAGAGAACTTGAGACCAGCAACAGCAGTCCATACTTCATGAGTTATCTCAATTTCTACACCTTTCACATGAGAAACTAGATTGTTTCCCTCAAACTTTAGGTTTGTGTAAAACACCCTTACCAAATCTGGGTAAATGTTTCCCTTCATCTCCAGGAACTTTCTGAGAGATTGATCTTTGAGCAGCCTCCTTACATTATCAAGCTTTTGATTTTTCAGCCAATCAAAGCACACAACCTTGGGGTTGTTTATCTTTTTGATACTTGTTTCATACCTATACCTCTCAATAAGATCATTGTCTCAAGAAAACCAGCCTTCTAGCCTTCCTCCAGACCTTACAGCCCTGGATTTGACTCTCTTTGAGGTGGGAGGAGTTGATTCCATGATGGCAGAGAAGAAAACAGAGAAGAGCTCACTTCACAGATTTTTTTGCAAGAGATGTTGCAATTGGTTGTTCTTGTGGAAGAGATCAGTTGCACCAGATTTTATAGCATAAAAAGAATCAAATAGCATTCAATGTTATGAGTGGGTACCTGATTTTCAGAGAGAGAGGACTTGGCTCTGCCCTACACAGAAAACGTCAGAAAAAGCTGAAAATCACATGGTCTTCACATGTGATCTTTGACTAGTCATTAAGGCTCTTGAATTTCCAAGATTTTGGAATATATTCCTTTATGACTGTTGTAACTTCTCTCTGAACGTAATCAGCTTTCAACATAGATTCTTTGACCAAGATTCTCACTTTGAATTGATCTGCAACGGATAGAAATTCAAAATAGCAATTAAAAAAAATTCTTCACAGTGCTGTCAGACCCAAAACAATTGGTTGTTTTTCTGCAGCAGTTTAAAACTGATTTTGAATTTTAACCATGAGCAAAAAGAGTTCAAAGCAGATGACATTAAGCATATTAAAAAGATTTTTAACCAGGAGAAAGAACTTTAAAACAGAAATTAAGAACAAATAAGGGAAAGTCTTATCCTTATGTTAATTCTTCAATGAACCATGCGCTTTATAATCAAGAAGCCTCTTTTCACTGTTGAAGACCTTTGGACAGATGCATAGCATTGACTCAGCTTCAATGATGGTCTTTTTCTTCCAAGAACTTGATCACATGACTTAGTCCTTCACAATTCTTTAGAATTCCTGCACAAGTATGAGTTCAAGCAACAAGATTTGGTCCTTTCACAAATGTGGGTCCAATAGATTTCTTTTTCACATTTGGAACCTCACATCCTTTCGGAATCCATTTCATGTAGCCTCTAGGAACAGAAAATTTTCTTATTTTGCAGAATCTAACCGAATGGCCCTTTTTCATGCAATAAAAGCATGTAACAACCAGTTGTTTCGATTTAACAATCGGTTGTTTCACTGGCTTTCTTGAAAAAAAAAATTGAAAACTTATCTTGTTGGTTCTATGGATTGAAACTCAAACCAGCCTTTCCAAAAACACAACTTTGAGATGCCAAGACATTCTTAAAGTTAGATTTCCCCTTTGAAAGCTTGTCAACAGTTTCAACAAGATAGTGAACCTTTTTCTCAAGATTTTCACAATTTTCGCAAATGTGAGTGTCACACTTGAAAGAAGCATTTTTGAAATGGTTTTCCAAATTTTTGAAATCATTTTGATTTTTCAATCTCATCTTCAAGTGATTTCACTCTCTTTTCCAACCAGCTGTTAAGTTCTTTCAATCGGTTGTTTGAAAGAACCAATCGATTAGCTTCATCATGAGTTTCTTGAAAAGCTTCAAGTAATTCACTGTAATTTTGTTCATTGAAGGAAGCACATGAACTTACCTCACTTGAGCTGCAAGATTCATCATCATCTTCAGCAACCAAGCAGATGTTTGCTTTCTCATCTTCACTTGATGAAGAACTTGATGATGACACCTCATTTTCATCCCAAGCTATGTAGGCTCTTTTTGTCTTGCCTTTCTTTTCCTTGTAGCTAGGCTTTTTTCCTTGCTCTTGTTTGGACAATCTGCCTTTATGTGACCTTGCTCACCACAACCAAAACAAGTATAGTTATTGGAATTAAAATCATTGGATTTCTTGTTTCCATACCTATCTTTGTTGTTGTCTTTGTTGCGGTTTCTCTTTAGGAATTTGCTGAACTTTCTTGACAGCAAGCTAAGGTTTTCCTCATCACTATCATCACTGGATTCTTGTTTTCCTTTGTGCTTGGAAGATTTTAAGGCTATGATCCTTGTGTGCTTGTCTTCACTCTCTTGAACATTGAGTCTATTCATCTCTAACTCATGTTCCCTAAGCTTTCCAAACAAAGAAGCAACACTTAATGATGTTAGATCTTTAGATTCGGAAATAGCAGTTACCTTGGGTTTCCATGCTCTATCAAGACATTTCAAGATCTTGATGTTCAGCTCTTCTTTATCAAAGGTCTTGTCAAGACTCATGAGATGATTGATGATGTGCGTGAATCTTTTTTCTGCACCTCAGCAATTGTTTCTCCTTTAAGCATTCTGAACATCTCATACTCTTAGATTAGAGCATGCTTCCTAGCTCTCTTCACCTCATTTTTTCCTTCATGAGTGACTTCCAAGGTGTCCCACATTTCTTTTGATGATTTGCATTGAGAGACCCTGAAAAACTCATCAGAATTTAAAGCAGAGGTTATAATATTTTTGGCAATGCAATCGAATTTGGCCTTTTTGCTTTCTGCATTAGTCCATTGAGACCATGACTTCTCAATGAAAGATCCATCTTTTTCAAACTTTGGGACAAAAGGACCATTTTCAATTGCATCCCAAATTCCTTTGCCAAGTGATTCCATAAATATTTTCATTCTCACTTTCCAAAATTGGTAGTTCAAACCACAAAACAGAGGTGGTCTGTTA
Organism: Phaseolus vulgaris; assembly: GCF_000499845.2. Classification (NCBI taxonomy): domain Eukaryota; kingdom Viridiplantae; phylum Streptophyta; class Magnoliopsida; order Fabales; family Fabaceae; genus Phaseolus; species Phaseolus vulgaris. Next base: position 15,587,764 of record NC_023749.2, read on the forward strand.
ATTGAAACACCTTCCCCAAAAGGTAGTCTATCAGCCATTTTAAAAACAGATTTAGGGATCATCCAGTCTTCTCAGAAACCCTGAGGAAATCCACTAAGCAACCACAACTTGTTCACTTACACCACAACCAAGAAAGTGACCTTGAACACCTCAAGACACACACTCTTCTTGGCCAACACACCAACACTAAGATTGCTAATCTTGATCCCTCAAGAACACACAACCAATCTCAGCAAACACAGAAACGAAACTTCTTCAGTAGAGTACAAGGATTACACTTGTTACAAAAGATAACCTGAAATCAATACAAGCAGAATCCTATTCCACACACTTTGATCAATCACAAACTCTAAGCAATCTCAGCTCTTTGAAAAACTCAAAAAATCTTTTCAAAATCTTATTACTCAAATCTGTTTTTCTGAATTTATTCAAAGAAGTTGTTTGTTATCAAATCTTAACAAACTCTTAAATTGCATTTAAAGATTGGTCAAAGCATTTAATGACTAGAGCGTAAGCAGTTAAAACATTTAAAGCTCAGCCAAAGATAAAACAGTTTTTTTGTTATGGTCTCAAAACAAACAATTGGTTGTTTCCTCGAATCAATCGGTTGTTTTGGTTTTAACCGTTCAACCATTTAAAAAACAGTTTTCAATCTTTTCTAAAAACATCTAAGTATAAACAATCGGTTGTTTCGACAAAACAATCGGTTGTTTTAACTTAGTTTGAAAAACATTTTTCTTTCACAAAGATTGAGAATGCCTATGCTTTAAATTTAATCAAGAGGTGGATTACAACACTCAAACTGCCCCAGAACTAAACTAAAACAGCACAGCAACAACAAGCTCAGCCAAGGCTTCAACATGCTTCAAAGGGTTTGGATTCTTCAAAGCTTGAACACCACTTGGTTCAACAGTCACTACATACTGATATTGTATATAATTAATCATTGTTTGAGTATCTATTACATATACGTGTCTTGGTGTATAAATAATGCATAGTCTTGCTTTGGATAGATAATCCTGTGCGTGATTATTGCATATATGTGCCTTAATGTATAAAACATGCAAAATGATTCTTTGGAATTTGTTAATCCTATGAGTGATTATTGCATATATGTGTTTTGGTATGTAAATAATGCAGAGTCTTTCTTTGGAATGTTAGGTTGATGAGGAACCAAAATTTTTAAGGCAATTGTTTAATATCGATGGTTGAAATTGTATGTTCCTAATTTATTCACAGTTATTACTTTAGAAATGAAAATGATTCTGTGAAGTTATCTCTACATATTTTAATATGAGAAGAACCCACTTCCATTATAGTAAGCACATAAACAAGTTCAATAGTTGAAAGTTATGGTAAGAAAACCTTATTTTTGTTCTCTGTGCAGATTAAATATATAAGAACATATTATAATCAAACACAAGGGTAGCCAAGAGTTTGCTATTACTGGGAAATAATCAAGAGACAAAAACTTTCCAATTCATGTTTTCCTCAACAAACTGTTTTGTGGTAAATTGTGTCACTATTCTATGTAACCCTTAATCCATGAACCACATTACAAAAGTATTCGATTAGTAGAAAAATGCCAAATAATTCTGAAATTTTAATTAGATATCGTGACTGTCTATCCAGAATGAAGATTATATTAAGTTAAACTATTGAATTTAGATGTGAAAATGGTAAAATAGACTAATAAAGTTTTCTTGTTGTTTGGGGTGGAGCATGAGGTGGGGAGAAAGTATGTTAAATGAGGTCTTTAGAGGCCATGAGTGTAGAGTAGTGTGAAGTGAGCACAAAAATTCAGTAAACTTAGAGGGTGACAGTATGTGGTGACTCTAGTAGGACTATGTGGTGACCCACGTTACACTTCCTGCACAGACTTAGGGAAAATTTTTATGGAAATGTCAAGTTAGTGTTCGTGTTGGTTGGGAAGTGATGGAGGAAGGCCCAAGCTCACCACACTATGAAAGCCAAGCTTCCAAGACCAAGACCGTCTAGCCTTCCAAAAGGAGCGTCTAGCCTCACAAGGAGTGTCTAGCCTCACAAAGGGAGCGACTAGCCATGATGAGGAGCGTCTAGGCCAAGGCTACATGAGGAGCATCTATGAAGAGTCCTAGACCGTCTAGCTTCACACACACAAGGGCCAAAGCTACGGTTTGGGAGAGAAGAGGCTTTGTTGCATAAAAGGCCCATTAGGGGTACTTAGTAAGATAGGTAGTGTAGAAAGAACTTTGTGAAGGAAACCTTCTAGAACCTAGGGTTGTGTGGCCGGTCATTGCATGGCACATGGCTTAGAATTTAGATTTAATTTTGGTTTTCTTTTCCTTAGAAATGTAGCTTAACATTTAAGCCCAAATAGCCTATAAATAGGAAGGCTATCTCTTTGTATTTGACAAGTTTATTTGAGTATTGTTATGCTGCCCATTTTGTGCACTAGCTTTACTTCTCCTAGAAATCTAGGCTATAAACTTCACTCCCTTCACCTTTCTTCATAGAGCTGGCCGAACCTCTCTAATCCCTACTCATCATGCACCTTCAAAGCCATCACAACTCCTAGGAGGGCTTTGTTTCACTCACCCATTGCTTCCGCCCCATTTTTCACTACTTTGATTCAAGAAGAACACATGAAATGCCATCATTTGGTATCATGAGCTTTTGGTTCTTCAAGATGAGTAGCTTGTCTTTTTAATTTCAGTTCTTCTTTATTTCATCTTTGTCATTTCAATTCCTTACTTGTCTTGCTGTTTTTATATTTTAATTTGTTCTTGGTGTGCTTTGTGGAAGATCCAACCCAAGCACTCTTGTTCATTTGATCTTGAACAAGTTCTTGTGCAATTTGTGATAGGATTCCATACACCTTTGTGTTGCTATTTTGTTTTAGGCTTTGATTCTTTATTGCTTTCATTATTTTGCTTCATATTATGCTTTGAGTCTTTAATTTTCTGAATCTATACATGTTTTGTCAAGTCATGTTCATCCATATTGTCATCAATTCTTAGTAGTCCTATTTTTTTGGCTTGATTGTTTCTTGTTTTGGGTCTCTTTATATTGCTTTAATCTGCTGTTATTTTGATCCTTTGGTGCTTTTTATTTTTAGTTTGAGTTCATAATTGTGTCTTAGTTCTTACACAATTTCCATTCTCACTTTTCCATTGTGTTAATTTTGGTTATCTTGCTGTTTTCTTCCCGTTTTCCAGATTTCCCCTGTATCACCTCTCTGTTCTGGGCTGTTTTGTTTAACAAAAATTTTCTACCCATAGGAAAATTCTGAATTTCTGGAAAATGCAAGTTTAAGGTGTTATAGAAAAGACAAAAAAAGAATGAGGTCAAAAGGAGCAACAGAAAAAAAATGATAAATCTCACAAAATCAGAGTGCAAATCTTGAGCGTTACAGCTGGCCTAACTGCACACCAAATTTGCAAAAATTATTAAAAAAAAATGGTGCATGCGTTTTAGGTGATTCCAAAGCCAAAATTTAGCTAAGATCCTGAATTTTCTTGTATCCAAATTTCAGAAACAAATCTTACAATTACAGCTCAGCATAAATCGGGGAACAAACACGTTTTTCTGGCCCACAACATTTTCCAGTGGTGCTGTTTTTTTTTATTTGGTCATCTACTCTAGTGCTTTTCTTTAGGAATTCCTTTTGTGTGCCAACTTTTATTGAGTACCTTTAATTGTTTGCTTTAATTTCTTGAATCTCTTTCTAAGTTGTCATATTATAAATCCTTTTGGTGGTACTGTTTTCTTTCAATTAAATTTGTTTCTTGCTTTTGTTTCTTGACCTCTCAATTTGGGTGCTGGAATTTAATTCTCTCTTGGTGCTTATGTGCATGGAATTTGACTTGGTTTAAGGTTAAGCCCTTGTGAATAGGTGCTGGAAATTGGAGAATTAAAGCCAACTTTCTAAGGAGGAGTCAAAGCTAAGGCGAAACAAGCTTCTTGAAACAAACACTACAAACACCTAGAAGATCAACAATCAAGACAACAATGAAAGTGCACTAACCAAAAAGAGGAACAACAAAGGGGGTTTTCTTATCTCCTTTACAACTTGGTTTATTGTTAATTACCTCTTTTAAATTACGTTTTAGACGGTGAGTGTGTCTTCAAGGGCTCAAAGTGTCCAAGAAGCCTCACCTAGGGCCGAATAGCATAGTCATTTTGCTTAGTAATTTGTTGCTTGTTTGAACTTGTATTTCTTTTGTTTTGGTAGAAACGTTTTGCATGTTTAGTAGTGTTTAATTTTGTGCTATACCGACTAGTTTGCTGCATATCTAGCTTACATAGTTTTCTTGCTTTTTGATTTCTCAACTTCTTGTGTTCTAAGTGTTCTACTAAGAGAAAATTTTGTGTGAAGTCATTGGAGGAAAAGTTTTTGGCAAGGAAAAGGCTTGGTACTTAAGTAGTCCATTGTGACTCACCTCCCTTACCTGGAAAACTCCCTTCTCTAACTTTCCTAAACTTTCTCCAAGTAAAACACCTATATACACAAAGTTTTAGCCATGTCTTCTTCCTCTCACTCTCCAAAGTCTATAGAAAGTGAAGTAAAATCTTTGAAAACTCTTTTAAAAGAAGTATCCCAAGCGGTACAATTGATCTCTTTTAGACAATTGGAGAATGAGAACAAAATCAATGAGTTGGCTAAAGCTCAAGAAGAGAAGTCACAAAAATCACAAAAATAAAAAAAAACTCATGCATCCCATTCTCAAAGTATTGAGTCTCTAGGGGAGGGAAGCCTTAGAATTAATGATTATTACCAACCACCCCCTAGAAGAACTAGGCAAAGGGAACAAGAGGTGCCAAGGGAAACTAGAGTAGACCTACCTCATTTTCATGGAAAGGAAAATGTAGAAATATATCTAGATTGGGAGATGAAGGTAGAGCAACTTTTTGCTTGCCATAGGGTAAGTGAGGAACGTAAGGTACCCTTAGCCACCCTTAGTTTCCAAGGAAATGCTATGTATTGGTGGACCTCTTTAGAGAGAGACCGACGTCTTCATAGGGAACCTCCCATAGAATATTGGAATGACCTTAGGGGAGCCCTAAGACGTCGACATATACCTTCTTACTACCATAGGGAGTTGATGGACAAGCTCCAAAGACTCCAACAAAAGAATATGAGCGTAGAAGAGTATAGACAAAAGATGGAGCTCTACATGATGAGAGCCTCCATTAGAGAAGAGGAGGAAACCACCATATCTAGGTTCCTTAGTGGCCTATCACTTGAGATAAGAGATAGAGTAGAACTATTACCCTATCAAGACTTGAATGATTTGGTTCAACTTTGCATTAAAGTTGAACAACAAAATTTGCGCAAAACTTCAAGTCAAAGGGTAGGTTCTTACTCCAACTCTTATCCCAAGAAAGACTTTAAAAGGGAGGGTAGTACACCTAGAGACGAACCCAAAGAAACTACCAAATCCTTAGTGAAAGATGCCTCCACCCCATACATCCGTGCTAGGGACACCAAATGTTTTAAATGTTTTGGAAGAGGACATGTGCAAGCACAATGTCCAAACCAAAGAATTTTGTTTTTAAAAGGAAAAGATGAATACACAAGTGGTGAAGATGAACCTAGTACCCAAGAAAAAGGGGAAGGAGAAAGGATAAATCCTTTGGAGGGGGACTTATTGATGATTCAAAGAATCCTCCACAATCAACCTAGTGCACCCATTGAGACACAACGAGAGAACATTTTTCATACTAGATGCAATGTTTTAGAAAATATATGCTCTCTTATTGTGGATGGTGGGTCATGCTGCAATTGTTGTAGCACTAGATTGATTGAAAAATTACAACTACAAGTAGTTCCTCATCCACAACCTTACAATTTACAATGGATCAATGAGGATGGAGAACTACGTGTAGACAAACAAGTCGAAATCAAGTTTTCTATAGGCAACTACAAAGACAATGTTTTATGTGATGTAGTACCTATGGAAGCTTGCCACATCTTATTAGGTAGACCATGGAAATTTGATAAGAAAACCTCACATAATGGTCTAACTAACGAGATTTCTTTTATCCACAAGCATAAAAGGTTTGTACTTAGCCCTTTACCACATTCCCAAGTGGTAAAAGACCAAATACAAATGAAACACAAAAGGGATGAAGAAAAAATAGAAAAAGAAAAAAATTTTGGGAAACAAAAGGCGTGGGAGAATAGTGTTCCTTCCCACAAGGTCATTCAACAAGTCAAGCATATTGAAAATACCTTTACAAACATGCTTCTTGTTGAACAACCTAGCCTTTCCTTTTGTAAAGGAACACTTGCAAGCATGAGCACAAAAGAAAAGTCCTTACAAGAAGCTTGCATAGATCAAGAAGGAGAACTCATGGGACAAAAGAAAGTTGATCAAACGCTAGAGCTTTTAAGAGGAAACCTTTTGTCACCCATGAGAAAAGAGGTTCAAAGACATTACTTTAAGTACAACTCATGTTTTCAAACTACACCTAAAGTAAAGTCTCATGAACTCTATACTCCTTCACCTTTTGCAAATGGTCCTTGGGAAGATACAAATTTCATTTTAAAACTCCCTAGGACAACAAAAGGTTTTAATTCAATCTTCATGGTTATGGATAAACTCTTCTCTAGAGAAGTGATACATCTTCATGGTTTATTTTCAAGCATAGTATTGAATAGAGCTCCAACTTTCGCAAACCATGATTTAAGGATTTCCTTTGGAAAACTTGCAACTAAGTTGCACACTTTAAATGCTTATCATCCTCAAACGCATGGTCAAAATATTTTTAAAAATATAGCTCTTTCTATTATGCCTAGAATAATCATGAAGTGCACACACAATTTTAGAGATGAGCAAACATACCATCAAGTAGTTCACAAAACTACTTCTACTTTTAAAGTTATGTGTGTGCTCAATCATCTTTCTTCTTTTAAGTTGTTACCATCTCCTATAGGATTTATGCCTCAAGAGAAGGTAACCACAAATGACCATTTTAAAATACAAAAGATGATTAGAGGCCACACACAACCCTTAAAAAAGAAATCTTGTCCAAGGTTGCCAACACCAAAAGACAAACAACAATGGCAACCTAGTAAAATTAATTTGCAAACTAACACCTATGCTTTATTTGATTATTTCTATAGGTGGACGTTTGATCCAGGAGGACAAGCTTTGAAGAAACAAGATGCTGCTATCCGAGATCAAGCCTGAAGGTCTGAGGATAGATCTTCTCAAAAGCCGGAGGAGATGATGGACACCATCCAGCCACAACCACCCCCTAAGCAAAGCCTTGGATTTGAGGACAAATCCTTTTCAAGAGGGAGGGGATGATGGAGGAAGGCCCAAGCTCACACTATGAAAGCCAAGCTTCCAAGACCAAGACCGTCTAGCCTTCCAAAAGGAGCGTCTAGCCTCACAAGGAGTGTCTAGCCTCACAAAGGGAGCGACTAGCCATGATGAGGAGCGTCTAGGCCAAGGCTACATGAGGAGCATCTATGAAGAGTCCTAGACCGTCTAGCTTCACACACACAAGGGCCAAAGCTACGGTTTGGGAGAGAAGAGGCTTTGTTGCATAAAAGGCCCATTAGGGGTACTTAGTAAGATAGGTAGTGTAGAAAGAACTTTGTGAAGGAAACCTTCTAGAACCTAGGGTTGTGTGGCCGGTCATTGCATGGCACATGGCTTAGAATTTAGATTTAATTTTGGTTTTCTTTTCCTTAGAAATGTAGCTTAACATTTAAGCCCAAATAGCCTATAAATAGGAAGGCTATCTCTTTGTATTTGACAAGTTTATTTGAGTATTGTTATGCTGCCCATTTTGTGCACTAGCTTTACTTCTCCTAGAAATCTAGGCTATAAACTTCACTCCCTTCACCTTTCTTCATAGAGCTGGCCGAACCTCTCTAATCCCTACTCATCATGCACCTTCAAAGCCATCACAACTCCTAGGAGGGCTTTGTTTCACTCACCCATTGCTTCCGCCCCATTTTTCAGGAAGGATCATGAGTGTGAGGAGAAAATGGGTTAAATGAGTTCTTTAGAGGTCGTGAGTGTAGAGCAGTGTGAAGTGAGCATAAAATTCAGTGAACTTAGAGGGTGTCAGTATGTGGTGACCCTCGTAAGAATATGTGGTGATCCACATTACACTTCTTGCACAAACCCAAGGAAATTTTTTCTAGAAATGTCAAGTGAGTGTTCGTGTTGTTTAGGGAGGATCGTAAGGGCGGGGAGAAAGTGGGTTAAATGAGTTCTTTAGAGGCCATGAGTGTAGAGCAGTGTGAAGTAACCACAAAATTCACTCAACTTAGAGAGTGACATTATGTGGTGACCTAGAGAAAATTTTTCTAGAAATGGGTAATGATTGTTCGTGTTGGTTTTAGTGGGGCATAAGGTGGGGAGAAAGTGGTTTAATTGAGGTCTTTAGAGGCCATGAGTATATAGCAGTGTGAAGTGGACACAATCTGTTTGTTTGTACTATAACTTATTTTGTACATAACCTCAGGTCATTCTGTTATTTCTACTATAACTTATTCCAATATTTTTATTCACTAAATTGTTTATACATCAAGATGTTTTTAAGTCATCTTTGTTATTTCTTTGCAAGTAAAAAACAACGCTCTGAGTAAATATTGACGAATGCGACAATGTATTCAGGATAGAGTTTATGAATGGCATGTGTACAATTTTGTTATGTATTCTCGAACAATGGTGGTAGATGTTCAGTTACCCACTTAATGCAATGGGTGGGTTGTATATGTTTGTATGTAAATTTTGTGATGTATTAAATATATTTTGTAAGATAAAAGTGTGCATGATTATCCCAAAAATATATATTTTTTACAAAATGTTATGTTTTTTCTTCTTTTAAAAATCATTACTCAAATATTTATTTTGGTAATAAGAATGCGAAAGATTTTTCTAAATCCAAGAATTATGTGAGTGCTTTTAGCAGTGATACATTTAACTTGACACACCTAATTTGGTTCCACCCAAAGGCCAAGATTACTTGCATTTAAGCACTGATGTTTTTTCGTTTGCACTTAATAATATCATTCGAGCCAAACATGTCCAGTGGTGAAAGGGTATGTTTTCGATCACACTAAAATTAATGCCTTGAACAAATTCCATCGATTGGTGAAGGGGTGCAATTTAGCTTGCACTAAAAATATTGGATTCAGCCAAAATGATCCACTGATTGAGAAATCAACAATCACAAGTGCAATAATGAGAGAGAGAAGGAAGCGTAACCTGATTGAGAAATATTGTCTCACTCCAATATTTTGAGTGTAACCTTAAAAGCACCCCCTCAATACTGCATATTTTGGATCAATAAAATAGTTGTAGTGCAATCTAAAGTTGACCCTTTCAGCACTGGACCATTTTCGCTTAATCCATATTTTTTGGTGCAAGATAAACTGGACCCGTTCCGCACTGGACCATTTTTGCTTAATCCATTTTTTTTTTTGTGCAAGCTAATCCAGACACGTTTAGCACTGGACCATTTTCGCTTAATCCATATTTTTTGGTGCAAGCTAAACTGGATGCGTTCAGCACTGGACCATTTTCGCTTAATCCAGTTTTTTTTTTTGTGCAAGCTAAACTGGACTCATTCAACACTGGACCCTTTTCGCTCAATCCAAATTTTTTGGTGCAAACTAAACTTGACACGTTCAGCACTGGACCATTTTCGCTTAATCCATTTTGTTTGGTGCAAGCTAAACTGGACCCGTTTAGCACTGGACCGTTTTTGTTTAATCCAATTTTTTTGGTGCAAGCGAAACTGGACCCGTTCAGCACTGGACCGTTTTCGCTCAATCCAAATTTTTTGGTGCAAGCTAAACTGAACCCGTTCAACACTGGACCATTTTCCCTTAATCCATTTTTTTCTGCAAGTTAAATTGGATCCGTTTAGCATTGGACCATTTTCGCGTAATCCATTTTTTTTTGTGCAAGCTAAACTGGACCCGTTCAGCACTGGACCGTTTTCGCTCAATCCAAATTTTTTGGTGCAAGCTAAAATTGACCCGTTCAGCACCGGACCATTTTCGCTTAATCCATTTTTTTTGGTGTAAGCTAAACTGGACCTGTTCAGCACTAGACCATTTTCGCTTAATCCATTTCTTTTTGTGCAAGCTAAACTGGACCGTTTTCGCTCAATCCAATTTTTATTGGTGCAAGCTAAACTGGACTCGTTCAGCACTGGACCATTTTCGCTTAATCCATTTTTTTTTTGTGCAAGCTAAACTAGACTCGTTCAACACTGGATCGTTTTCGCTTAATCCATTTTTTTTGGTGCAAGCTAAACTGGACCCATTCAACACTGGACCGTTTTCGCTCAATCCAAATTTTTTGGTGCAAGCTAAATTGGACCCGTTCAGCACTGGACCATTTTCGCTCAATATATTTTTTTCGGTGCAAGCTAAACTGGGCTCGTTCAGCACTTGACCGTTTTCGCTCAATCCAAATTTTTTGGTGCAAGCTAAACTGCACCCCTTCACCACTGGATCGTTTTAGTGTGACCGAAAAGACACCCCTTCACCATTGGACATGTTTGGCTCGAACAACAAATACAAGAAATCTTGGCCTTTGGGTGGAACCAAATTGGGTGTGTCAAGTGAAAATACATCACTGCTAAGAGCACTCACATAATTCTTGGATTTAGAAAAAATTTCAGCATTCTTATTCCCAAAATAAATATTTGAGTAACGATTTTTAAAAGAACGAAAACATAACATTTTGTAAAAATATATTTTTTGGGGATAACCATGTACACTTTATGTTACAAAATATGTTCAATACGGTCACAAAATTTTCATACAAACATATACAACCCACCCATTGCATTAAGTGGGTGACTGAACATCTACCACCATTGTTCAAGAATACATAACAAAATTGTACACATGTCATTCATAAACTCCATCCTAAATACATTGTCACATTCGTAAACATTTGCTCAGAGTGTTGTTTTTTACCTACAAAGGAATAACAAAGATGACTTGAAAACATCTTAATGTAGAACAAATTTGGTGAATAAAGAGATTGAAATAAGTTATAGTAGAAATAACAGAATAATCTGATGTGCACTTCAGTGGTGTGAACTATTCAAACTACTATCTAATGATGTTAAGAGCGAAACAAACCCAATAGAACGACTGCTTGAGACCTAAGAATGGATACAATATCATTAGTTATTATTACATATTATTCAAAGTTTATACATCATTTGAAACGGTTAAGTTCTCTAACAACATATATTTTTTGTACGTACCCCCTCAACTGTATTACGTATCCCATTGAATGTATTTAGGTTGACTTCAGTTAAACCCATGACCCTCGAACACATAACTTCTGAATTGGCAGGCTCGTATGTGGCCTATAGCAAGTACAAGTAACTTCAATTTAAAAAATCTTGTGCATAGTTATATGGATAAGAACTGTTTTAAGAAATGGAAATTAAATTGAATGTCAAATATGTTATTCTTTTTACTAAAAGTCACTAGGGTCACCACAACCAGTCACCCTCTAAGTTTAATGAATTTTTGTGCCCACTTCACACTGCTCTACACTCATGGCCTCTAAAAACCTCAATTAAACCACTTTCTCCCCACCTAATGCCCCACAACCAACACGAACACTCATTTCCCATTTCAAGAAAAAATTTCCCTGGGTATGTGCAGGAAGTGTAATGTGGGTCACCACATATTCCCTCTAGGGTCACCACATAGTGTCACTCTCTAAGTTAAGTGAATTTTGTGGTTATTTCACACTTTCCTACTCTCATGGCCTCTACAGAACTCATTTAACCCATTTTCTCCCCACCTCATGCCCCTCCCTAACAAAGAGGAACACTCACTTGGCATTTCCAAAAAACGTTTCCTTGAGTATGTGCAGGAAGTGTAATGTGGGTCACCACATATTCCTACTAAGGTCACCACACACTATCACCCTCTAAGTTCAGTGAATTTTGTGCTCACTTCATTGGGGTCTATCTCTCATGGCCTCTAAAGAACTCATTTAACCCACTTTCTCCCCACCTCATGCCCCTCCTCAACCAAGACGAACACTGACTTCATATTTCCAGAAAAAAATTTTCCCTGGGTCTGTGCAGGAAGTGTAATGTGGGTCATCACATATTCCTACTAGGGTCACCACATACTGTCACCCTCTAAGTTCAGTGATTTTTGTGCTCACTTCACACTGCTCTACACTCATGGCCTTTAAAGAACTCATTTAACCCATTTTCTCCCAACCTCATGCCCCATACCAACCAAGGCGAACACTCACATGAAATTTTCAGAAAAAGTTTCCTTGGGTCTGTACAGGAAGTCTAATGTGGGTCACCACATATTCCTACAAGGTCACCACATACTATCACCCTCTAAGTTTATTGAATTTTGTGGTCACTTCACACTACTCTACACTCATGGCCTCTAAAGAACTCATTTAACCCACTTTCTCCCCACCTTCATGATCCTCCCTAACCAACATGAACACTCACTTTAAATTTCCATAAAAACTTTCCATGGGTTTGTGTAGGAAGTGTAATGTGGGTCACCAAATATTCGTACTAAGGTCACCAGATATTGTTACCCTCTAAGTTCAGTGAATTTTTGTGCTCACTTCACACTACTCTACACTCATGGCCTCTAAAGACCTCATTTAACCTATTTTCTCCCTACCTCATGCCCTACCCCAACCAACAAGAAAACTTTATTAGTCTATTTTACCATTTTCACATCTAAATTCAATAATTTAACATAATATAATCTTCATTTTGCATAGATAATCACAATATCTTATTAAAATTTCAGAATTATTTGGCATTTTGCTACTAATGGAATACTTTTGTAATGTGGTTCATGAATCACGAGTTACATAGTATAGTGGTACAATTTATCACAAAACAGTTTGTTGAGAAAAACATGAATTGGGCAGTTTTTGTCTCTTGATTATTTCCCAGTAATAGCAAACTCTTGGCTACCCTTGTGTTTGATTATAATATGTTCTTATATATTTAATCTGCACAGAGAACAAAAATAAGGTTTTCTTACCATAACTTTCAACTAATGAACTTGTTTATGTGCATACTATAATGGAAGTGGGTTCTTCTTAGATTAAAATATGCAAAGATAACTTCACAAAATCATATTTCCATTTCTAAAGTAATAGTTGGGAATAAATTAGGAACATACAATTTCAACCATCGAGATTAAACAATTGCCTTAAAAAATTTGGTTTCTCATCAACCTAACATTCCAAAGAAAGACTCTGCATTATTTACATACCAAAACACATATATGCAATAATCACTCACAGGATTAACAAATTCCAAAGAATCATTCTACCTTTTTTATACATTAAGGCACATATATGCAATAATCACTCACATGATTATCTATCTAAAGCAAGACTATGCATTTTGTCTATATGTTCAACAATGACTGAATTCACAATAGAGTCTCCATATTTGGACAACTCATACCAACATCATTTTTCTTCACAATATCATAGCTTCAAAAAAGGCATTTTTGGGAGAAAAAATTTCTGAAAAACCATGCATATTTACAAAAACTAAGGACACCAAAATATATACGGTTTAAGAGTATATTCTACAAAAAATCATCATACTCCAGAAAAATAAGAAAATACTAAACACAAACAAAATGTATTACCTTTGGTCACCAATACCACCACCCAACCACTGTCAAAACAGTCGCACCCACCTCCACGACAAACCACCGTCAAAACAGCCGCACCCACCACGACGACCAACCACCGTCAAAACAGCCTCACCCACCACGACGACCAACCACCGTGAAAAGAGGCGCACCAGCCACTACCACCATCAACGTTCGAAGAGAATGCTTGAGGAGAAGGTGGAAGAGGATGTGGAGGAGAAGAGCGGAAACGGAAAACTGAGATGTGCAACCCCAATTTCTAACCTAAAATCAGAATGTCACCAAAGACACCCAAATTTCCTCTTTTCAGAATTTTCTTTGCCAGGTCTCCTTCTCCTATGCTCATCTTCACGGCCAACATCATTTGAAGAAGCTCTTGAAGATGGTCTATGAGAATGATGTCCGTCATGGATAGAAGGAGATGGTCTAGTTTGTTGGACCTCCATCTTTTGCAATTTCTCCTCCAACCGTCTAATTGTTCTTTGAGCTTCATGTAATTCACCAATAATTGAAGCATTGGAAGGAGAATTCTGCTTGTAGGATGCATCACTTGAAAATCCAGCCATTTGTAATTAAAAACAGCAAACACACAAAAACAGCAAACAAGTTAAAAATTAGCAAAAACAGTGAGCTATAATGAAACTGCCGAAGTGAACTTAAGGCTGAAAAAGATATCACTCTCAAAGAAATAATGTTCTTGCTCCAATCTGATCTTGAGGCCTTGGAATCCTCAAATGAAATATGTCAAAGCAAGCACACCAATCTTAAGAGCAAACCACCACAAAACCAAAGAAACAATAAAGACAAACAAGAAAAGGTATAAGCAAGGAAAGGTAATTGCAAAAGGAATACTATATGTAAGACAAACTCAAAGAATAAGAATGAAAGACAATCAAGAAAATAAAGAACTCAATGAGAAAAGTAGGCACACAAAAGAATACCTAAGGAAAAGCACTAGAGTAGATGAAGAAAACAAAAATTTAGCTACTGGAAATTTTTTTTTTTTTTTTTTTTTTATGCAAACTGTTTTTGATATTCACTGATTTAACTGGAACGTTGTAGAGCGAACTGGATTATGAAATTTATACCACAGAAACTTCAAGATGTTAACTCAATAATGGCACTGGAATCAATTAAAAACAGTAAGCCAATTGAGAGAAATAAATTTTTTAAAATCGCTGCCAGATTACCGTAATTTTTTTCGGCAGGAATGTACACTTTTTTTATTTTATTTATCATTTTTTGTGTACTTCATATTTTTGAATGATTCTTTTTTCTATTCTTTTCTAACACTTTGAATATCTCAAATCCAGAATTTCAGAATTTTACAGTACGTAAATCAGTTGCAATAAGGAAAAAACAGTAAGCACTTTTTCAGAAACAGAGGAATCCTAATAGGAATAAAAAACAGGATGATGAACTAGCAAAGACATAATAGAAAATGATGTATTGGAACTTGTATAGGTCTAGAATACAAGTATGAACTCAATTCTAAAAAGAAAATGCACAAAGGATCAACATCAAATCAGAAAATTATATGACACCAAAGCAAGAAACAATCAAAACAATAAAAGTACTACTAGAAGTAATGACATATATGGAATAACATGACTAAGACAAAACTTGACATGATTCAAAAATTAAAAGACACAGCACAAATTGTAACAAATGAAAGGAAGCTTAAGGTAAACTCTAGGAAGGATAATGTCATTCCAAAAGAGCAACCATACTCATAAGAATTATGAGTGCCATAAACCTTTCCACAAACACTTGGAGCAAAAGAAAAACAGCAAGAATACTAAATTAAAATTCTAAAACAGAAACTTAAATTGCAAGAAATTAAAAAGAGCTCTTGAAATAAAGTGCACACAACTCAACAATTAAACAAGAATGAACCTAAGACTCATGATACCACATGATGTGATTCCAATAGCCACATAGAACAAGATTCTTGACACTTTGAGGAATCACCTTGAGCTGGAAAATATAGAGGCACTTTCTTAGAAGTTGGATCATGGTTCTAAAATCAAGAACTCACCAATAACAAGTACCAAATCCCAAACTCATTTGGATGAACCAAATATTGTCAAATTGAATCAACAAAGGAAAATAAAAAGAAGAGACCGAACAGAATTGAATCAAAAATCAAAAGTACCGAACAGAAATAAGAAACAAACAGAATATAGGTGCTGGAAAATTAGAGGAACCGAAACAACAACAACTCAAAACTCAAGGCAACATGAACAAATTGAAGAAGAAGAAAGGAAGGAGAAGAGAATGCTCATGAAGATGGAAGATAGGTTGGATGATCACGCCACTAGAAGTATGGATGCTCCTAGATGAGTGTGCAAGCCGCCACTTGAGGAAACCATGGTCCTTCAAGATAAGACTAGAGTAGAAGCTCAAAAGCTCTCCAAATGCTCACTCCAATTTTGAGTATAGTTTCTTTAGATGAATTCAAATCTGAAATTTACAAGGAAGGCACCTCTATTTATAGCCTAAGGTGCTGAAAAATGAAAGCTAAAACAATTCAAAATTCCCTCCAAAACAAGCTAGAACCGGCGCCTATTTGCAAAGCAAGGAAGGTGTGATCCTTTCCTTCACTTTGGCACCCCCTATTCTACTCCTACACCTATCTACTAATACACCCCCCTAAAGCTCCTAACTAAAGCCTAAAAGATGCTATAACAAAAGAGGTTTCTAAGGTTTCCCTCTAAGCACCTTCAACTAAAGACACTACAAAAAGAGAAAATAAATGTCCTCTAGCTCCCAAGGCTTTGAACATGCTTCTTGTAATCCTTTGAGGTGGACTTTGACCTCCATGGGCGACCTCCATTTGTGCCTCCACCTCTTCTTGAGCTTGATGAGTGGCCTCCATGTTCTCTTGGGCTTGATCTCCATCAAGTTGTATGCTGGAGCAACGAATTTGGGGTTGTTCAAATATCGGGACTCATAATAAAAATAAGCGCTTCAGTATTTGTGTGATCGTATTCATAATCTTATACTCAATTTTTTTTTAAAAAGAATATTTTTTGGAATAAATTTACATAAGTAGTCAATAGGATTGGTGTATACTTTAAACTTCCTCCATTTATCTATATATAAAAAGGAAATTCTCCTCTTTAACTGTTTTTAATTTTTTTTTCTATTTTATTCTTATATTTATGTTTGATTTTATTTCATTATTATGATTATTTCGTCATTATATCATTGCCACAAAATAGTTTTGTATTTGAAAACAGTTTTCCAGAAGCAGTTTCCAATGAGCAGTTTTCCAGGAGAAAGGCACAAGAAAATGGGAGTCGTGTGTTGTGCTCTCTTATTCTCCTTTTCACATAATGGAAGAGTTTTATTTATATGGGAGAATCAAACCAAGCTTTGGGAGAATCAAACCAAGGCTTAACCCCGAACTTTACTTAACAGTCGTCCATGGCCTCCGGCTACAACCATGATTTATTGTGCAATGATCGCCATTGTGAAATGCTTGGATGGTTCCTTTTCTGATAATGAATCGTCACATCCCGATGATGACAATGTCGAGGAGGGAGAAATTATTGAAAAAGACGATATTGCAAAACTATATGTTAGTCTTGCCAAGATCAAAATGTTCAATACAACAACGCAAATCAAGTATATTAGATTAAAATTTTGTAAAATTTATTTATTTTAAAGTCATTAGAATTGTCCATCGTGTTGTTGAGAGAAAATATTTTTATATATTAGATATTTCAATTTATCCACTCTAACTTAGTTTTCCTCCACAATATGTAAATTTCGTTTTCCACCTTGATTATAAAATTCGTCAAGAAACTTATGAGATTTTCAATAAAAATAAATTAAAATAAATTTTAAAATAAATTAAATTTTTTTTATATAAATTTATAATTATAATAAATATATAAATTTATATTGATGGAAACACTCTTAAGTTAAAAGAGTAGTTATATATGTATGTATATATATATAATTTATAAAAAAATTGGAAAGTTTTCTTTCTTAAAGAAAGAATGGTTAGAAAAATATTTAAAACAAATTATAAATAAAAGATTATTGATATTGAAAATTATCACACTTAATTAATGCAGTTTTACGAAGACTATGTACAATACAGTTTCCAAACCGAAACCAAAATAAAAACAAAAACCAAACCTGTAGGAAGACAGCGTAGAAAGAGTATAAAGAGAAAAAGAATATCTGAAATATTATTGATTTTTTAAATTTATATGAAAAATACGTAAATGCAACAAATATATGGTGAGTGGTTTATTTTGGTTAATTAATCGTATAATTGGTTATTAGAAGAGTGGATAAATATAGAGGGGATTAAGGAGTGGTATCTTTCGGGATTAACCCAATATACACTAATCACCAAATATTTAGGCTCCATCAGGTTTCCAATTACTAACTCAACAACTATATCACTCTTTTTTATGCATTATCCAACAATCATATTTTTGAATAAAAATTTTCACATATGATATGATTTATACCTATTTGAATATTTTTTAAACTTTTTATACAACGGTCAACCTAACCGTTTTGTGTTTTAACTTTGCAAGGATTTCGAGAGGAATTTAAGCTAGGGTAAAAAAAGATGTAGAAGAGGAAACACAAAAAATAATATGAAAACAATGTGTTTATTTATTATTTATTTTTTTTCCTGTGTGCCTCTTTTAGTAAAGGAAATAGATGGTGTCAATGTTTAAACTTAATGTACTTACATATCAAAATATAAAATATTAAGAATAAAAACAGCATTTAACTTTTTTTTTTTACTTGAAAGTAATTCATCTGGAAAATATTATTTTTGAAATAATGATTTATTTTTTGCTTAGTAGCTAACATAGTATTAATCACTTATTTTAAAAAAATAATTGTATTAAATGTTGAATATTAAAAATAAAAAAAATAATTTAATTATTTACACACTTGTTATATAAATTTATAATTTATATATATAAATGATAAAAATAAAAAATCAGATATGCAGACACAACCGTATCTGTGTTCCGCTAATATATATAAATGATTTGAAAATAGTTCCCAATGTCTAACTTCAATTAGTGTGAATTATAAAAAAATATTAAAATATTAAAAAAATATAAAATAAAAATATCAACCTAATCTATTAGGTTGAACCTTTAAAACTTTGTGATTTATGAATTTCTATTATGAATAAAAATATGTAAAAATAAGATTAATCCTTGCCTAATTTTTTTTTTTTATAAAACATCTTTTATCTTTAGAATAACATAAATTCTGATTTCTTTTATTGTAAACGAAAATACGCGGAAATAAGGGCAATCATTGTGACACAAATAAAAAATTCCAAATTTTTTATTTTTTATTTTTATGTGCATTTGTGTTTTTTTTTTAAAAAAAAATAAATATTCTAAAAAATCACATTTATTTTACATATGTAATTAAAGGTTCTTAGGAAGTTGTAGGGTGATAATATGTTTCCGACATATATAACATACTTTGAGACCCTAAATCTATTTTTGTAGATTTTTTTTTTATTTCTCATAATTTTTCATATCTTTTGTTTTTCAAAGAGTTTGATTGTGATCCGGTTGCAATATAATGTCTCTTGTTATATAAGTTTTCCAATTTCTAATTTTTTTTTGTTCAATTATACTATTAGTGAGAAATTGAAAATTTAATTTGATATACAAGATTATACATGGATGAATTGCCACACGACGGTGATTGCTTGATTGAATATCCTTTTGCTTTTGTATTTTATAAAATGTGGAGGGTGGTTGTCGTGGGATATTCTCCTATTTTTCTTTACATTCTATGACATAATATACCTTTTTTAACATTAGTATCATTGTTTTTCTTAAATTATGTTTGACTTCCTAACTAATTGACTTTGAAATTTTGAAGAGAAACTTCTCGGAAAGAGTTTATGTTTAAAGATGGTAAGTTTATCTCTTTAGTTTTGGGGCATTGAGTGTTAATTCGAAAACCATTCACTCCTTACTCCTGTGGATGTACAATTTTTGGATTTGGAAGTTGAAGGAAGCAGTGGCAATGACTAAATGAGTTAAAAGATTTCATATTCAGCTATTTCCTTTGAAAAATAGTTGATGGTGATGTAAAACAGGAAGCCAACAAATTCATAACCATAGCACATGGCCCAAAATATTATAGATGGTCCAGATGTTATACAAATATATCCGAACACATATTCACAATCTAAATTAAAAACTCGTAAACAGTTTTGTAAGAAAACTGTACGAGATATTATTCTAATGTAAGTATAAATCATAATATTTGTATTAATTAAACATATAATAGGTTCACAATATATATATATATATGTATGTATGTATGTATGTATATAACTTAATAGTTTTATGCAATCAAGGCCATGGAGTTTTAAATTATGACATTGATCTAAATCCAACTGAATTTTATTTAAATTTAAAAGCTAAGTTTTGTGTGCTTGTTTGTCCTAATATATATAAGTATTAAATTTCAGAATTGATCATTTAAACAGTTTGAAAATAACTATTGCACACCGTCTTAATTGCAATTGCCTTTAGATTTGTGAAAAGTATGTAGAGCAAAAAACCGTTATGATCTCATTGATTATTACATTGACAGTTCTGAGAGCCATTTCACATCTCATTATGACCTTTATAAAAGTTACTTTCAATGAAATTTTATACAAATATATTTATTTTAAATATATAAAAATTTATTTTTACAAATATTAAATTAGAATGAATAGCTTCAATTATAATTTATTATATAAGTTATTTTTAATTATTTTTGTAATAATTAATAATGGTGTTCTCAAGAGTTCTTCGAGTTTTATTTCTTGTGTTGGGATTTTTAGAGGTAGTATGAGACAGTTTGTTGGTTGGTTTTCTTTCTTCCTTAGAGTTCAATCGTCTATTTTTGTTGAATTCATGGGAGATATCATTGCTATTGAACAAATTCAACAGGTTATATATCGTCACTTATGGTTGGAGAGAGTTTGTTGGTTGGTTTTCTTTCTTCCTTAGAGTTCAATCGTCTATTTTTGTTGAATTCATGGGAGATATCATTGCTATTGAACAAATTCAACAGGTTATATATCGTCACTTATGGTTGGAGAGTGATTCTACCTTAGTATGCCTTTATTTCTCTTCTATGCATTTGCATCTTGTTCCTTGGATTATACATAGTAGATAGAATAAATGTTTTTCTTTCTATAAAAGGGTTGAGTTTAAAGTCTCACATATTTTTAGGGAGGATCAATGTTTTGATAAGTTTGTCTCTATAGGTTTGCTTGATCAGCTTTACTTTGTTTGGTATACTTGTCTGTCCTCTAGTCTTTACTTAGACTTTTTTTCATAATAGGTATAAACTTCATATGTATCGTTTTGTCTAGGTTCTAGGAAGTTTCTTTGTATTTTTTGCATGTATTTGGTCTAGTTTTATGTTTATTTGTTATCCTTTTCTTTTCTTTTATTGATTGTTTTATATGATGACAAATAATTGTTAAGGTTTAAGGTGTCAACCTAACTAAAATGTGAGATTTTATAGTAATAGTTAATATGAGTTTATTAAAAAAATCTTTCATTTAGAGAATATCCATAATTTTATATTTAAGAAGTATTATTCTATCTCTATGTAACTACTCATCTAAGTGTAATTATCAAACTCATATATATATATATATATATATATATATATATATATATTCATTAACAAAAAGATAGAAGTTAAACAAAGTAATTTTCTTTAATAACCGTTGCTGTGTATAATATTTCTTACATGACATCCAATGCAACCCTGTTTTCTTCCCATTCTTTCAATCCCACCAAACCTTCCAACCAATGACAAAAATGCATGTCAATGAAAGGATGGGGAATATGTTAAGATTAATTGAATTCGGCGAATACTACTTCAATATTTAATAACATAACTACTTTGTAAAAGTATACGTATTCTTAATGTCACATAATTTTAATTAGAGAAGTACATACATAAGAAGTTTGATAGATGGAACTTTTGATAGGATTTATAAATTAATATTAAAAAATAGTATAAAATGACATCTTACTAGTTTGATGTGAAGCTAGGCACTTCTTAAGAACTTTCAAAGAAATTTCTTTCGTAAAATATGAAACCAACACTACAAAAAATATTATTTGGGCCAGCGTGAGTTGAAAAGCGGATGCTTTTTATCTAGAACTTAATTTTCTTGTGTCGACCTGTGGTTAGGAAAGTGGGCTCAATCCTTTTTAGACGGAGGGTAATAAGGTCGGTTGGCTAAGCTAAATCATTTGTAATTGACAACTAAAAGTGTAGGTTGTGTTCCAAATCCTAGTAAAGTTTAAGGTAGAATTGCTTGGGACGGTGTAATTGACGCTACACTATAAAATGAGAAAGTGTGTAGTGGGATAGATCCTTGCTAAGTCCTCTCATACTAGGTGTGTCATCCACCAACAATGAAAGATAACTTTGTCGAATAAATGTAAATAATATGTTTTGATTTGAGAATTTTTCTTTTTAAATTATAGCATGGCACTTCCTTTTTATTTCATAATGTCAAATCGAACCACTCTCCTAGGTGATTCAATGTCACGTGAAAATAAAAGAAGTTTTTTTATTTAGTAGTAGTAACAGAAGAACTATATAAGCAAAGTTGTTGTAGTGATTAGCTATTGATAACATAGCTAAAATTATTTAAATTTTTTAATCACATCTTGTTGGGACGATTGAGTACAGAGGAACCTTTTAGTAAAATCTTTATATATGTTTTAATGATAACAAAAAGTTGATAAAATCTTGAAAATCTTTTAAAGATGAAACAATATGCATAGATCCAAGAAGTAGACAAAGTCTACGAAGAACTCAATTGACCAAGAGTCAAATACAATGTGTCAAACGAAGTGTGAACATCAAAGAAGCTCAAAGATAAATGCATCAGATGATGTTTCTAAAATGTGCTACGCTGCACGCAAAGAAGCATAAGTTTCACACAGACCAGACAATGATCAAATGAACATGACAGACAAAGATCATCCGTTGGATGAACTAGTGATAGGAAAGTTTTCATACTTAATCATTTCAATATTACATATGCTTTAAACGTGTTTTGATTGTGTTAAGTTATAGAAAATCATATTTGATACAAAAACACAGTGTTTCAATTAAAACCTTGGTATGTTTTCATATGAATTTCAACAAATATAATTTGTAAATATATACGTTGTCCAAAATATTGAAAACATTATGAGCTACATTAATATATCTTTGTAAAAGATATTTTGTGAAAGCACAATTGTACCTACTTAAGATTTAAATATGTGTTTGAAAATGTTTTCGAAAAATCAAGCACAAATGCATTCAATGCTTTTAAAATATTTTTTTAAATATATTGACAAATCGCTTGATATTCTAAGATATTAAGAAATTGTTATTCAGTGATATATTTTCTTTGATAATTTGAATATATTAAATCACTGATAATCACAATGGTTTCCTAATATGTTTTTAGGAACCATCAAAAGATAAAGGATAACGAGAACAAATTTCCTTATCAAGCGTCAAATTGATACTACAAGTTATTACAGAACGAGATTCATGGAATACAAATTGAAGACATTTAAGCTGCTACACATAAAAAAAGAGAATCTCGAAGGAGATTAAATTGAGAAGAGAAACAAGTGAGCATGAACATCAAAGACGCAAGACAAGAACTTTCCTTATTCATCGTTCGATAGCTAAAGGATCAGTACAACGTACAAGAGGAGCATATTAAAGAAAATATTTAAAGATCAAACAAATGACTAAATGAAGAGTGTAATTCACTCTATGGAGAACGTGATTCAAGGAGCATTAGATAAATCATATCAACGTTCCAAGAAGAGAAAGAAATTGAGAATATTTGTGACTCAACAAACAAAGCAAATGTTTCCATACTCAACATCCAAGATAAATACAATGAAAGAATTTGTGACAAAGATATGATTGAAGATTCAAGTCACAAGATTTAAAGGGTTAATGTTTACATCAGAAGATCGTAAAGGAAACAATTCAAATTGTTTCATATACTCAAAGATGTCAAGAATATAATCAAAGCAAAAGTTGCCATATTCAACTTGTGACGAGAATGAAGATAATGAACATTGCACAAAAATAAGGATACCCTCATATCACATCATTAATGATTCAACGTTCACATTAGGATTGAAAGAAGAAACAATTCCAATACAATTAAAGTCAAAGATGCAAAAGAATCAATCAAGAGCAAATATTTCCTAATTCAACGTCCAACGATTATGTGAACAAAGGAATGAATGAAAGCTTCAACGCTCACTATCTGAACCAATATATAAAGACCTTGAAGATGAAGAACACAACAACAAAGTGTAGAGCATACAAAGATTATTCAAAATGATTTAGTGTTCGTTGTATTAATGTTCTGAGAGGATATATTACATCTTCTAATAAGAGTACTTATAGTTTGGGGAGTGAGCCTTATATTGTAAATCCTTCACTATGTGAAGTTTACCCTGTGAGGTTTCATTGTTTGCTATCTTGTGGAGAGTATTTTTCTCACTTGTTGAGAGGTCTTAATCTCAGGGGAAGATTATGATTACCTGGAGAGATGTAGAATACTTGTTACATGAAGAGGTGTAGAATACTTGTTACCTGAAGAGGTGTATAATACTTAAGGCTCTTAAGCGGGGAGCTTAGGGGAACTGAATGTAGCCCAAGCTTGGGGTGAACCAATATAACTACTGTGTGTACTTTTTTTCTATCCCTTATCCTTTTAGATGTTACTTGTTTTAATTATCACTGCATGTACACAGTTTGAGTTCAGGCTCTATTCAACCCCCCCCTCCCTCCCCCCCCCCCCCCCCCCCCCCCTCTTCTAGAGCCAAATGTTCTTTCATATCTCTTCCAACATATACATTTTATTACAAAAAATGATAAACAACATAACAATCAATGATTTGATATAAAATAAAAAGATCAAATTAAAAGGTGGAAAAAGGTTTAGTTGTTTATTTACAATTTCTGTTTTGTTAAAAAGGCAAAACACATAAGTTATATGTATTTGTCATGTATGAGATCTTACTCTCTTGCATCACTCATAATGGTTGCTCTATAGTACTTGAAATCAAATGCAATGCGCACCTTGAGCTCACTAATTAGTACAATTTGTCCAGGTAATCTTAATCTCAGGGGAAGATTAGGATTACCTGGAGAGATGTAGAATACTTGTTACCTGAAAAAGTGTAGAATACTTGTTACCTGAAGAGGTGTATAATACTTAAGGCTCTTAAGCGGGGAGCTTAAGGAAACTGGATGTAGCCCAAGCTTGGGGTGAACCAATATAACTATTGTGTGTACTTTTTTTATATCCCTTATCCTTTTAGATGTTACTTGTTTTAATTATCACTGCAGGTACACAGTTTGAGTTCAGGCTCTATTCAACCCCCCCCCCCCCTTCTAGAGCCAAATGTTCTTTCATCTCTCTTCCAACATATACATTTTATTACAAAAAAGGATAAACAACATAACAATCAGTGATTTGATATAAAATAAAAAGATCAAATTAAAAGGTGGAAAAAAGTTTAGTTGTTTATTTACAATTTCTGTTGTGTTAAAAATGCAAAAGACATAAGTTATATGTACTTGTCATGTGTGAGATATTACTCTTTTGGATCAATCATAATGGTTGCTCTATAGTACTTGAAATCATTATGCAATGCGCACCATGAACTCACTAATTAGTACAATTTTTCCAGGTAATCTTAATCTCAGGGAAGATTAGGATTACCTGGAGAGATGTAGAATACTTGTTACCTGAGAAGGTGTAGAATACTTGTTACCTGAAGAGGTGTATAATACTTAAGGCTCTTAAGCGGGGAGCTTAGGGGAACTGAATGTAGCCCAAGCTTGGGGTGAACCAATATAACTACTGTGTGTACTTTTTTTCTATCCCTTATCGTTTTAGATGTTGCTTATTTTAATTTTCACTGTAGGTACACAATTTCAGTTCGAGCTTTATTCAACCCCCTTTTAGAGCCAAACATTCTTTCATATCTCTTGCAACATATACATTTTATTACAAAAAATGATAAACAACATAACAATCAGTGATTTGATATAAAATAAAAAGATCAAATTAAAAGGTGGAAAAAGGTTTAGTTGTTTATTTACAATTTCTACTTTGTTAAAAAGGCAAAACACATAAGTTATATGTACTTGTCATGTGTGAGATCTTACTCTCTTGCATCACTCATAATGGTTTCTCTATAGTACTTGAAATCACTATGCAATGCACACCTTGAACTCACTGATTAGTACAATTTGCTCACGAATATGTACTAGAAAAAGCTCTGGCATCAACTCACCCTCAAGCTCGAGCAGTTTGTTGCTCTCGCTGTTTTTCAAGTTGGTGATCCGTTGATTTAATTATATCACAATTTCATAACAGACTTCGAGACTAAAATCAACCTTTTAAAGCTTGCACATTATTTTGTTATAGTTTCTTGACATTATTATCAAAAGGAGTTGTTGTTGATTATCTTGGAGGAATCATTAAGAAGTTGTAGGCCATTAAAGAACATGTCAGATCTTAACTCATAATAAATTACGAAAATCAAAATGAAGTTTTGAAAAATGATATACTTGAGCTACATGTAGTCCAATAATAGAGATAAAAAGAAATTACTTCAGGAACATAAAATATAAAGGTTAGAAGAAAACTACATTAATAAATAAATCAAGGAAGACGATGCGAAGAATAGATGATCCAATGCGAGGTTCTTTGGCCACGACAAACTTAACAACAAATTTTACAAAGTTGAAAACATTGAGACATTTCTTTGAGTGGAAGTTATTTGAGAGTTGAGCCAAAGAAGTTTCTACAGTAAGAAGTAGTAATAACACAGTTAATGAAACAATAATGAGGAGAAAGAGCAAGAACGTAACGGAGAAAGTGCCATATTTTCTCCACCTCCATATGCTCCTCGCACAACAACAAACACCACAAACCAACCTTCTTCACAACAAGGAAACTCAAACATGCACAACCAACATTTAAATCCACAAATAACAACAGGGCAAAACCAAACCACGAGTGGAGCTTGGGAAAGAAAAAGCCAAAGAGAAAGAATAAGCCACGGAGAAAGAAGCTCAAACAAAGAAAATGAGAAAGAGAGAAATGAGAGAGATAATAAATGAGAAAGCTAGGAATTTCAAAAAACAAAAGGAAAGTGCTCAACAACCAGGCTTCATCGAGCTAGTGTCGGCCTGACCCTAGCATGGTCCAATCTAAGTTAGAGATGTCTTAGCCTTAACTACACCTAATTATGTGTAGAGTCCGTATATCCCTAGCAAAATCCTTCGCAGCCTTCACTGGACTCTTTAGCCTCATTTGTGTCCCTTTTACATCTCCATAGCCAACGTTATGCTTCAGGACATTCTTCGACCTTAGATCAACGCTTTAACCTGTTAGAATACATGGCCTTAAACAAGAGGGGGGTGAATTTTTTATAAGATATTTTTGCAAACTTTGAAAGTATAATGAAATTCAATGCTGAATTACAGAGAAAAGAATCAAGAAAACAAAGACCCAAAACTGTTTTAAGATGATATCAGAAAAAAAATCGGTTGTTTATACCAGTTAGAACTTAAACAACTTAAAAACAAAATTTAAAGAGTTAAGGGTAAGAGATAAGCACACAAGCAATTTATATTGGTTCACTCTTACACCAAGAGCTACATCCAGTCCCTAGAAACCACTGGGTAATCCACTATGCAATTAAAACCAGATTACAATCACCACACACCAAAGTAGTGACCTTGTACCCCTCAAGAAACACACTACCTTTGGCAAATCACACCAAGAGTGTTGATCTTGAACACCTCAAGAACACACAACACTCCTTGGCAACACAACTACAAAAATACAGTAATCAAGGAAAAAGGGAATAGAATACACCTGGGTATTACAAAGCTTAAAGTTCAGAATTACAACCCAATCCTATTCCACACACTTAAGAATGATCCAAAGCTCTTTCAAATCTTGGTAAAATTGTTTTGATAAACTCTTTCTCTTACTCCAAGATTAGGAGCGTAAAACCACCTTTATATAGACCAACCAAGTGATTAAAAACATTTAATAAATTAGCCAAGGTAGTTAGTGTTGAATCAAGTTTGTTCAAGCTTTGAAGAATCCAAATCCTTGAAGTTTGATGGAAGCTGGATGTGCTTGTTGTTGATGGTATGTTTTAGAATAGGATCTGGGGTAGATTATCTGTGTAAACCCACTCTTGATTGAATCCAAAGCTTAAGCATTCTTAAACCTTTTTAATTGAAAGTGTTTTTCAAACTAAGTGAAAAACAACCTGTTGTTTTATTGAAATAACCGATTGTTTTATACTTAGGTGTTTTGAGAAATGTTGAAAACTGTTTTTGATGGTTGACTTGCTGTCAAACCAAAACAACCGATTGATTCGAGCATTCAATCGATTGTTTGTTTTGGGACCATAACAGAAAATTGTTTTCTGCGTTGATTGAGCTTTAAATGATTTTATAACTGAATATGCTCCAGTTTTAAATGCTTTGACCAGTCTTTGAAAGCAATAAAGAGTTTGTTCAAATTATGTAACAAACAAGAACTGAGATTTAATAAAAGAAAAACAAATTTGAGTTTTTCACTGGTTTTTTTTTGCTTTTGAAGAGTTAAATATTGCTTTGAGATTGCTTTGATCAAGAGAGTGTGATATAAGATTTTTATCTTGTATTGATTTCAGATCTTTTTTGTAACAAGTGTAATCCTTTTGTACCTTCTGTAAACTCTATGTGTGAAGCTAAGAAGTGTTGTGTGCTCTTGAGGTTGTCAAGATCAGCATTCTTGGTGGTGTTTGTGCTGAGCCAAAGGAAGTGTGTGTCTTGAGGGGATCAAGGTCACTTCTTTGGTGGTGTTGTAAGTAATCTAAGGTTGATTACTTAGTGGATTCCCCAGTGGTTTCTGGGAAGATTGGATTGAGCTCTTGGTTTAAGAGTGAACACCAGTATAAACGTGTGTGTGCAATCTTTTTATCCCTTGAACTCTTTAATTTCAGTTTATATTGGTGAACTAGTATAAACAACCGATTGTTTTACTGGTGTTGTGCTAAATTGCTTTGTGTTTTTGGCAAACTGAATTCTTAATCAAGTTTTCTCGAAGTAATTTCATTCTAGACTTAAAAGTTTGCGAAAACCTTCTTTAAACCATTCACCCCCTCTAGTTTAAAGCCATACATTCTAACAATTGGTATCAGAGCTTGGTACTTGAAAGATACTCAAGTTTGATCCGAAAATCTTTTTCAATGGCTGGAAAACTATCTTTTGAGGAAGGTGCTTCAATCTACAAACCACCTTTATTCTGTGGTTTGAATTATAAGTATTGGGAGGCTAGAATGAAAATCTTTGTTGAATCCATTGATCAAGGAATTTGGGATTCAATCGAAAATGACCCTTTCATTCCAAAGCTTAAAAAGAATGGATCTTTTATTGCAAAACCTTGGTCTCAATGGACCAATGAAGAATTTAAGATGGCGAAGCTTGATTGTACTGCTCAAAACATAATAGCTTCTGCACTAGCTACTAATGAGTTTTTCAGGATATCAAAATGCAAATCTGCTAAAGAGATGTGGGACACACTCAAAGCTACTCATGGGAACATCAATGAATCAAAGGAAGTAAGGTCAAGAAGTCAAGCACGAAGGAAAAGGAGGAAAAACAGAAAAAGCCTCAATCTCTACTTCATGGCCAAAAAGGAAGATGACTCAAGTAGTGTAAGTTCTTCTAACTCCTCAAACTCTGAAAATTACAGTCAATTACTTCAAGTTTTTCAAGAAACACATGAAGAAGCTAACCGATTGGCCCTCTTGAACAACCGGTTAAAGGGAATGAATAGCTGGCTTGAAAACAAAGTCAAAACACTGGAAGAGGAATTGGAAAATTCAAAAACAGATTTTCAAAACCTTGAAATAGTTTACAAAAACTCCTCTTGCAAGTGTGATACTCTTATTTGTGAAAATTGCGAAAATCTTGAAAATAAAATTCATTATCTTGTTAAAACTGTGGATAAGCTTTCTAAAGGTCAATCCAACTTTGAGAATGTCTTGGCATCTCAAAACTGTGTTTTTGGAAAACTTAGATTGGGTTTTAACCCATAGAACAAGCAAGATAGATTTTCAAAGTCATTTTCAAAACTGCCAGAAAAACAACCGATTGGTCTGTCGAAACAACCGGTTGTTACATGCTTCTACTGCATTAAAAGAGGCCATTCTGCTAGATTTTGTAAAATCAGAAAATATGTTGTTCTTAGGGGCTTTATGAAGTGGATTCCCTAGTGTAGTAAAGGTTCAAATGATGAATGTAAACCAAATGGACCCACATTCATAAGGGGACCAAATCTTTGTACTTGAAAATCTTCTTTGTAGGAAACCTTGGAGGAGAGCATGCAGCAATGGTACCTAGACAGTGGGTGCTCAAAGCACATGACTAGGGACAAATCAAAGTTTCTAAGCATCTCCTTTAAGCAAGAAGGGCACGTTACCTATGGGGACAACAACAAGGGGAGGGTTCTTGGGAGAGGATCCATAGGAGACAAAGATATCTTGGTCATTCATTATGTTCTCTATGTAGAAGGATTAAAGCACAATCTGCTGAGCATTAGTCAATTGTGTGACAAAGGATATCAGGTTATCTTCAAAACAAACTCCTGTGAAATTTGTCTTCCAACACAAATGAGGTAATGTTGATTGGTAAGAGAATAAAAAATGTTTATCTTCTAGATATCTCTTCTCCTTGTTCAATTGGTTGTCTTCTATCCAAGCATGATGAGTCTTGGCTTTGGCATTAAAGAATTGCTCACATTCACATGAATCACTTGAACAAGTTAATTTCTAAAGATCTTGTGATTGGGCTGCCAAAGCTCAAGTTTGAGAAGGACCATATTTGTGAAGCTTGCCAAAAGGGGAAACAAGTGAAAAACTCTTTTAAAATAAAAAATGTTGTTTCTTCTTTAAAACCTCTTGAGCTACTTCACATGGATCTCTTTGGACCTTCAAGAACCATGAGCCTTGGTGGAAACTACTATGCTCTTGTTATTGTGGATGATTTTTCTAGGTTCACTTGGACTCTCTTCTTGGAATCAAAAAGTGATGCCTTCTCTACATTCAAGAAGCTTGCTAGAAGATTGCAAAATACAAAGAACACCAACATAGGCTCAATAAGAAATGATCATGGAGGTGAATTCCAAAATGAAAAGTTCAGCAAGTTCTGTGAAAAGATGGGAATTATGTATAATTTTTCAGCTCCAAGAACTCCACAACAAAATGGTGTGGTGGAAAGGAAGAACAGGTCCCTTGAAGAACTAGCTAGAAAAATGCTAAGTGAATCTTCTCTTCCTAAGTATTTTTGGGCAGATGCAGTTAGCACCTCTTGCTATGTGATGAATAGAGTGCTAATTAGGTCAATTCTGAAGAAGACTCCTTATGAACTCTTCAATGGAAGGAAAGCAAACATCAATCACCTAAGAGTTTTCGGTTGCAGCTGTTTTGTTCTTAACAATGGAAAGGAAAGCCTAGGGAAGTTTGATGAAAAAGCTGATCATGGTATCTTCATAGGCTATTCTCTAACTAGTCATGCATACAAAATCTATAACAAGAAGCTAATGACTGTAGACGAGTCTGTTCATGTTGTCTTTGATGAAGTGGATTGCAAAAGCATTTAAATCTCGAAGAACAGTGATGAAGAGGATGAGCAGAACATCAGTTTGGAGAAGCTGGACATCTGTGCAGAAAAAAAAAACCGGTTGATTCCTCCAAACAACCGATTAAAATTCTGCAGCAGAGTGAGTAGCCCAAAGAATGGAGGATTCCTAGAGATCTATCAGTGGAGAACATCATTGGGCAGATAAAGGAAGGTGTCTCTACACGTAGCTCCATCTCAAACTTCTGCAGGCACACTGCTTTTGTCTCTTAAATTGAACCAAAGTCAATTGATGAAGCTCTCAAGGATGAAAAATGGGTTGAAGCTATGCATGAAGAGTTGAATCAGTTTGCAAGGAATGAGTATGGTTTCTTGTCCCTAAAACAGCTGAGATGAACATCATTGGTTCGAAGTGGGTGTTCAGAAAAAAACTGGATGAGGATGGTGTGATCACAAGGAACAAAGCAAGGCTAGTTGCCAAAGGCTACAATCAAGAGGAGGGAATTGACTATGGTGAAACCTTTGCTCCTGTTGCAAGATGGAGGCTGTGAGGTTGCTGTTGGCTTTTGCATGTATGAGTGGTTTTAAACTCTTTCAAATGGATATCAAAAGTGCTTTTTTGAATGGCTACATCAATGAGGAAGTGTATGTGGATCAACCACCGAGCTTTGAAGATCATCAATATCCCAATCATGTCTTCAAGCTGAAAAAGGCTTTGTATGGGTTGAAGCAAGCTCCAAAGCAGTGGTATGAAAGGCTTAGCAACTTCCTTTTGTCTCATGGTATGAAAGGGGAATGATTGACAAGACTCTCTTCATCAAAAAGTCAAATTCTGAAATTATCCTTGTGCAAATATATGTTGATGACATCATCTTTGGTGCTACACAAGATAGTTTGTGTGAAGAGTTTGTGGCTGCTATGAAAGGTGAGTTTGAAATGTCTATGATGGGAGAATTGTATTTCTTTCTTGGATTGCAGGTTAAACAAACAAATGATGAAATCTTTCTATGCCAATCAAAGTATTGTAAAGAGATCCTCAAGAAATTTGAAATGGAGAGTTGCAAGGAAGCAAGCACACCTATGCCATCAAGCTGCTACATGGATGCAGATGCTGCTGGAAAAGGGGTAGATTAAACAAAATACAGAGGTTTGATTGGCTCTTTGCTCTATCTAACAGCAAGTAGACTGGACATTATGTTTGCGGTATGCCTTTGTGCAAGATATCAAGCAAATCCGAAGGACTCACACTTCAAAGCTGCAAAGAGAATTCTGAAATATCTCAAAGGAACATCAATTGTTGGGTTATGGTATCCTTCTCACTCTCCCATTCATTTAATTGGCTATTCAAATTCTGATTTTGCAGGATGCAAGCTAGATAGGAAAAGCACAAGTGGTACTTGCCACCTTCTTGGTTAAGCCTCATCTCATGGCATAGCAAGAAGCAAGCATGTGTGGCTCTCTCTACTGCTAAGGCTGAGTACATAGTTGCTAGAAGCTGTTGTGCACAAATCCTATGGCTCAAATAGCAACTTGCAGACTTTGGATTGCAAATCAGCAAGGTCCCTTTGATGTGTGACAATACAAGTGCTATCAATCTTACTAAAAATCAAATTCAGCACTCAAGAACTAAGCATATTGAGATACGCCATCATTTCATCAGGGATCATGTGAGCAACGGGGACTGTGATGTGAAGTTTATTGAGACAAAACTGCAGTCACTAAACCACTACCAAAAGAGAGGTTCTTCTTTTTGTGAAATGAGTTAGGTATCCTTGACCTTCAAAATCTTTCCTAAATCTGTTTTAATACCTATCAGAGTCTATTTGTGAAGACAAATAGGGGGAGAATTGATTGGTTCTTGTGTATACTTCTCTGAAATTGATTCAAACTGCAGAAATCTCTAATATTATATCTATTCCTGCTTCTGCTGATAGAAACAACTGATTGTTTCATGTAAACAACTGATTGTTTGTCTGAAATATTGTTTTCTACATGTGAAAATCTAACTTGCTGCTGTAGGAAACATTGGATTGTATATATGTTGTTTTTTACAGGAACTGCTTCAGATTCAATCAAATCCAACATAAGCAACCAGGGATTTGTCTTCATCAAATAGGGGGAGATTGTTGAATCAAGTATGTTCAAGATTTGAAGAATCCAAATCCTTGAAGTTTGATGGAAGGCTGGATGTGCTTGTTGTTGATGATGTGTTTTAGAATAGGATCTGGGGTAGATTATCTGTGTAAATCCACTCTTGATTGAATCCAAAGCTTAAGCATTCTCAAACCTTTTTAATAGAAAGTGTTTTTCAAACTAAGTGAAAAACAACCTGTTGTTTTATCGAAACAACCGATTCTTTTATACTTAGATGTTTTGAGAAAGGTTGAAAACTGTTTTTTATGGTTGACTTGCTGTCAAACCAAAACAACCGATTGATTCGAGCATTCAACCGATTGTTTGTTTTGGAACCATAACAGAAAACTGTTTTGTGCGTTGACTGAGCTTTAAATGATTTTATAACTGAATACGCTCAAATTTTAAATGCTTTGACCAATCTTTGAAAGCAATAAAGAGTTTGTTTAGATTTTGTAACAAACAAGAACTTAGATTTAATAAAAGAAAAACAAATTTGAGTTATTCACTATTTTTTTTATTTTTTTTTGCTTTTGAAGAGTTGAAGATTGTTTTGATCAAGAGAGTGTGATAGGATTTTCATCTTGTATTGATTTCAGATCTTTTCTGTAACAAGTGTAATCCTTTTGTACCTTCTGTAAACTCTGTGTGTGAAGCTACGAAGTGTTGTGTGCTCTTGAGGTTGTCAAGATCAACATTCTTGGAGGTGTTTGTGCTGAGCCAAAGGAAGTGTGTGTCTTGAGGGGATCAAGGTCACTTCTTTGGTGGTGTTGTAAGTAATCTAGGGTTGATTGCTTAGTGGATTCCCCAGTGGTTTCTGGGAAGATTGGATGGAGCTCTTGGTTTAAGAGTGAACCAGTATAAACCTGTGTGTGCAATCTCTTTATCCCTTGAACTCTTTAATTTCAGTTTATATAGGTGAACTAGTATAAACAACCGATTGTTTATGCGAAACAACCGATTATTTTTCTGGTGTTGTGCTAAATTGCTTTGTGTTTTTGGCAAACTGAATTCTTGATCAAGTTTTCTCGAAGTAATTTCATTTTAGACTTAAAAGTTTGCGAAAATCCTCTTTAAACCATTCACCCTCCCCCCCCCCCCCCCCCTTCTAGTTTAAAGCCATACATTCTAATAGTTAGTGATCCTGCCTGTTGACCGGGACGCAAGAGCCTTGTCTCGTCAAGTCTGGATCGACTTTGCGCCGTGTTAGCTTCCGTCCTTCGCTTTGATTCACCTCAAGAACCTGCAAAAAGACAGAACGGCGCCGCTGCGGCCGATCACGCTCCGACGCCCAAGTCAGCGACTGAACCACCAAAATACTAAGAGAAAACTAAGAACTTCAAGAACCGTGCAAAATTCTCTCTCAGTGTACTCAAGTTCTCGCAAGCGTAAAGAAGTATTCTAAAACGCGCGTACCTCAGAAGTTCGTTAGAATCTCTTATATACCTGTGCACTTTCTCTCTCCTGATAGTTACACATCTGGACACGTGGCTCGCATCCAGCTGTACACGTGTCACCATCTGGAGCATCCTTGACTTGGGCGTCACCTCTTACTCTTCAGGCTTTATTCGACTAAGTTATCCACGCGAGGAGTAACTCGGTGTATAGCAGCTGCCTTGGAGCGCGATCTCTTCTGTGTGGCGAGTACGGGTGTCATCATACACACCTTCCCTGTGGTCTCGCCGACCGCCATCATGATCTACTTCACTTGCTTCATCGTGCATGTTCGGGTAAGCTGTTCCCCGACCTCAACCTCTGGCTAGCTAGGGAATGACTATCTGACGACTTTATCCTCTGCTTCGAAAGCCTGGAACAAGCTTCCCTGATCCTTCGGCGATGTCCTTCTTTCGACGATCTCTAATCACTTGGTCGTCTGGGTTCGCATCCGGCGACTTCATCTCAAACCTGGTGACCGCCGGTTTAGGTATGCTAGAGATCGGAGCACGCCAACTTAATAACTGGCGACTACACGAGCCCCCCGACTTCCTTCCCTTTTGCCAGCCAGGTGCCCCGTTCAACACGCCTATATAATAGCTTGCTGCCACGTCATCACTTCCGACCACCTGGGCGGTACACAAGCCCCCCAGTCTTAAGCGAAGACTTGTCCAGCGAAAAGACTAAGAGGTCACGTCACTGCCGATCTGCGTGGCGCTGGCACAGAATTACAAAAGATCGTACCCTCTGTTTCTCTGACGCTCCACCAAACACCTTTTTCCAATCGCTCGACACGTGGCTTCATCAACGATCATCTTTAGTTGTCATTTGCGCTTCCAAAAACGTTTGAAAAGCCCTTAAACCCTTTCATTTTTACTGTTTCATCATCTCTCTGCCTTCTCAAAACGCTCTGAGTTTTCTCTGCAAACCCACAACGCTCTTCGACTCTCTCAATCCCCAACTCCCTTCAACGCTCATCGAAAGGTTCCTCTTTTACTTCCTCTGTTGATATTTGCTGCATTTTAACCGATTCGCATCATCCATTATCTGTCTGGTGCATACGCTGTGGGTTGTTTTCCTCTTCTTCTTCCTTCTCGTAACTTAGGGCTTCGTCTTCCATTACATTCATCACAACGAACTCTCGTTCGTTCGTTCTTCATTCTGCGTCCACAATCGAGTCGATCTCTACAGCCCTTGTTCATCCTTTTTTCTTTTTCCTTTGCAGTTCCCGCGATGGCTCGTACAAAAACCACCGCAAATCCTCCTCCTTCATCACGAAACCCTCCATCCCAAGCGCATAACCTACCATGAGCATCTGGTGCTCCTTCTTCCCAGGCTGAGAGGCCTGCAACCTCTCGTCCCAACCTCGCTCAGGCAACTCCACCAGTCGCCGGAGGAGCCTCCATTCCCACACCAGATTACAAGAAACTCTACCCGTGGGCCACCCCAACTTTACTGAAGGAGACCTCTTCAGTGAACTCTGCGTTGGCGGTGCTACGGTTGAAGAAAGGGGACGAACCCAACCTTTCGTTCCACAAGGAGCATGACGACAAACTAACAGTGCTGCCTTGCCCTCCTGACGTGCCAATCTGCGCGGATGACAAGGGGAACAACGGCGAGTTGTTCTACTTCGTTTACACTACCCTCTTCAAGAAGGTGAAACTCAGGCTTCCCTTCACCCGTTTCGAACGGGAACTATTAACCGAGCTCAACATCGCTGCTGCCCAGCTCCATCCCAACAGTTGGGCATTCGTGCGGGCATTTCAAATCATGTGCGCGCACTTGGGACTACCGGCCTCGGTAGACGTTTTCCTTTTCTTGTTCGAGGCTAAGAATCCTGGAGACCGCCCCTGGGTGAGCTTAAATGGAATTGCTGGGAGATCGATCCTCTCTATCTTCCAGCAATCTTACAAAGATTGGAAGGGAAAGTTCGTCCAAGTGCACCAAAATGATCAAGACCCTTCGCTGCTCGATGGCTTTCCCTTGTATTGGGTAAACAAGGGAAATAAGGACTCCAAAGAAAGCTTCAGAAGGCCAAGAAGTCCTGACAACATGGGCGAGTTGGACAAGGATCTATGCCTCTTCTGGAAAAGCGTGGCAGTCGCTAACATCACCTTTCCCACCTCTGCAATAATCTCCTTCGAGTTCCTCGAGGGCCAACTCGAAGCTCACATAGGTTAGCACTTACCTCGACATTTAGGTTTTTGTCTTGTGCTGCATCTCTGTTATCTATTATTGGGCGTCTTACTTGTTGCGCACTAGACCTGGTTTTTTTTCCTGCACCATTTGTTTGTATCATTCGCACCCGTACTCGTATATTTTACTTTTGCCTTCGCGCTTACTTGTATATTTTTGCACTGTGCAGATCTCATGTTGGGCAGAGGCAAATTGGCTGAACTGAGGGCGCTCGCCCGAACCCACAAATTGGCGTCGGGTTCTCAAACCGTGCCAAACTCGGTGGTGGAGATCGCCGCTGCCCAGGGCAGATCGCCCCCTCAAGGCCCAGCTCCTCCAGAGGCACTGCCCGCCCCTCAACGAAAGAAGCTCGTCTTAAAGAAACCAAAGAGGAAAACTCCTCAAGTGGTTCAAGAAGACGAGGATGAGGATGATGAGGCGACTGAGGACGGCCTCATTACCAAAAGGAGAAGGGTGGCACCTTCTTCACCACCTGCTCTCCCAACACCAACACCGCCCTCTCCCCCAGCTCCAACACCGCCAGTCCAAGCAATACCCTTGGCAGCTGCACTTCCTGCGGTTGAAGGCAAGGAGCCCAACTTCATGGAGAACCCTCCAAGCGCCTCCACGCCATTCGTATTTGCTGGAGAGGGTCCTCCTTCAACTGCCTCAATCGCTGAAGTTGCACCAGGTGGGGATGAAGGCGCTCACAACTCGCCAATACTCATTACCGAGTCCCCCACATCACCACCACGCCAGGAAGCCCAACCTCATCAACCAATTCAAGAGGGTGGCGGTGAGAGTCAGCACCAGGCTCCTTCAGCACCTCCACCGACAGCAGCTGCAAGCCTTCCCCCCGTGGTCAAAGAAATCTGGGGGCCCTTCACAGCTAAACTCAAAATGATGGTAGAGGACCTCCCCTCAATCATAACAAAAGCTGTGGAGAGTTCCAACAAAAAACTTCAGGACGATATCTCCACACTCCAAGAGGAGAATCGCCTGATAAGAATCGAGGCGGAGAAGCTGTCTTGTAACCTGATGATGGCGGAGATCGACCACTCAAGGGTGGAGGACGCCATGAGTGCCGAGCTGAGGGTTGCACGCAAGGAGACCTCCGATCTACGCCAGAAACTGCACCTCCTAGCTCAAGAGAAGATCGAGCTGGAGAGTAAGCTGGTTCCTTACCGGCTCAAGGTGGCTGACTTGGAGGCATCAATAAAAGCGGATGCAGCCAAGGTAGAGAACCTTGAAAAAAGGTCGGTTGATCGGGAAGTTCTCCTTGGAAAGGTAAAAAAGGAGAGGGATGACGTTGTGGCTAAGCTCGCCGAAGCTAGAGAGGAGAACAAGAGAACTGTTGCAGAGCTGGCCCAGGCGCGGGAGGAAAGCAAAAAGGTTGCTGAAGACCTTGTTCAAGCTCGTGGGAAAACTGAAGAACTGAAGAAACGAGCTGACGAGCTGGAACAGCAAACCGAGGGGCTCAAACAACAAAACGAAGAGCTCGAACTAAGCTCCGCCCAAGTCCTCGCCGCTGGGTTCGACGCCGCCCTGGAGCAAGTCGCCTGCCAGTACCCCGAGCTCGACCTCTCCATGGTATCAATATGTAATGAAGTGATGGATGGGAAGATCGTTCCTTCTGAAGATTAGTCGTCTCCCTCCATTACTTATTCACTGGGACCCCACGCTTGTTTCCTTTTGTACAAACTTTACCTGTAATAACTTTTCTTTTCCTCTTATGCATTTCGAACTGATACCACCCTTATTATAAACTTTTCCGCTTCCGCATATGGTCTCTCTGTTTACTCTGCTTTTCGTAGTAGAAACCGCTTAAGGAAATTAACTTAGCGATCATGCGGGCTCAATCGTTCACTTACTGCTTCAAACTCGAGCGAACTATCAACTTTCCAACGATGACATTTTAATAACTTGTGAACTTAAGACAACGAACTTCAGCGTGAAACTACTTACTAAACGGCAAGTTTCAATCCAACTGATATTTTAAGATATAGTTCACCTGATCTGCTCCATCAAAATGGGCCCTTACACTTGCCATCGCCTGAATTTCTTCTGATCGCCAGAGGGTCCCGGCGATGTAAGCCCCCTTTTGCCTTCGTAACTTGGCTATTGTTCCCTCATCTGGGGGGTAGAGGCGCCTTTCGGATCCTTCTTTACCTCCTTGAGTTTCAGAACAATAAGCCGGACAGCTAGGCGTTCTCTTCGAACCTACCTTAGCCATCCTTTAAACTTCTTCCACCCTCCACACCGTACCTGAACTCGTTCAAGACGAGAAGGATTTTATCTTGCCTGAACTCGCTCGACGGCGAGAAGGTCTTTATCTTGCCTGAACTCGCTCGACGGCGAGAAGGTCTTTATCTAGTGCCTGAACTCGCTTGACGGCGAGAAGGTCTTTATCTAGTGCCTCAACTTGCCCAGGGTGTACATCTCCTCCCCCTGGATGCACTGAGGACTTTATCTCTTTCTCGCCTGCACTCGCTTGACGGCGAGGAGGTCTTTTAATATCTTTCTCGCCTCAGGACGCGCGAGGGCGTTGAGGTCTTTTAAACGTTGCTGGTGCCTCTGATCGCCAAAAGACGATGAGGACTTTTAACTTTAACTGATGCCGCCAATCGCCGAAAAGCGATGGGGACT
Source organism: Phaseolus vulgaris (assembly GCF_000499845.2). Taxonomy (NCBI): domain Eukaryota; kingdom Viridiplantae; phylum Streptophyta; class Magnoliopsida; order Fabales; family Fabaceae; genus Phaseolus; species Phaseolus vulgaris. Next base: position 15,627,521 of record NC_023749.2, read on the forward strand.
TAAAAACTTTTTAGAAAGCATGCAGCATATCTTCAAACTCGCCTTAAATCACATACGAGTGACAAGGTCTTTTTTCTAAAACTTTCGTAACAATAAGCATGCAATCTAAAACACTTTAAACTTCGAAAACTCTTCTTTATTGGGTGGCCTCATTAAAAACCCTCCTTAGGGAAAAAAGAGTGCCCCCTTCAAACTGTTTTAACAGAAAGCTTGCAAACTCTTTGTGTTTGTTTTTACTTACAAAGCTTCAACTGTAATATAACTTGAGGTGCGTGGCGTTCCAAGTGCGAGGAATCGCCCCTCCTTCCAATGTTTCTAAGCGGTAGGCGCCGTTCCCAAGCGCCTCGGTTATTCTGAACGGTCCCGTCCACTTAGGCGACAACTTGTTCTCCATCTCGTACTGGTGGGCCTTCCTCATCACCAGGTCGCCTTCTTTAAACTGCCTTGGCATCACCTTCGAGTTATACCTTCGTTCAATCCTTCTTTTCACTGCCTCGGCTTTTACTCTCGCCTCCTCCCTGACTTCATCCAGCAAATCCAGATTCAACCTTCTTTCCTCATTCGAGTCTTCCGCTACAAAGTTCTGGAATCTCGGCGAACTCTCCTGGATTTCTACTGGAATCATTGCGTCGCATCCATAGACCAAGCTAAACGGGGTCTCATGGGTTCCTGACTGCTCGGTGGTGTGGTACGCCCAAACTATACGGGGTACCTCCTCAGCCCACGATCCCTTGGCTTTCTCTAGCCTTCTCTTCAAGCCTCTTAGCAATACCCGATTGGCGGACTCTACTTGGCCATTTGTCTGAGGGTGCTCGACGGATGCAAATACTTGTTGAATTCCCACCTCTTCGCACAGCTTCTTCAGCAGGTGACTTGCAAACTGAGTCCCGTTGTCTGACACCAGGCGCTTAGGCACACCAAACCGGCACACGATGTTCTTCCACACAAAACTCTCGATCTTGTGCGCGGTGATCTGGGTCACTGGTTCTGCTTTGATCCACTTGGTGAAATATTCAATTGCCACCACCAAGTACTTCATCTGCCTGATCGCCAATGGGAAAGGTCCCAGAATGTCGATTCCCCACGTATGAAACGGCCAAGGGCTGTAAATCGACTTTAACTCTTCGGGAGGCGCTTTGTGCCAATCGGCGTGCTGCTGACATTGCTTGCAACACTGTGCATACTTCTTGCAGTCTTCCCTCATTGTTGGCCAGTAGTAACCTGCACGGAGGGTTCTTGCGGCGAGAGCTCGACCCCCGACGTGACTTTCGCATATCCCTTCATGGAGCTCGGCCATAATTCTTGTACATTTCTCTCCTTGCACACATTCCAGGAGTGGGTGTGTGAACCCAAACCTATACAACTCGCCATCAATCATTGTGAACTTGCTGGAGTTCTTCTTTATCTTCCTGGCCTCCGTCAGATCCAGCGGGAGAAGGCCATCTGCCAGGCATCGCTTGTACTGTGTTATCCAAGTGTCTGGCTCATGGATAGCGCAGACCTGCGTCATGTTCACCTTCTTCCCCCGACATGCTCTTATTCTCGGCGATCTCAAGGTTTCCTGAGTCAAAGACCTGTGACTCCTCGCCGCTTTCTCCGTCGATTTGCTTATTTGAAGAACCAGGTGGTCTGCCACAAATGCTCTAGGCGTCTTCAAAGTTTCTTGGATCACCGTCCTCTGCCTACCCCCCTTGCCTGAACTGGCGAGCTTAGCTAGCAAGTCAGCTCGGGCATTCTGCTCTCTGGGCACATGCACCACTTCAAAGGAGACAAAGGAACTCTTCAACTCCTGCCCATACTCCAGGTAAGCCGCCATTTGTGGATCCTTGGCCTGGAACTCGCCTGTTACTTGTCCCGTGACCAACAGCGAGTCACTCTTAGCCATCAGCACCCTAGCTCCCATCTCCTTGGCCAGCAAGATTCCGGCGATCAGCGCCTCATATTCTGCTTGATTGTTGCTGGCTTTGAAGGCAAACCTCAGGGACTGCTCAATCAGCACACCGTTGGGCCCTTCCAGGATGACTCCAACACCGCTACCCTGCTGGTTCGACAATCCGTCCACCGAGAGCACCCTACGGAAATCATCCCCCTCAACTCGCGCTGCTTCTGACGAGAGCTCGACCACAAAATCAGCGAAAATTTGCCCCTTGATCGGACCTCGGGGCTCGTACTTGATATCGAACTCCGACAGCTCCACCGCCCACTTCACCATCCTCCCAGCTACATCAGGCTTCTTCAGGACTTTCTGGATGGGCAAGTCGGTCATCACCAGTATGGTAAAACTGTGGAAATAGTGGCGCAACCTCCTCGCCGAAAATACCACAGCCAGCGCAGCTTTCTCCAAGGCCTGATATCTCACCTCCGGGCCCTGCAGCACCTTGCTGACGAAGTAAATAGGCTTTTGAGCCTGGTCTTGGTCTTGGGCGAGCACCGCACTCACCGCCCTCTCAGTTACAGCAAAGTACAACCTGAGAGGGGTTCCCACCAATGGTTTGCACAAAACCGGCGGGCTCGCCAGGTACTCTTTAAGCTTGACGAAGGCCTCTTCACACTCCTTCGTCCAGGCAAACTTGTTGTTTCGCCTTAAACACTGAAAGTACGGGTGGCCTTTCTCTCCGCTAGCCGATACGAAACGAGACTGGGCGGCCATCCGACCTGTAAGTTGCTGCACCTCCTTCACGGTAGCCGGGCTCCTCATCGCCAAGATGGCAACACACTTATCAGGATTGGCCTCTATTCCCCTTTCGGTTAAGAGAAATCCCAAGAACTTCCCTGCCTCCACGCCAAAAATGCACTTCTCGGGGTTCAGCTTTAACCTGAACTTGGCGATTGTGGTGAACAACTCCTCCAAGTCCGCAACGTGCTTGCTCTTCTCCGGCGAGGTCACGACCATATCATCCACGTACGCTTGCACATTCCTCCCCAGCATTGGTGCAAGTACCCTATCCATCAACCTTTGGTACGTGGCCCCCGCGTTCTTCAGCCCAAAGGGCATCACCTTGTAGCAGTAGCACGATCTCTCGGTCATGAAGGCGATCTTCTCTTCATCCATGGGATGCATCTTTATCTGGTTGTACCCCGAGAAAGCGTCCAGGAAGCTCAGCAACTTGCACCCTGCAGCACTGTCAACCAGGGCGTGTATGCTTGGCAAAGGATACGAATCCTTTGGGCAAGCCTTGTTTAGGTCAGTGAAATCGACGCACATGCGCCACTTCCCATTGCTTTTCTTCACCAGTACGACATTGGCCAGCCACTCAGGGTACTGGACTTCCCTGATATGGCCTGCGGCGAGGAGCTTCAGTGTTTCATCCCTGATCGCCTGCCTTCTCTCCTCGTTGAACTTCCTTCTTCTCTGTCGCACTGGTCTGACCTGGTTGTCCATTGCTAGATGGTGGCACAAGAAGTCGGGGTCGATTCCCGGCATGTCTGAAGCAGACCATGCAAAAGCATCCAGATGCCGCTCTATCACCTTGGCGATCTGGTCTTGGAGCTCAGCCTCAAAGGATCTTCCCAACTTGAATACCTTTCCCCCGATCTCCCTTTCGAGCCACTCCTCGACGGGTTTGGGTCTAGCTTCCCTGGCGATCACCGCCCTGGCGATTCCTAGTTCCCTCGCTTCCTCTGGGTGGTTCCTCGCCTCTTCTTCCCGATCGGCGTTCTCTCCCTCAGCCTCAGCATCCATCATGGCGACGTCGCCTCTGGCGGCCACCTCCATCGCTGCATCAACAACTCGCCATTCTGTTGGCCTGGGCTTCACACCGGGAGGCGGCGTCGTTGTGATGTAAATCACTGACCTCTTATTCTTGAGGCTATTCTCATAGCATTTCTTCGCCTCCTTCTGGTCAGATTTGATGGTGATCACCACCCCTTCCATCGATGGCAACTTCACCTTCATGTGCCTGGTTGAAGGCACAGCTCCTATTCTGTTGAGCGTTGGTCTTCCCAACAGAATGTTATATGCTGAGGGAGCATTCACGACGAGGTACTTGATTTTCTCCGTCCTCGAGCCCGCCTCATCCGTGAATGTAGTTCTTAACTCTATGTACCCCCTGACCTCCACCTGATCGCCAGCGAAACCATACAAGCACCCTCCATAGGGCCTCAGCTGGTCAAGGGGCAACTGCAGCTGTGTGAAAGTCGGCCAGAACATCACATCTGCCGAGCTTCCTTGGTCCACCAGAACCCTGTGAACCTTCCTTCCTGCCGTAACAAGCGAGATGACTATTGGATCGTTGTCATGAGGCACAACGTCCCTGAGATCTTCCCTTGTGAACGTGATGTCCACATCTGGCGAGTGGTCCTCGAACATGTCCACTGTCATCACAGACCTCGCATACTTCTTCCTCTGCGACGCGGTGCATCCACCACCCGAGAAACCTCCCGCGATGGTGTGGATCTCTCCGTGAGTGGGCATTTCGTGCTGCTGATCCTCACCACCCGCCGGCTGGGAGCTCGACGCGCCCCCCGTCCTTCTGTCCAGCAGGTAATCATTTAGGAACCCGCTCTTGACCTGGTCGTCGAGCTGGTATCCCAATGCCAAACATGAATCCACGGTGTGACCAAAACCCTGGTGAAATTCGCACCACGCGTCTGGCTTTGGTCCCAACACCTTGTCGCCCACTTTCTCGGGTGCCTTGAGCCTGGCTGCTATATTAGGGATGGCGATCAGGTCCGCCAACCCCATGACAAACTTATGCTTTGGTGGGCGATTGTACTCCCTAGGGCGCCCTGGGCCCCTGCCCTTGTTTTTCCTTAGATCATAAGGATGGCGGGTCCTTTGATCCCTCTTAGCCGCCACTGTCTCCAGCACCCTCTGTGGCTGGATCCTGGTCTAGGCACGTGGCCTAGCGGGGGCCACGCTCCCTCTCTTCTCGGCGACCTCACTCTCATCGGTGATGTGGGCCACCGCAAGTCGCCTAACCTCAGCAAACGTGGCGGGGTGAGCCCTGATCAGTGCCTCGCAGAAAGGTCCCGGCAGCACGCCCTTTTTTAAGGCGTATACCAGCATCTCTTCGTCCTTGGCTGGCGAGCGGACCATCTGCGCTCCAAAGCGATTCAAGTAGTCCCTGAGGGACTCTCCCTGGTACTGCCTTATGTCGAACAGATCATAAGACACCCTAGGTGGCGCCTTGTTCACTATGTACTGCTCGACGAAAAGCTTCGAAAACTGCTGAAAATTGGTTGTGACCTGTAGGCAGGCTCACAAACCATTCCAGCGTTGTTCCCTGGAGCGTGCTCACAAACATCTTGCAATACACAGCATCCAAGCCTCCTGACAGCATCATCTGCGTGTGGAACGTGGTGAGATGCGCCTCAGGATCCTCCACGCCGGTGAAAGTAGCCTTCACGGGTACCACACTTGCAGGGATAGGCGTGTCTGTGATCGCCTGAGCAAATGGCATGGGAAAAACGCGAGGTGACGACGACGGAGCGACCTCTTCAGCGACTGGGCGCCCTCTTTGCTCCTGAAGAGCTTGGCGCAATTCCTCAGTCACTTTGCTGAGCTCTTCATTCCTGGCCCGAGAGGCGACTAGGTCCTCATGCATCTTTGCCTGCTCTATGCGCGAGGCTTGCACATTCGCCTGCAGCGCACGCATGATCTCCACCATCTGCGCCATAGTCATGGCGCCTTCAGCAGCAACTGGCACAACTGGACTTGAACGGTTGCTTCTCATCTTTCTCATGAAAACTTAGCAGACCACAACGAGCGACGAACAAAACCTCCTTCAGCAACGATCGATCCAGCAATCAATCGATCAGAACTTCGTAAACTCTAAAGAACTTCAAGAACACAATCCCAATCAGCAAAAACCTTTGCGGAAACTTGCAACTTCACCACAGACCACCGCTTCTCCACCAAAACCTCTGATTCACCGGTCGAAAATCCGAACGAACGGCGAAGCTTCGATCTCACTGATTGAAACTCGGGCAAACGGCGAAAAACTTCACCTCACCGAACAAGAACTCAAACAAACGGGGGAAAACCTCAATCCTCCGAACAAAACCTCGAACGAACGGTGGAAAACGCAAATTTACCGAACGAAGCTTGAATGAACGACGGAAAATGGTTGCACCAGCACACAACCACACAGAAACTCCAAGAACTCACGCTGTGGATGGGGACAGGTTTTACACGGCCCCACGGTGGGCACCTGATGATCCTGCCTGTTGACCGGGACGCAAGAGCCTTGCATCGTCAAGTCTGGATCGACTTTGCGCCGTGTTAGCTTCCGTCCTTCGCTTTGATTCACCTCAAGAACCTGCAAAAAGACAGAACGGCGCCGCTGCGGCCGATCACGCTCTGACGCCCAAGTCAGCAACTGAACCACCAAAATACTAAGAGAAAACTAAGAACTTCAGGAACCGTGCAAAATTCTCTCTCAGCGTACTCAAGTTCTCGCAAGCGTAAAGAAGTATTCTAAAACGTGCGTACCTCAGAAGTTCTTTAGAATCTCTTATATACCTGTGCACTTTCTCTCTCCTGACAGTTACACATCTGGACACGTGGCTCGCATCCAGCTGTACATGTGTCGCCATCTGGAGCATCCTTGACTTGGGCGTCACCTCTTACTCTTCAGGTTTTATTCGACTAAGTTATCCACGCGAGGAGTAACTCGGTGTATAGCTGCCTTGGAGCGCGATCTCTTCTGTGTGGCGAGTACGGGTGTCATCATACACACCTTCCCTGTGGTCTCGCCGGCCGCCATCATGATCTACTTCACTTGCTTCATCGTGCATGTTCGGGTAAGCTGTTCCCCGACCTCAACCTCTGGCTAGCTAGGGAATGACTATCTGACGACTTTATCCTCTGCTTCGAAAGCCTGGAACAAGCTTCCCTGATCCTTCGGCGATGTCCTTCTTTCGGCGATCTCTAATCACTTGGTCGTCTGGGTTCGCATCCGGCGACTTCATCTCAAACCTGGTGACCGCCGGTTTAGGTATGCTAGAGATCGGAGCACGCCAACTTAATAACTGGCGACTACACGAGCCCCCCGACTTCCTTCCCTTCTACCAGCCAGGTGCCCCGTTCAACACGCCTATATAATAGCTTGCTGCCACGTCATCACTTCCGACCACCTGGACGGTACAGTTAGAATCATTTAAAGCATATTAAAACCACTTAACATAATTTTGTTAAGGTTTTCAGAAAACAATCGATTGTTTTGTCGAAACAATCGGTTGAATTGACTTGACAACAAAGTCAAGCTTTTCAAAACCTTTTGAAAAACTGCTAAGGTGAAACAACCTGTTGTTTCAAAATTTCAACCTGTTGAAACTACTAAGGTAAAACAACCAGTTGTTTCAAAAAACAACCTGTTGAAATTTCAACAACATTTTAGAAAACCCATCTTTTCAAAAGGTTAAAGATTCAAATGAACTTGGATCATCTTAAGGAGTGAATTAACAAGTTTCAAACAACTAGACAACACACACACCCAATAACAAGGTCTTCAAGCTTTCCTCTTGGATTTGGAGACATCAAAGCATCTTGTTAAAGATAACCCACTCTACTAGCGTCCTACATGTAGTTGACATTAATATTTGGTCTTTAATTATCCATATTCTTGTAGTGAAATATATATGTGTGTGTGTGAGTGTGTGTGAATATATTTATACGACATACTTTTTCTAGTAGAGGTAGGTTACGATGAATAGTTATGGAATCATATTATATTTCTCTAAGAGAACCAACTAATTTTATATGGAACCATGTTATATTTTTCTAAGAGAACCAACTATTTTCTAGTCTCTACCCTATATTACATAATACATTACAAGAAATTTCAAAATTACCCACAGATTATTGCAAATGAATATAAATTTGTAGGTAAATTCAACATTATATACGAATGTTACATACGAATCTTTACTCGTTTGATATTATCCTATAGACTTTTATCTATTGATAAAGTGAACACTACATACAGATTATTACTTATGAACACAAATTTGTAAATAAATTACCCGCAAATTAGTACTCGTAGATAAATTCAATGTTACATACGATACAGATTCGTACGTAATTTATCTACAAACCTATTTGTGGTAATATTAATAAAAAATATTATCCACAAATATAGATTCCTGGATAAATTACCTACGGATCCATCCATAAATAATTTAGATATGTGGATATTACCTATGAATTTGTATTTATAGATCTACATATTTGTATCCATAGACACTACAAGAAAAAAAAATGTCTTAACGAAGATTATTTAACAGAGGTTAATATAACCCTAAGAATTGATTTAATTAACGAGAGTTTTTTTAACCTTCGTTAAGTTTCAAAGGTTATTCTAAAACCTCAGCAAAATAACATAAGTGTTTTTAACCATTAAATTTCAAAGGTTTATTTTAAAACCTCAACAAAATAATGATGATTTTTTTAACCTTTGTTAAATTCCAAAGGTTTATTCTAAAATCTCAGCAAAATAATGGAGGTTTTCTTAACCTTTAGTAAGTTCCAAAGGTTTATTCTACAACCTCAGCAAATTAACAGGAGTCTTTTTAACTTTTGTTAAGTTTCAAAGGTTTATTCTAAAATCTCAGCAAAATAATAGAGTTTTTTTAACCTTTGTTAAATTCCAAAGATTTATTGTAGAACCTCAATAAAACATTTCAGATTTTTCAAACTTCAAAAAATAAATATAATTAAATTTATTTATAAATAAATAATTAAAAACTACATATTTTTAATATATTTTATATATTTATAACTAAATTCTCTAGAATTTTGAAAGTGTAACTTTACATTACAAATAAGTTTTCTAAAGTTTCAAAAATTTATTTTAAAAACTCAGCAAAATAACCTTGGATAATAAGTATTTCAACAACTAATATTGGATAATAAGTATCTCAACATTATTTGCATATTTTTCTATGATTGATGGTAGTTGGCCAATATAATTCTTAGTTTTTTTGTTACGAGCTCATACTTCAAAAACTTTACTTATTTTTTTTAAAATTTTGATGTACATATATTTTATGTGCAATTTTAGTTTTAATTATAATTGTTAATATTTAATTCTCATAATTTTAAAATATTTTAAATTAAGATCTTTATTTTAAAATACATCTAATAATTAATTCACCGTGAAAGTGAGAAGTAATAAGGTTAATTTCTCCTCGCAATATGTTCTTGAAATCTTTAGCCAAGAACACATATGACTTTGAAACCCACATCTGATAGATAATGCAATTATTTAGGATATATAAAGCAGTGATAAACAACAGTTGTTGTTGAGTTAGGTAACAGTGGCTTGTGACACAAGTTGGGGCAGTAAAGTGATGGAAGAAGCAATATTGGAGTAAGAAGAAGATAATGCCTTATTTAGTTTTTTTCCTTGATATAATAGAGATAAGTGTGGCTGATTGTAATTCTTTGTTACGACTCAGTGGCCATTGAGTCTGTGTTGGAGAGTAGTGTGTCTACGGGAAGTCGAGTGGATCGTTAGAGATTGTGGAAAATGGGGTTGAAGGTTATTTCAAACGACAAGTCATTTTACAACAATTTTGAAACTCATGGTATTTAACGGAGGTTTTGAAACCCATGGTATTTTACGAAGGTTTTTAAACCCATGGTATTTAACAAAGGTTTTTAAATCCATGGTATTTTACAGAGGTTTTGAAACCCATGGTATTTTACAGAAGTTTTGAAACCCATGGTATTTTAAAGAGGTTTTTAAACTCATGGTATTTAACAGGATTCTGAAAGACTTTTCATGAGGTTTACAAAAAACTTCGGAATGGTTTAGCGGAGAAAATTGTAGTAAATGAGGCTTTAAACACGAACAAAAATGATTTCCTAATGCATGAGTAATCACTGTCCGTAAGGACTTATCCGCGGTATATTGCGCAAGTCCTCCAGGATACAACATGAACTTCCCAGAAATGTTCGAGGATCAGAACTAGCAAGTTACTCTTAAAAGAGTAAGAATCCAATAAACCCAGAAATATTATAAATTAAAAAGAATAAAAGTGAAGAGGAAAGGAGGAGTGCACGGTGAGTGTTGTGAGGAAGATGAAGTGTAGAAGGATGCGAAGTAAGCCAATGTGTTTGAGCATTCTCGTGCCTCTTATTTATAGGCAAGGAGAGAAGCTCAAAACCCACGAAAAGGGGGAGATGGAGAATGTTATTCCGGCGATTCGGAGGTGACGTCGAAGACGCGCCGGAAATGGTGGAAGACCACCACAACAGAAGAAAGACCGTGGAACAAGTCTTGCAACGTTCCAAAACGTCCCTTTCAAACTCAAAGGCATGAACTTGAAATAGAAAACAAGTGGAGAAACGGATTGCCAGAAAAACGGAGGAGATCTCGCGGTGTCCATGAATCTGCAATGACTCTGAGGAACGTGCACTGCAACAGTTAGCTTTCTTCTTCAATATATAAATAACACAAATTTACGACAATCCCCAACATATTGCAGAAGAAAGAAAGAAGAAACAAAAAAGGAAATTCTAGGTTTATCTATGATGTAATGCATCAGAGCTGGTATAGCAAGCTATATGAACCAGTCTTAGATTGATGAACTTAACACATAATGTAGTTGGTATAGCAAGCTATATGAACCAAGACACTTAGTATGTGTTAAAGGTTTATCATTCACAATACTCCCCCACATTACTTGTTCTTATCGCTGTGTTGCACTACTAGGCCATTCGTGTGCCCGATATTCATGAGTGTTATAGAGATCTTGCCAAGATCTCATGCAAACGACCCCACTTGACACTCATATAGGTGATTTCATCCAGTATATGCTGCAAATCATACACCACCCATAAGGAATATGAAAATCATTAAAACTTTGTAAATCGTTAAAACTCTTTTACCTCAAAATTTTAACCACAAAGTTTATCCTCTCGATTATGCAGTATCTTGCATTTTCACACACACCATAGGAATGGACAAAATTGATTTTAAATCAACATTAGTGCTAGCAGAACTAACAAGTGACTTGTTTTTACCCATATGAATTGTTCCTGCCAGCTGACCAAATCGTGCTTCGTGCATAGCTAAGACTCGCGTATCAGGGACTCCTTCGTCTTTGTTCCAAACCTCCACCCTTCGCCGCTGTGAGTACCTAAATCATAGAGAACAAAGGGTGCCCTCGCGGCCGTTTGCACTCCGACGCTCAAGTCAGTGTGGCAGTAAACACCGTGCACCTCCGTATCGGAACACCATAACTGTAGTGTTCTGAAGGTGCGTAACTGTTTTCTAAACAACTTCTCTCTTGTGCTCCAATCACTCGTGCATACAATGTGTAAGCTAGCAAATGATTAAAATGTACCTCACTAAGCTTTCAGAAAAGCTTATATACCTTGGGTTTCAGTGCTACTGCCACGTGTCACTTATGACTTAAGTGCAACTCCACGTGGAAGGCCTTACGACGCTGTAGCCCAACTTAGGGAAATCCCAGCGCGTAAGTCTTCCCTCCTCGAAGTGCATCCGGTGCAGGGGATGACTACCCGGGTGCCAACTCGTGCGCCCCAGCCTCTAGTCACTCGCCCTGAGAGTATCTCAGCCTTCCTCTCGCACCATGCATGTAGATTACCCCTGGGACGTGGCCCTCTCCCGGGTCGTGCCTGTCCCAGCGGTTCTCCAAAGGTGGCGTGCACTGCCGCGTCCCTACACCTCATATATGGGTACTTCACGAGACAGGTCACTCCTTGTTGGTACTGGGAATATGGCCTTGAAGCCACCTTTCTCTTCTCTTTATTACTATTATGAGGTACCGAGGCCCAAGGCCTCCACGCCCGTACCATGGCCTCTTACCGTGCCGCCCCCTCCATAGTCTTCCCTACCTGTGGGTATCAGGGGTGGCCCCTTGATGGAGGAGGGCCCAAGCTCACCACACTATGAAAGCCAAGCTTCCAAGGCTAAGACCGTCTAGCTTATGAAGAGGAGCGTCTAGACTCAAAGAGGAGCGTCTAGCCTAAGATATGGAGCGTCTAGACCATGATAAGGAGTGGCTACATAAGGAGCATCTAGAAGGACCGTCTAGCTCACCACACATGGATCAAGCTACGGTTTGGGAAAGCCTTGTAATTGGTACATGAAGGCCCATTAGGGGTACTTAGTAGATAGGATAGTGTAGAAAGCACTTTTGATGGAAACATTCTAGAATGTAGGGTTTGTGTGGCCGGTCATTGCTTGGCACATGGCTTAGCATTTAGATTTAATTTTTGGTTTTCTTTTTCTTGTAATTCAGCTTACAAATTACGTCCAAGATAGCCTATAAATAGGAAGGCTATCTCATTGTATTGGACAAGTTTTAATTGAGTAAGGTTATGCTGCCATTTTTGTGCACAAGCTTTACTTCTCCTAGAAATCTAGGCTTAAAACTTCAATCCTTTCACCTTCTCCCTTGAGCTGGCCGAACCACTCAAACACCACACTCCTCATGCACCTTCAAAGCCAACACAACTCCTAGGAGGGCTTTGTTTCACTCACCCATTGCTTCCGCATCGCTTTTTTACTACTTTGATTCAAGAAGAACACATGAAATGCCATCATTTGGTATCAGAGCTTTTGGTTCTTCAAGATGAGTAGCTTGGTCTTTTAATTTCAGTTCTTCTTTATTTCATCTTTGTCATTTCAATTCCTTACTTGTCTTGCTGTTTTTATATTTTAAGTTGTTCTTGGTGTGCTTATGGAAGATCCAACCAAAGCACAATTGTTCAATTGATCTTGAACAAATTCTGTGCAGCTTGTGATAGGATTCCTTACACCATTGTGTGGCTGTTTTTCTTTTAGGAAATTGAGTCCTTATTGCTTTCTTATAATTGCTTCATTTTATGCTTTGAGTCTTTATTTTCTGAATCTATAAATGTTGTGTCAAGTCATGTGAATCCATAATTGTCATCAATTCTTAGTAGTCCTATTTTTTGGCTTGATTGTTTCTTGTTTTTGGGTCTCTTTATATTGCTTTAATCTGCTGTTATTTTGATCCTTTGGTGCTTTTTATTTTTAGTTTGAGTTCATAATTGTGTCTTAGTTCTTACACAATTTCCATTCTTACATTTCCATTGTGTTAATTTTGGTTATCTTGCTGTTTTCTTCCAGTTTTCCAGATTTCCCCTGTTTCATCTCTCTGTTCTGGGCTGTTTTGTTTTAAAAAAATATTTCCACCCATAGGAAAATTCTGATTTTCTGGAAAATGCAAGTTTAAAGTGTTATAGAAAAGACAAAAAAAGAATGAGGTCAAAAGAAGCAACAGAAAAAAAATGATAAATCTTACAAAATCAGAGTGCAAATCTTGAGCGCTCCAGCTGGCCTAACTGCACACCAAATTTACAAAAATTATTAAAAAAAAATGGTGCATGCTTTTTAGGTGATTCCAAAGCCAAAATTTAGATAAGATCCTGAACTTTCTTGCATCCAAATTTCAGAAACAAATTTTACAATTACAGCTCAGCATAAATCGGGGAACAAATACGTTTTCTGGCCCACAACATTTTCCAGTGGTGCTGTTTTTTTTTATTTGGTCATCTAATCTAGTGCTTTTCTTTAGGAATTCCTTTTGTGTGCCAACTTTTATTGAGTACCTTTAATTGTTTGCTTTAATTTCTTGAATCTCTTTCTAAGTTGTCATATTATAAATCCTTTTGGTAGTACTGTTTTCTTTCAATTAAATTTGTTTCTTGCTTTTGTTTCTTGACCTCTCATTTTGGGTGCTGGAATTTAATTCTCTCTTGGTGCTTATGTGCATGGAAATTGACTTGGTTTAAGGTTAAGCCCTTGTGAATAGGTGCTGGAAATTGGAGAATTAAAGCCAACTTTCTAAGGAGGAGTCAAAGCTAAGGCCGAAACAAGCTTTCTTGAAACAAACACTACAAACACCTAGAAGATCAACAATCAAGACAACAAAGAAAGTGCACTAACCAAAAAGAGGAACAACAAAGGGGGTTTTCTTATCTCCTTTACAACTTGGTTTATTGTTAATTTTAAATTACGTTTTAGACGGTGAGTGTGTCTTCAAGGGCTCAAAGTGTCCGAGAAGCCTCACCTAGGGCCGAATAGCATAGTAATTTTGCTTAGTAAATTGTTGCTTGTTTGAACTTGTTTTTCTTTTGTTTTGGTAGAAACGTTTTGCATGCTTAGTATTGTTTAATTTTGTGCTATACCGACTAGCTTTGCTGCATATCTAGCTTACATAGTTTTCTTGCTTTTTGATTTCTCAACTTCTTGTGTTCTAAGTGTTCTACTAAGAGAAAATTTTGTGTGAAGTCATTGGAGGAAAGTTTTTGGCAAGGAAAAGGCTTGGTACTTAAGTAGTCCATTGTGACTCACCTCCCTTACCTGGAAAACTACCTTCTCTAACTTTCCTAAACTTTCTCCAAGTAAAACACCTATATACACAAAGTTTTAGCCATGTCTTCTTCTTCTCACTCTCCAAAGTCTATAGAAAGTGAAGTAAAATCTTTGAAAACTCTTTTAAAAGAAGTATCCCAAGCGGTACAATTGATCTCTTTTGGACAATTGGAGAATGAGAACAAAATTAATGAGTTGGCTAAAGCTCAAGAAGAGAAGTCACAAAAATCACAAAAATAAAAAAAAACTCATGCATCCCATTCTCAAAGTATTGAGTCTCTAGGGGAGGGCAGCCGTAGAATCAATGATTATTACCAACCACCCCCTAGAAGAACTAGACAAAGGGAGCAAGAGAGCCCAAAGGAAGTAAGGGTAGACCTACCCCATTTCTATGGTAAGGAAGACGTAGAGGCCTACCTAGATTGGGAGATGAAAGTAGAGCAACTCTTTGCTTGCCATAGGGTGAGTGAAGAGAGGAAGGTACCCTTAGCAACCCTTAGTTTCCAAAGCAATGCCATGTATTGGTGGACCTCTTTAGAGAGAGACCGACGTCTTCGTAGGGAGCCTTCCATAGAATATTGGAATGACCTTAGGGGAGCCCTAAGACGTCGCCACATACCTTCCTACTACCATAGGGAGTTGATGGACAAGCTCCAAAGACTCCAACAAAAGAACTTAAGTGTGGAAGAGTATAGGCAGAAAATGGAGCTCTACATGATGAGAGCATCCATTAGAGAGGAAGAAACCACCACCATATCTAGGTTTCTAAGTGGGCTCAACCTTGAGATAAGGGATCGAGTAGAACTATTACCCTACCAAGACTTGAATGATTTCGTTCAACTTTGCATTAAAGTTGAACAACAAAATTTGCGCAAAACTTCAAGTCTAAGGGTGGGTTCTTACTCCAACTCTTATCCCAAGAAAGACTTTAAAAGGGAGGGTAGTACACCTAGAGACGAATCCAAAGAAACTACCAAACCCTTAGTGAAAGATGCCTCCACCCCATACATCCGTGCTAGGGACACCAAGTGTTTTAAATGTTTTGGAAGAGGGCATGTGCAAGCACAATGTCCAAACCAAAGGGTTTTGTTTTTAAAAGGACAAGATGAGTACACAAGTGGTGAGGATGAACCTAGTACTCAAGAAAAAGGGGAAGGAGAAAGGATAAATCCTTTGGAGGGGGACTTATTGATGATTCAAAGAATCCTCCACAATCAACCTAGTGCATCCAACGAGACACAACGAGAGAACATTTTTCATACTAGATGCAATATTTTAGAAAATATATGCTCTCTTATTGTGGATGGTGGGTCATGCTGCAATTGCTGTAGCACTAGATTGATTGAAAAATTAAAACTACAAGTAGTTCCTCATCCAAAACCGTACAATTTACAATGGATCAATGAGGATGGAGAACTACGTGTAGACAAACAAGTGGAAATCGAGTTTTCTATAGGTAACTACAAAGACAATGTTTTATGTGATGTAGTACCTATGGAAGCTTGCCACATCTTATTAGGTAGACCATGGCAATTTGATAAGAAAACCTCGCATAATGGTCTAACTAACGAGATTTCTTTCATCCACAAGCACAAAAGATTTGTACTTAGCCCTTTACCACATTCCCAAGTGGTAAAAGACCAAATACAAATGAAACAAAAAAGGGATGAAGAAAAAATAGAAAAAGAAAAAAATTTTGGGAAACAAAAGGCGTGGGAGAATAGTGTTCCTTCCCACAAGGTCATTCAACAAGTCAGGCACAATGAAACTACCTTTACAAACATGCTTCTTGTTGAACAACCTAGCCTTTCCTATTGTAAAGGAACACTTGCAAGCATGAGCACAAAAGAAAAGTCTTTAAAAGAAGCTTGCATAGATCAAGACTATTTCTCCAATGTGTTAAGATATCCCCAAAAGAATGACAAGTTATCTATAAGCACCTACCAATTTTTGTATGAAGTAGTGCCTAGAACAACTTGCCATGTCTTATTGAGACAACCATTGCAAAATGTACAAATTTTCATAAACAATGGTTGTACCAACGAGACTCTCTTTGCACATAAGAGAAAAAGTCTACAAGAAGGAGAACTCATGGGGCAAATGAGAATTGATGAAACTCTAGAGCTTTTAAGAGGAAAACTTTTGTCACCCATGAGAAAAGAGGTTCAAAGACATTACTTTAGGTACAACTCTTGTTTTCAAACTACACCTAAAGCAAAGTCTCAAGAACTCTATACTCCTTCACCTTTTGTAAAAGATACTTGGGAAGACACACATTTCCTATTAGAGCTTCCTAGGACAACAAAAGGTCTTGATTCTTTCTTCATGGAAGTGGATAAACTCTTCTTAAGAAAAGTGACAAGCCTCCATGATTTATTTTCAAAAATAAGGGATAGAGCTCCAAAATTTGAAAACATAGATCTCCCTTCTATGCTTCACGAAATCATGAGGGACACCCACAATTCTTGGGATGAGAATCCTTTCCCTTTTATACATGCATACAATGGAGTAGTCCACAAGATTACTCATATCTCTCCATTTGAAGTTGTATGTGAACATAGTCCTCTTGCCTTTTTAAAGTTGTCACCATTTCCTAAAGGTATTATGCCTAAGGAAAAAGTAACTACTTTTGAAAATTTTAGAAAATATAAGAGGATTAGAGGGCAAATACAATCCTCAAAAGGGAGATATTGTGAGAAGTTGACCAAAACAAGAGAAAAACAAAGATGGCAACTTCACACAATTAATTGTTTTCCAAAGGCTCACCCTAACTCCTTTGCTTTGTTTCAGGATTCACATAGATTGACATTTGATCCGGGAGGATACATCTTGACGAAGCAAGAGGCTGCTATCCGAGATCAAGAATGCACATCTGAGGATAGATCTTCTCATGAAGGAGGAGATGATGGACACCATCCAGCCACAACCATCCCCCAAGCAAAAGCCTTGGATTTGAGGACAAATCCTTTTCAAGAGGGAGGGGATGATGGAGGAGGGCCCAAGCTCACCACACTATGAAAGCCAAGCTTCCAAGGCTAAGACCGTCTAGCTTATGAAGAGGAGCGTCTAGACTCAAAGAGGAGCGTCTAGCCTAAGATATGGAGCGTCTAGACCATGATAAGGAGTGGCTACATAAGGAGCATCTAGAAGGACCGTCTAGCTCACCACACATGGATCAAGCTACGGTTTGGGAAAGCCTTGTAATTGGTACATCAATCCTTTCACCTTCTCCCTTGAGCTGGCCGAACCACTCAAACACCACACTCCTCATGCACCTTCAAAGCCAACACAACTCCTAGGAGGGCTTTGTTTCACTCACCCATTGCTTCCGCATCGCTTTTTTACTACTTTGATTCAAGAAGAACACATGAAATTCCATCACCCCTCCTATCTGTGGGCGTGTCCTATGGTGCCGCCTCCTCCACGGTCGTTCCTACCCGTGGGTATTGGGAGGTGGCGCCCATCGGATGTAAGCGCCCTTTGGTTCGGACCCAGGCGACGCCCGAGGCTGGTCAACGCCCAAGGCCTGACCATCTTCCTTCTCCTCTCCCTGTGCCTTTGATGGGTCCCACCCAGTGTTGACTTTGGTCAACGCCCGAGGACAGGTCGATACATGAACCTTATTCATAGGATCTCCAATCACAAAGGTTGGGTTTTCATCACTTGTTTGTTTGCAAGTGGCTTAAGTCTCATTCCCCTCGATGTTTCTAAAATCATTTTTCTTCTTAGGGGTTTTGTCAGAGGATCTACCAAATTCCATTCTGACTTGACATAGTCAATAGAAATCATTCCACTCTTTAACAACCGTTTTACTAAATTATGTCTCAATATATGTTTATTCTTTTCATTGTAACTTTTATTTTTAGCTATAGCTATTGCCAATTGGCAATCACAGTGCATTGATACAGATTGGGTTGGTTTCATTCCTAACAGAATGTTTGCTAAGAAGTTTTTCAACCACTTAGCTTCACTACTAGCCATTTCTAGAGCAAAAAACTCAAATTCTATTGTTGATCTTGCAATAATAGTTTGCCTGACTGACCTCCATGTATTTAGCACCACCCCCAAGTGTAAATACATAACCACTAGTGGACTTTGTCTCATCTGAATCAGAGATCCAGTTAGCATCACTGTAGCCTTCTAGCACAACAGGAAATCCGTAATATTCAATGGCATAATCCATTGTACCTCTCAAGTATTTCATGAGTCTCGCAACTGCATCCCAATGATCCTAACTAGTGTTAGAGTTAAGTAGTGTCTAAAATCAAGAGGGGAGGGGTGAATTGAGCTTATCAAATTTTCGCAAAACAATCTAATTTACTATGTAACAGAGGTGAAAAGGACAGATTGATATTAAATGGAACATATTGTTTTTACAGATGAATCTAGTTCAATTAAAACAAGATCAACACAGTTTAGATCAACCAGCAGCAATACCAGAACCAAATTGATTAACTTTCTCAGTTTATAAAGTTGCAGTTTAAAGTACAAGATTAATCAATTTTTACTTAACATAATCCATCTAGAGTAATGAACCAAATGTCACAGTTTAGTTAAAGGAACCAGTTCACCCTTCTTATCCTATTACAGATTCACACAGCAGCTTGATTTATGATTAGAGGATTGATTAACAAGTTAGAACGGCAGATTTAACCATGTCCAGAATTAACAGATTTAGTTTCAATATAACAGATTCCTTTCTTGACAGATTATGTGAAATTACAGAATTAAGAGCAGGGATGAGAAAAGAAACACACGAGAATTTTTATACCGGTTCACTCATCAAGAGCTACGTCCAGTTCACCTCACTCCAAGGTGTAATCCACTAAAACTGATACAATCAATTACAAACACGCAGCAGTTCTTGAACCCTTCAAGAACCTCAATAATCAAGGCTGAAAAACACTATTCCAGCATACCTTGCACTCCAAGAAACCCTATCTACAGTGACTAACACTCAAAACCACTACAAGAAAGAATAAGGAAAAGATTACACCTGAAACAGTGTTGCAAGAACATAAACCAGTTGTTCTATTTGCTCCAAGACAGTACCAGCACCTTCATCTAGCACAAGGTTCTTCAAGAACAAGCTCACATGTATTTCACTTTTGAAAAACCTTTGCAAAACCTTTTCAATTCACTTTCTCACACACAAAATGTTGTATCTCTGTTAAAACTGTGATTGTTCAGCATCCCTTTACATGAGAAGGGCATTTTATTTTATAGAGAACAGTTTCCAACCACTTTAAAAAAAATAGTTATAGAGTAGTTAGCAAAACAACAGATTGATTCTGAAAAACAACAGGTTAAAAGATGATAAAGTTGTCAGCTCAGCTTAACTGAAATAACAGACTGAGTTGTACCTTTGGTACCCTAACAGAATTTCGAAAAACCTTTAACAGAGAAGAAATAAATCGATTGCTTCTCAATAAAACAGATTTATTTTTGTACTGAATCAAACCATTTAAGAAAACTTTAAAAAGCTTTTCCAAAAACATTTAACCACATCATGAGCTTGATCTTACTACCTTGATTTGGTATCTAGGATGGGTCATGCAGCAAAAGGCAACCTTGACAACACACAAGCCTAAACAACAGAATCATCTAAGACATATAGCAACCTACAAAGCAAACTAGCTAACATCTACATCAAACACACTAAGGCTAGGTAGAGATGAGCTTCATCCATCTTCAACAATCTCCCCCTGTTTGATGGAGACAAAACCCCTTTGCTTTGCATACTTTGATGATCAGAACCTGCACAGTACTAACTGCCAAAACCTGCACAACAACATTTAGAAATAAAACCAGAATATAGCAGTGTGTGAGTTTTTTGCTACCTCCCTGCAGCTTGAACCAGAACATCAACTTTTATGAGTTGTTTCTCTGTTCTTCTCCCCCTTTGGATTCATCAAACAGAATAAGGCATGGGATAAAGACATACCATAGACATTCATAACAGTTCAAACAAACAACCAGTATAGAGTTCTATTACAACCCAAAATAAAACCAACTAAAACCAGTGCAGAATAAAGACAAATAGACTAAACCCAAATTGTTCAACAAGATATAAAAGATAAAGACTATGAAATAGGATCACTTGTTGTGGTAGTAAAGCTCAGCTAGCTGCTCCTGAACTCCTTCAATTTGGTCATCCAGGTGTTGAAACCTGGCTTGAGCCATTTCATAATGTGCCTTTTGGTCATATGTGAGTATGTCCAGCCTGCTTAGAACTTATCTTTCGAACATGGATAGAGGTTCACCTCTATACACAGGTTCCTCATATGCAACCGGTGCATTTTGGCTTGTAGCAGCAACATCCTCCTTTGCAGAAGAGTGGGCTGGTGACTCATCCATGTGTTGCACACCATCAGCATTTTCTTCTTCTTCATCTGCTGGATCAGCTGCTTCATTCTCAGCTCTATTTGCAGCATTCCTTCTAAATACCCAGCTGTCATCCTCCTTTTGGAACCCCATCTTTAGGAGAGTGGAGTTATCTATTTCGCTTGCTGCCTTAATGGTGTCATTTCTCTCATTTGCAGTGTCAACTTCAAAATAATCAATTAGCTTTGACACAAAAATAGCATATGAAAAACGATAATCTGGAAGCCGTGTGGATTTGAGCATATGCTCTACCATTGTACTCACCCAATTTAACTTGAGTTGATTCATTATACAGTATAGCAGAATCAAATCCTCTTCATGGAGAGTAGCATGATTACTTCCTCTTGGAGTAAGCTGCCAAGCAATTATGTAGGCTAGGAGTCTTGGAATTAATGTCATATTTTCAGCATGAAATCTAGCTACTGGTTCAGCAGGATTCCTAACACGGCTCCTATAAAACTGCATTTTGTTAAACCCTTGAATTCCAGCAGTATTCCCTTTGCTAACCTTCATTCCTGAATACTTGATTCCTCCCACATTGCTCCATATTTCCCTTGTAATTTTCAGCTTCACTCCTTTCACATGGGAGACCAGATTTTTGCCATCTTGAACCAGATTGTTGTAGAACACTTTCACCAAGTCTGGATAGACATTTCCAGTCATTTCTAAGAAGTTTTTCAGCTTTTGATGCTTGAGCAGAGCTTTTGCTTCAGTCAAATTTTCTTCCCTTAACCATGAAAATTCCAGCACCTTGGGCACATTGACTTGCTTTTTGCTTGTCTCATGGATGAACCTAGTCATGGCTTCAGAATCTCCAGCAAACCATTTTTCCAGGATGCCTTGGCTGCTGTTGGATTGCTCTTTGGATTTCTTCTTTCTGTGTGATGAGGATGCCATGCTTGATCTGTTGTTACCTGCACTTAGTCACTTAAAGATAAATCAGCTAGTAAAAGGATTAGTAACAGTTCACATGATCACTTCAAGATAGAAATTAAGCACAGTAATCTGTTTGAACCTGGACAGCACGTAGCAGAGATGAGAAGGTGTGAGAGATAATTGATTAGTGCTAGTTTTATATAGAGCTTTAACTCAGATTTCAAAAATCACAAATTTTAAAAGGAAATCAATTTAATCAGATTTCAAGGATTGTGGGTTAAAAAAAAATCAAATCAATCTGATATGCTTCAGATTTTATTCCTGTGGTACAACAGATTCAGGTGTTGATTTGCGCAAGAATATATTGGAACTAGATTTTAGTTTGATAAATCAAATCTGTTGCACCCACACAAAATCCAATCAGTTAGGATACCCACATAATGATTGTCAAAGACCTGCTGGTTAATAACCGTAAAAGCAGTCAAGGATAAAGTGAGAGAGAGAAAAGTAAATATTTCTCTTTCCTAGTCACAGCAGTGATTCTGAAACAGAGAGAAAACACGTTAAAAAAAATAAAATAACATATTTAAAATGTTACTGCAGTGGACAATTTAAACTGATGATGCCCAATTCATTCAATAGAAAATAGAATCTATCTTTAGCAAGTGGTTTAGTGAATAGATCAACTAATTGAAATTCAGTGCCAATGAATTTTATATCACAAGTTCCATTAGCTATATGTTCTCTTAGAAAGTGATGTCTAATTTCAATATGTTTAGTTCTTGAGTGCATGACAGGATTCTTAGACAGATTTATAGCACTAGTATTATCACAATTTATAGGTATCTTGTTTAATAGAATTCCAAAGTCACTTAGTTGCTGCCTTAGCCATAAGGTTTGAGCACAACAACTTCCAGCAGCTATGTATTATGCCTTTGTTGTAGAGAGAACAACACACGCCTGTTTCTTGCAATGCCAAGAGATTAGACTTGATCCAAGCATGTGACAAGTCTCACTTGTGCTTTTCCTATCAACCTTGCAACCTGCAAAGTCAGAGTCTGAAAAACCAGTTAAATTTAAAGATACATTGTTAGGATACCATAACCCAACATCCTTAGATCCTTGTAAGTATTTCAGAATTCTCTTTGCTGCATTGTAGTGTGATTCCTTTGGATCATATTGATATCTAGCACATAAGCACATAGCAAACATAATGTCAGGCCTGCTAGCAGTTAAGTATAATAAGGAACCAATTAAACCCCTGTACTTAGATTGATCCACTGATTTTCCTGCAGAATCTTGATCCAGCTGGCAGCTTGTTGAAATAGGAGTGTTGATTGCTTTGCATTGATCCATATCAAACCTCTTAAGCAGCTCCTTGCAGTATTTTTCTTGGCTTATGAAAATTCCATCCTTGAGTTGTTTCACTTGAAGTCCAAGGAAGAAATTCATTTCTCCTAACATTGACATCTCAAACTCACTCTTCATTGTTTTTACAAAGTCTTCACACATCTCTTCATTTGTGGATCCAAAGATAATATCATCCACATAGACTTGCACAAGTATAATGTCTTCTCTTTTCTTCTTTATGAACAGGGTTTTATCATAATTGTCACGGTTATATCCTTGAGAAAGCAGAAATTCACTTAGTCTTTCATACCATTGCCTAGGTGCCTGCTTCAATCCATATAGCGCCTTCTTAAGCATGTACACATGCTCTGGATTTTTATGATCTTCGAACCCTGGAGGCTGAGATACAAACACCTCTTCATTAATGTAACCATTTAAGAATGCATTCTTGACATCCATTTGAAATAGCTTGAAACCTTGTATGCTGGAAAGTGCTAGGAGTAATCTGACAGCTTCAAGACGTGCTACTGGTGCATAGGTTTCACCAAAATCAATTCCCTCTTCTTGGTTATAACCTTTAGCAACCAGCCTTACTTTATTTCTAGTGATAGCCCCATGTTCATCCATCTTATTCCTGTACACCCACTTGGTTCCTATGATATTCATCTCATGCTTTCTTGGAACCAAAGTCCACACTTCATTGTATTCAAACTGGTTCAGTTCTTCCTGCATTGTTGTTATCCAATTGCTGTCTTGCAGTGCTTCTTCCAGACTTTTAGGCTCAATCTGTGAAACAAAGGCCACTGTTCTGCAGAAATTATTAAGTGAATTCCTTGTTGAGACTCCTTTCTCAATTTTACCAATTACATTGTCTAGTGTAAGATCCTTGGGTGTCTTCCATTCCTTAGGCAATCCTGAATTCACAGTAGATTCTTTGAGAGAATTTTGATTAGTTGCATCAAGCTCACTGGATTGATTCTTTTGCAAAATGGTTCTTAAATCATCTATACCAGGTTCATCAAATACAACATGTATAGATTCTTCTACTACAAGCAATCTTTTGTTATACACTCTATAAGCATGACCATTTATAGCATATCCAATATGTATTCCCTCATCTGATTTAGGATCAAATTTCCCGAGATTGTCTTTACCATTATTTAGAACAAAACATTTGCAGCCAAAAACCCTAAGATGACTAATGCTAGGCTTCCTACCTTTATACAATTCATAGGGAGTTTTCTTAAGAATTGGTCTAATCAAAGTTCTGTTAAGCACATAAGAAGCAATGTATACTGCATCTGCCCAAAAATATTTAGGTAAATCAGATTCATTTAACATGGTCCTAGCTAACTCCTCTAGTGACCTATTCTTCCTTTCAACTACACCATTTTGTTGGGGTGTCCTAGGAGCAGAATAACTATGTGTGATTCCATGTTTTTCACAATATCTATCAAATTTTGCATTTTGAAATTCTCCTCCATGATCACTACGAATCTGTTTTATCCTATTTTCATTTTCATTATGCAGAACCTTAGCAAGTTTCTTAAAGGCTTTATATGCATCATTTTTAGAAGTAAGAAACAAGGTCCATGTACATCTTGAAAAGTCATCAACAATCACCAAGGCATAGTAATTTCCAGCTAAGCTAACAGTCCTAGATGGTCCAAACAAGTCCATATGTAAAACATCCAAGGCTTTATTTGTAGAAACCACATCTTTAGATTTAAATGAAGTTCTTATCTGTTTTCCCTTTACACAAGCATCACACAATCTGTTATTATGAAATTTTATGTTTGGTAAACCAGAAAGTAGTTCCTTAGACTTTAGCTTATTCAAGTGATTTGTGTGAATATGAGCTAGCCCTATGCCACAGCCATGACTCATCACTTTTAGACAACAAACACTCATTTTCAGAACAGCTCTTTATAATATCTAAGAGAAAGATGTTGTTTACCCTTTTTCCAGTGAACAACACCTTACCAGAAATTTCATTTGAAATTGTACAGGTGTTAGCTTCGAAATTGACCTTGTATCCCTTGTCACACAACTGGCTAATGCTTAGAAGACTATGTTTTAGCCCTTCAACACACAGTACATTCTCAATAGTGGTTGAGTCTTTAGTACCAACATCTCCTCTTCCAAGAATTTTTCCTCTATTGTTGTCCCCATATGTGACATGCCCTTCAGCTTTGAGTTTCAGATTTATGAACTGGGTCACATCACCAGTCATGTGCTTTGAGCAGCCACTGTCCAGGTACCACTGATTTTTCCTGTTGTTTTTCTGCAAAAAAACAGATTTAGCTTATATGGTACCCCTTTTAGTCTAGGGTCCAGCATGATTAATACCTTTCCTTAGGAAGCCATTTGGCCAATCCTTTAGGAAGAAGGTACCTTCTAGCTTTACATGTTCTAGATATATGACCAGACTTCATATAGTAAAAACATGTTGCAGTATGCATTGTTTTTTAACAACTAAAAGAAGAAAAACCTGTTTTGGAAGGAACAAAAAAACTGGACAACTTTTTCACATTGCTTTTCATTTCAGAATTATATCCTAGACCATTTTTATTAAGAACAGCATTCTGTGAACCTAATAAAGTTTCAAGATTTTCTCTTCCTTTGGTGAAATTTGAAAGTGTTTTTAACAAATATTCAACCTGTTTTTCCAGCTTCTTACAATTATCACAGGTTTTTATTGATGCATGCAAACAAGTTAATTCAAGGCTAACCAATTCAGTTTTAGCTTTGTGCAGTTCTTCTTCAAGAGCTTTGACCTTAGGTTCAAGTACCCTATTTACTCTATTCAATTTGTTGCAAATTACAGCTAATCTGTTTGCTTCATCATGTGTTTCCTTAAATGCAATTAACAACTAACCATAATTTTCAGAATCAGTAGAAAAATCACTTACTGAATCAGAGTTAGATTCTTCATCATTCACCATAAAGCACAAATTTGCTTCCTCACTTTCAGTTGAGGAATTACTAGATGAGGATACATCATTTTCTTCCCATGAGATGTATGCTCTTTTGCCTTTGCTTCTTTCACTCTTCTTGCTTGCTGATTTTTCTTTGTTTTGATTGTTTGGACAATCAACCTTTATATGACCTAGTTTACCACATCCAAAACAAGTGTAATTGGAAGAATTTGAATCATTGGGTTTAAAGTACCTCTTTCTTTGTTGAGTTTTGTCACGGTTTTTCTTTTTGAGAAACCTGCTGAATTTTCTGGTGAGCAGACTCAAAGTCTCATCATGTTCAGAATCATCTTCTTCCTCACTTGTATCATGTTCCATGGTAGTTTTCAGGGCAATTCCTTTGGCTTTCTTCTCCACAGTTTCTTGGTCTTTCAATCTTTTCAGCTCTATTTCATGCTCCATCAGCTTTCCAAAAAGTGCAGCAATGGACATCTTGGATAAATCTCTGGATTCTGAGATTGTTGTTACCTTAGGCTGCCAGCTCCTATCAAGGCATTTCAGCACCTTTATGTTGAGCTCTTTCTTGTCAAAGACTTTACCAAGACCAGTGAGGTGATTTACAATATGTGTAAATCGTTTCTACACATCTGCAATACTTTCTTCTGATTGCATTCTGAACAATTCGTATTCTTGAATTAGTGAGTGCTTCCTTGCCTGATTCACATCATCAGTCCCTTCATGAGTTACCTCTAGTACCTCCCACATCTCCTTAGCTGAGTTGCATTGAGAGACTCTAAAGAACTCATCCATATTCAGTGTAGAGGTGATGATATTCTTGGCTAAGGAGTCATATTGGGCCTTCTTCTTCTCGGTTTCACTCCATTCAGAGCAAGGCTTCTTTATTGTTTCTTCTTTGACAACCTGCATAGGTATGAAAGGTCCACTGACCACTGCATCCCAGATTCCCATGTCAATAGACTCCATAAAGATTTTCATCCTGATTTTCCAGAAAGCATAGTTAACACCACCAAACATAGGAGGTCTATTAATAGACGCACCTTCAGCAAAAGGCATTTTAAACTCAGACATCATGCATACACTAGAGCAAAATACAAGCCCTAGCTCTTGATACCAATTGTTAGAGTTAAGCAGTGTCTAAGATCAAGAGGGGAGGGGTGAATTGAGCTTATCAAATTTTCGCAAAACAATCTAATTTACTATGTAACAGAGGTGAAAAGAACAGATTGATATTAAATGGAACATATTGTTTTTACAGATGAATCTAGTTCAATTAAAACAAGATCAGCACAGTTTAGATCAACCAGCAGCAATACCAGAACCAAATTGATTAACTTTCTCAGTTTATAAAGTTGCAGTTTAAAGTACAAGATTAATCAATTTTTACTTAACATAATCCATCTAGAGTAATGAACCAAATGTCACAGTTTAGTTAAAGGAACCAGTTCACCCTTCTTATCCTATTACAGATTCACACAGCAGCTTGATTTATGATTAGAGGATTGATTAACAAGTTAGAACGGCATATTTAACCATGTCCAGAATTAACAGATTTAGTTTCAATATAACAGATTCCTTTCTTGACAGATTATGTGAAATTACATAATTAAGAGTAGGGATGAGAAAAGAAACACACGAGAATTTTTATACTGGTTCACTCATCAAGAGCTACGTCCAGTTCACCTCACTCCAAGGTGTAATCCACTAAAACTGATACAATCAATTACAAACACACAGCAGTTCTTGAACCCTTCAAGAACCTCAACAATCAAGGCTGAAAAACACTATTCCAGCATACCTTGCACTCCAAGAAACCCTATCTACAGTGACTAACACTCAAAACCACTACAAGAAAGAATAGGGAAAAGATTACACCTGAAACAGTGTTGCAAGAACATAAACCAGTTGTTCTATTTGCTCCAAGACAGTACCAGCACCTTCATCCAGCACAAGGTTCTTCAAGAACAAGCTCACATGTATTTTCACTTTTGAAAAACCTTTGCAAAACCTTTTCAATTCACTTTCTCACACACAAAATGTTCTATCTCTGTTAAAATTGTGATTGTTCAGCATCCCTTTACATGAGAAGGGCATTTTATTTTATAGAGAACAGTTTCCAACCACTTAAAAAAAACAGTTATAGAGCAGTTAGCAAAACAATAGATTGATTATGAAAAACAACAGGTTAAAAGATGATAAAGTTGCCAGCTCAGCTTAACTGAAATAACAGACTGAGTTGTACCTTTGGTGCCCTAACAAAATTTCGAAAAACCTTTAACAGAGAAGAAATAAACCGATTACTTTTGAATAAAACAGATTTATTTTTGTACTGAATCAAACCATTTAAGAAAACTTTAAAAAGCTTTTCCAAAAACATTTAACCACATCATGAGCTTGATCTTACTACCTTAATTTGGTATCTAGGATGGGTCATGCAGCAAAAGGCAACCTTGACAACACACAAGCCTAAACAACAGAATCATCTAAGACATATAGCAACCTACAAAGCAAACTAGCTAACATCTACATCAAACACACTAAGGCTAGGTAGAGATGAGCTTCATCCATCTTCAACAACTAGGACATTGAGTGTGTCTTCTCAATCTACCTACTGCATAAGCAATATCTGGTACAGAAAATCTCATTAAATGCAATAAGCTCCCAATTATCTAGGCATACTGAGTTTGAGAAATAGATTATCCTCTATTCTTCTTTAATTTAGAGTTAGCATCATAAGGGGTACTCACTGACTTAAAGTCTTTGTAACCAAACTTCTTAAGAAGTTTCTCATTGTATTTTTCTTGGGATAATAATATATTATCTCCCTTCCTTATGATTTTAACTCCTAGAATTATACTTGCTTCCCCTATGTCTTTCATCTCAAACTTTGATCCAAGAAACAATTTTGTTTTAAAAACTATATCATTTGCATGTACAAAAAATTAGCATGTCATCCACATACAAACATATAATGACATATTCACCATTTTCAGATCTAGAATACACACATTTATCAGCATCATTGGTAGAAAAACCCTCACAAAGTAAAACATTATCAAGTTTTTCATGCCATTGTTTTGGTGCTTGTTTAAGCCATACAAAGATTTTAAAAGTTTGCATACTTTTTCCTTTTGACCTGGAACTACACATCCTTCAGGTTGAATCATATAAATTTCCTCTTCTAGTTCACCATTCAGAAAGGCTATTTTAACATCCATTTGGTGAATTACTAACTTATGGATAGATGTTAAGGCTAACAACACATGGATAGAGAAAATCCTAGTAACAGGGGCAAAAGTATCAAAGTAATCTATGTTATGTTTGTTAGTAAAACCTTTAGCAACTAATCTTGCCTTATATTTCTCTATGGATCCATCAGGATGGTACTTCTTCTTAAAGATCCACTTACAACCAATGAGTTTTGCTCCTTTAGGAAGATCTACTAAGGTCCACGTATTATTTTTCTTAATTGAATCAAGCTCAGTTTTATTGGCCTTATCCCAATGTTTAGCATCAGGAGCACTAGTAGCTTCTAAAAAAGTTATTGGATCATTCTCAACTAGATAAGTGTAAAAGTCATCTCCAAATGATGTTTCCTTTCTCTGTCTTTTACTTCTCCTAACATCCTCACTCAAGGAATCACTAACACTATCTATAGGTTGTTCAGATGTACCAATACTCTTTAGAGGAAAGATGTGTTCAAAGAACTCAACGTTTTTCGTCTCTACTATAGTGTTACGTTCAATTATATCACTATTAAGAACTAAATCTATAGGCAACACTATGTTCTGCATATCGTAAGAACATACAATCAGATGTTTTAAAGCCTATTTTCCTTTTCTTAGGATCAGGTAACATCACTTTAGCTAAACACCCTCACACTCTTAGGTATTTCATATTAGGTTGATAACCTTTCCACAACTCATAGGGTGTTTTATCAGTTTTCCTATGTGGTATCCTATTTTGCAAAAAACACGCAGTAAGCAGAGATTCACCCCCATAAATTATAAGGAGCATTAGAACTAATAAGCATGACATTCATCATTTCTTTAAGAGTCCTATTTTTCCTTTCACCACCTCTATCTGATCTAATTATTTTAATTTTCTTATTCAATTGATTTTCTACTTCTACTTTATAAGTTAAAAACATGCTTCATCCTTATGTTTAATTAAATACACTGTGTATCTAGAAAAATCATCTTTACCACCTCTAGACATGGTTTGTTTTAAATCAACAAGGTCGGTATGAATTAAATCAAGAAGTTCAATTTGACGTTTTATAGAATGACATGTTTTCTTCATTATTTTAGATTCTACGCATACATCACATTTACTATTTTGTTTATCATGCATGATTAATCTTAGTCGTTGCAATTTCATAACATACGAAGAATTCACATGTCCTA
Source organism: Phaseolus vulgaris (assembly GCF_000499845.2). Lineage (NCBI taxonomy): Eukaryota > Viridiplantae > Streptophyta > Magnoliopsida > Fabales > Fabaceae > Phaseolus > Phaseolus vulgaris. Next base: position 15,657,788 of record NC_023749.2, read on the forward strand.
ATCTAGCATGTCATATATCATACGAATCAACAATATAAGCAGAAGATTCAGATTCATTAATAACTTCAGAAATGTTCAATACAAAAAGACCTTGATCACAATATCCCTTTCTCATAAAAACATTGGTTTTTGTCATAACAATCTTGTCATATTCAAATGACACTTTAACCCCAACTTTGCTTAGCAATGCCACAGAGATCAAATTAACTCTAATTGATGGCACATGTAGCATATCACTCAAAGCCAGAGTTTTACCAGATGTGAGCTTCAGAAGAACTTTTCCTTCTCCTAGGACAGGAGTTTTCATGGAGTCACCGAGATAAACTTGTTCTTCTCCATCCCCCACACTTGTGTAGGAGGTAAACACATTTCTGTTTGCACAGATGTGTCTGGTAGCCCAATAGTCTACCACTCATTTGCTCACATTTGTCACAAGATTTACTTGTGAAACGACTGCCACAATTGTATCTTCCCCTTCGGCTAGATTTGCCTTAGGAGGATAGTCGTTTTTGGCCCTACGTCTGCACTGAGGTGCATGATGACCTGGCTTTCCACAGACAAAGCAATTACCTTTTTTCTTGAAAGTAAGGTTAGTTCCATTGGGACAAGAGAATTTATTATTATATTTCTTTTTGTGATTAGATTTTTTCTCGTACCTTTTTGGAGCTGGTTTGTCTTCTACCACGTTTGTTTTGGCAGACAAAGTTTTGGCCTTTACAGCAGCACACTCCTTCTTCTTTGTGTCTTCAATGATGATGTGAGTGATCAGATCTGATAGTGACATTTGTTTGTGTCTGTGCTTCAGTTATTTTTGTAATCCGTCCAAGATTGCAGAAGCTTTTCGATCAAGAGTTCAGACACGAATTCATCCTGCAAGGCTATGTTTTCAGCTTTGATATCTTAAAGCAGCTTGTGATATTCGTTTATCTAGATTTTGATGTGTTTGTCTTCGATCATCTCCCAGCGGTAGTAGTTTGCAATTACAAACCTTTGTCTGACGATGTCTTCGGCAATATATTTGAGGATAAGAGAATCCCAAATATCTTTTGCATTCTTATAAGAAGCATAAACACGAACAAATCGTTAGATAACACACTGAGTAAGGTGTGACGACATACCTTATTTGCATGGATCCAATCATCAAGTTGTTTCGCAGCCGTGGTAGAGTCGGGTTTAGAAGTTGTAAGTGCAAGAACAACTCCATACATGTCCAATAGGGTGGACACACGTTCTTGCCAACGTCGGAAATTTTGATCGGTGAAGACTTCAATTTTCGAGACATCTGGAATGGTTTCGCAAAAATGGTTTGCGTTGCGAAAATCGTGTTTGACATTTCCGAAGCAGCGTTGTTGGTCTTGTCCGTTGTGTCAGACGTAAGTCCTTACAATTGTAGTAGTGAGGCTTTAAACACGAACAAAAATGATTTTCCGAGACGTGAGTAATCATTGTCCGTAAGGACTTAGCCGCAGTGTATTGTGTAAGTCCCCCAAGATACAGCAGTAACTTTCCAGAAATGTCCGAGGATCAAAACTAGCAAGTTACTCTTAAAAGAATAAGAATCCAATAAACCTAGAAATATTATAAATTAAAAAGAATAAAAGTGAAGAGGAAAGGAGGAGTGCACGGTGAGTGCTGTGAGGAAGATGAAGAGTAGAAGGATGCGCAATAAGCCAGTGTGTTTGAGCATTCTCGTGCTTCTTATTTATAGGTAAGGAGAGAAGCTCAAAACCCACGAAAAAGGAGAGATGGAGAATGCTATTCCGGCGGTTCAGGGGTAACTTCGGAGACGCGCCAGAAATGGTGGAAGACCACCACAACAGAAGAAAGACCATGAAATAGGTCTTGCAACGTTCCAAAAAGTCCCTTTCAAACTTAAAGGCACGAACTTGAAACAGAAAACGAGTGGAGAAATGGATCGCCGAAAAAACATAAGAGATCCCGCAGTGTCCGTCGATCTGCAACGACTCTGAGGAACGTGCACTGCAACGACTCTGAGGAACGTGCACTGCAACAGCTCGCTTTCTTTTTCAATATATAAATAACGTAGATTTACGACAAAAACACTACAAGAAAATTTGGAATTACATACAACCAAAATCCGTATGTAATGTAAAAAAAATTATTTTTAATTTTTTCATTATTACTAATTATTATTTATATTATTAAAAAAACTCAAGTCCTTCCAGTGACCATGGAAACATTAACCACTAAATCAGACAAGTTCTTTGGTCATATTATCATTTTTATTATACTTATTATTATTAATATAATTTATACATATTAATATAATAATTATTAATAATAATAAAATAATAAACTATATTCATAATATTAATATTATTATTATTATTCATATTATTAGTATTAATATTATATTCATATTATTAATATTATATTCATATTGTTAATATTATTAATAATAATAAGTATAAAAAAAATCATAATAATATTAAAGAATTTGCTTGGTGCAGTGGTTAATCCTGTTTACATATGAAATTTAATCCGTACGTAATTCGCGTTTTTCTTTGTAGTGAAACTACAACCCTAAATAAATGACTTAATAGAGGTTTTAACTCTGGATAATGTAAAAATAAATTCTGTTAAAACCATTTTCTTTGTGGTGAGATAATACTAATAATTTTATTAGTAAAAATAATAATATTAATGATAATAAAAATAATATTATAGTTATTAATGTTATTTTTATTATTATAAATATTATTAACAATAATAATAAGAATAACATTATTATTAATAATTATAATATTATTATTATTATTATCTTTAATAATAATATTTTAACAAAGTTTATTTAATGGTAGGTCTGAGGCGATTCTTCCCAATACCACGATTATCAACGAATTTTAACGTGTTGGTAATTTGTGGTTCATTTTTTATTAACCATAAATAATGTAGTTAAATGCAAATTTTGTTTAGGGAATGTTGAAACTCAAATATATTCGAATTGGCATTTCTAACAGTGCTTAAGTTGCTAGTATCAATTTGACGGTCCTTCCTTTACTCTTAACAAGATCTCTCTTCCCTGCTTCTCATATTTTCACCACCACCTTCCACTTTTTTAAACCCTTTCTTCTTACCACATCATGTTCCGTGCTGTCGTTTCCAATTGTTTGGACAAATATAGAATAAAAAACACAAACCCCACAAATAATTATCACATTCTATTTTTTTCCATTGGGACGGATAAGAATGACACGCAATATTTTCATTCACAAAAAAATATCAAACATATTGTCGTTATCTGCTCTCCTAATACAAAACATTAGGAAGATGTTGCAGAGGTTCATGAGTTTGGTCTTATCATAACTTGTACACAATAACTTTTCTGTGACAACTAAAGTATCCAACTTCAAAAATTATGTGCTTCATTTTTTATTGTTTCGGTTACATATTCTTAATATTATTTTATTTACTTTTAGTTGCCATTTGTAAACTTTATTGTCCAACTAATAAACTGCTCTCTTTTTAAATCTAAATCTTAGAAATCATATTTTTCAATTCAGGAAATTATCTGCTGTGAAAAAGAGTAGGAAAAGTTGTACCTTTAAATTTGTGTACTCAGCATTAATAATTTTAAATTTTTTATTGGTATGTATTATTGATTGTGTTATCATTAGATATTTTTATGTATTATTTTATCACTTTTATAATTTATAATTCATATGATTTTAATATTTTTTTACAACATGTTTACTTATTTATTTGTATTAAATAATAAATTATTAATCTTTCAGTAAATCTGAATTTTATAAGATATTTAAATTCGGAATTAAAAAAATTACAAAGGTCTTATTCAATTTTTTTTAATAAATACACTCAAAAACGTGTAATTATGCGGGACAAGTTACACCAATTAAATCATAAAGTTTATAAGCGGCAACTCATTATGTGGTCGTTTTAGCAAGTCTAGGACAAATTAAAACAGATGGACTCATCCACATTACCACTACAATAAAATCAATTATATTTAAAGATATTTATTATAGATTTTAATTATAAAAAATTATATATTCAAAATCTTGATTTATTATGAATTTTTTAATTATTTTTAAATAAGTATTTATCCAAGCACAAACTAAAATGTTAACTAAATATATGTTTAGTTTCTTTATACATGTAAAAGGTTGTCAAATTTTATGGATGAAAATTTAGTAAAAATTCTTTTACATTAAAAGAAAAATCTTTGACATTTAAATTAATAAAAATTGTAAATATCTGAATGAGTGAATAGTAAATGAAAATATTGAAATCATAAAAGTATTCTAGATTTTTACCTATAATATCTTAATAATTAATACTTATTATTAAATATTAATCCGGTTCTAACGATTTGAGGTAGTTAATTTTCAGTATCTCCTGTATACAAGACTTTAATTCTCACTATCTATCGCGGTGGCGAGTTCAACAAATCTGATACTTATTGAAACTAAAACTAAGTAAGACACTAATATCACATGGACACTCATATGGATATGGATATTGAGATATGTATAATTTTTAAAATATACGATATGAGACATAAATTTATATATTACATAATTTTGAATTATATAAATTAATAATAAAGATTTATCTGCATAAGTATATTTTACATTTTGTTTAGAGCAGAAAGATTTTTTCATTACTGGTTCAAAAAGATATGTTCTTTATTTTTATAATCATAATAAAAATTTATACATTAAGTTTCAGTTTTTAAAAAATTAATACATTTATTCTTTTTAAAATTGTGTGAGAACTATGTTAGAATTGTCAGAAATCTAATAAATATTTCTTGAATTTGACACTTGACTTATACGTATCATACAAGTGTCGGTGTCTGATACGTGTGTTCGACACGAACACGCTATTTAAGATAAGTGTCTGAGTCTCATAAATTAGTACATTAATCTTTAAATTTTTTTGAATATATGTATTTATAATCTATGATACAAATCTAAATTAACATTATTTTTATTAAATATTAAGTCCATAGTTGACTAGCGTAAAAATGGATTCAAATTTCTTAAATAATTTCAAACTCCATTTTTTAGAAAAAAAAAAAAGACAAGGTTAAGAGCAACACCGATCAAATTTTTCAACAAAAAATAGTTATTGACAAAGCTAAAAAAATACCAGGGGTCTGGACAAAAATTAAGAACTAAAAATTATATTTTAACAGAAAAGCATTTCAAGAATTAAAAATACATTTTATACTTAAAATAAATAACCAACAACCAAGTTAATTGCATTTTATGAAATTAATATATAATATAATTAATAATTAACTTTATACAAATGCCTACATTTGGCCATATGCTTTCCTCTAAGGTCAATATTGACAACTTTATTAAAGGGATTTAGCATAAGTTCCATACTTTGATTCATTTAGTTATTTAATATGGATATTGTAAAATATTATATATTTATATGGATAAAATAAATGAGCATATATCTTTACACTTGCTCCCACCAAGCTAAGTAAAATTAGAAAAAGGTGATTCTTATTACTTTATAGAATATGTATAGTTTACAGCAATATGGTTGTTACTTGTCTTTGCTTTGGAAAGATGAAAGGTTTCACTGTTACTTTTCTTCAGGGAACATGTTAGTTCGAACAAAAAAAAAAAAAATATATATATATATATATATATATATATATATATATATATGGTTGTTACTTGTGCCATTTGTTGTGAAGTTCAAAATTGAAAGAGTTAATGATTCATTGGTTAACATTTTGATATGAGATAGGATGAAATGGTGTTATAAAATAAGACACTACTACTTAAATATAAATATTGAACTGATGTGTGTATAAAAGACAAATATTAAATTAATGATGAGAAGACACGAGTAATGAGCCATTACCCATCACTAGGTATTTGTCATACATCACAATGTTTTTGTTTCTCCCTTTTATTCAATCTCTACCACATTTCAAAACTTATCCAATGAATTTGTTAGTGTTTTGTTTGGGAAATTGAAATCAAGATTTTATTTAGTATTATTTAATAATAATACATAGAATCTGTTGATTTTTCTTATTTAGAAAAATCTTAAGAATAATATTTTTATATGAAGTTTCATTTTTTAAACAAATGTAGACATAAAACTTATGCAATGTATAAATCAAATTTTAATAAGAAACGGGAAGGAAATAAAATGTTACGAAAATATTATATTTTGATGAAGTAAATCTATTTAAAGTCCGATTTTATTGAACGCTTAAAATATTATACAGATTTATAAGGTTTTGAAAATATTAATTTTCTTTCTAAAACTTTCTCATTCTTTGAAACCTATTCTTTAATATGTTATTTCTAATCCAGGTTGTCCATGAGTCTTTTGGAATATTATGGACTCACCTCAAATTTCTTAATTTTTTCTCACTAGATTTTTCTCTAAAAAAAAATACTATCTATACATATTAAGATACTTACAATATTCTTTACATTTTCTTTTCTCTAAAGAAGGTAAATTATGATAATCATTTAACTTAATTTACTTTTTTTTTAAATATAATTTTTTTATTTTTTTTAAAGGGATATATTGTAAAAAATTTACCACCAATAAATTATCAGAGTCACATTAGTTCTACAAGAGATTCTCATTTTTTAACTTTTTAAAGGGGATACAATATGTTTATAATAAATCTTTCTGTGTTATTCAACTTTCTCTTCTTTCTTCTTTATTCAATGTGAGAATTTTCATTACTTAAATTATTAAAAAAAATACTACTAATTACGTCAATTAATTTTTCTTTATCAAATTTCGTATTAATACAATTTTTAGAATAACCATTATTTTCTTGTTACATATTTTACCTCATATCTTATTCACTATTTATCTCATCACTATGTTATTTGAGTTCAAAATTTTGTCTAAATTTTTTTCATAAAATCTATGTTTCAGTTCATATTTCTATATTATTATTCTTTTGTGAGAAACTAAAACAGTAATTATTAATAATAATTATTATTGATTGAATAATTAATTGTTTTCTTTTTTTTTTATTTTTAATTTTCGGACTTTATTCTCGGTTGAGTGTAACTTTAAATTTTTTTTTCAACATTTAAGTGAATATTTTGTATTTAACTACTATCAATACTATAATAATATATATATATATCTTAGTTATTACACTTATTTATAATATTTAATGAATCATTCAAATATTAAACCTATATAATATATAAGATATGTCACAATTAAAATTTATATTATCTAATTTTTATATGTTAATATGCGTGACCATATCATTTGGTCGGTACTAAATATAAATATGCGACGTAATCATTCAACTCTAATAATACATTTATAAATTAACATATATGGATATTTATTTTATAAAAACTTGTATGTTAAATATTATTATGTAATTTTTTATATGGATATTTGTTCATAAAATATATTTTTTGAAATTATTTTCACAATTTCAATTTGAAATACCAAATTAAGATTTCTATATATATATATATATGTTGCGTCAACACACAGCTGTGCTACATAAGTACAACATTAAAATGTTTTCTTAAAAATATTGTCAGGAATTAATAAAATACTATCAGCAATTAAGGAAGGCGACACTTTTGTCTATATAGGAAGTGAAACCAATTGTCAATATTTTTAACAACTTTTTTTTATTGAAAAAATATCTTTCCTCCAATAATGATAAGTGTACACAAAATAAATTTTATAAAATAATGGACATGTAGAACTGAACTGAATATAACTAGTTATATATAGTGCATATATTATTATAAATGTTAATCACTTGAAAACACATTACTATAACACTAGTTGAGTGAGATTACATAAAGATTTCTTTAATAAATTATATAATTATAACTAGTTTAGTAATATTATAATTATATAAAAAAAATTCATTAAAAAAATACAAAATAATAAAATATTTATAAAAAATAATTATAAAATATTTTAACTTTATTAATTATTATAATTATAATTATATAGTAAAAACACTTATAATTTCATGGATAGTCTTTTTAAATTATAAAAACTAGAATGCTGATTAATGAATGCGAAATGTAGACTAATATATACATAATAAAACAGTTGGAAAATTTAATTTCATTATTAAGTGTAATACATGTACTATTCATTCGTCATTAATATATTGTTTTATGACATGAACATATGAAAAGATTGTATTATATTATTGAGAGAAAATTTTGTCAAAAATAACTGTAATTTAAGTATTATAACTATAGTGCTATAAATAAAATTACTTGATAGTAGTTAAAAAAAAGTCATGTAAAGAAAATAATCTATTTATTTTTATTTTAAATTATAATATGTATATAATGATTAAAAGTTGTTAGGAAAAGACGTTAGTTGGAGCCACATCAGCAAGGTTATCCATTCCCATTAAAAATTATCATTCGAAGTGGCACGTGACATAAGATTATCTATAATTTTTAATTGGTATATTTTAATTTTTTAAACTTATTAATTAAAATTTAATTCTAAATGCATGCACACTTAAGAATTTGTCCGAAGAACAACATTTGAATGATTTCACATTACATAAGATTATCTATAAAAAAAATTTAATTGGTATATTTTAATTTTTTAAAAACTTATTAATCAAAATTTAGTTCTAAATGCATGCACACTTGAGAGAGGAACAACATTTTAATGATTTCTACTTGATTACTTGTTTACTTTTTTTTTATAATGAAATAAAGATATGCTACTTTAGTAGATACATTGGGAACGTCATGAATAATTGCCCCCACCCAAATATTATTATGGTATATACTATTTTATTTTCTATTATTACAGATTTTTTGAACTTATTAGATGTTATATTAATTTAGTTTCTGGTCATATATGATTATGGTTGGTTAAAAAAAAGTACTAATAAAAATTAAATACAGATTCAAGAATGTAAAATGCAGATTATGGTTGGTTGTTTCAATTTAAGTAGAATTTGATGTTTCAAGAATAAAATTGTTTATATTTCAATTGTAATTTCAATAAGAGTATTTCTAGAACACTAAAATAAATATAAAAAGACAAAGAATTAAGTAGGAAAAAAATAAATAAAAGGAATTCTTTTTTAATTTTTTTTAACATAATTGTTTTCTGATTTTAACCTTATTTTATATATCTTATTTATTAGTTTAATTGAGTATTTTGTCATTTTATATAAATTATTTAAAAATAAAATTATTTTTAAATTTTTTAAATTAATAGTTTTTACATGCAAACTAACTAAACACTATTCTCTCAATTCTTTATTACAAGGCAACAAAAGAAAGAGAACATATGCTCATCCTCACTCAGTCTTTACCAAATTCAGGTATCAAATAAAATAACTTTCATTTCCAATTATTCTATCTCTGCACTCCATTTCAAATAACATTATTCTTTGATAAAACCATCATTTTTTCTATCACCATCAAGTGAATCCTAACCTTAACGTGAGCATCATCACACTCTTCAATCCTAATACCACCAATAGAAGATAAGAAAAAGTTTTAAAAAAAAAACAAAACTCAAACCATAGAAAAGAAAAAAGTTTGATTAATCAATTAATTATTTTTTTACATCATATTATTATTTTTTTCAATTTTTGATTCATTCAAAATGATAAATTTCTATCATTATGAAAAGTTAAAAAAAATAAAAAAATAATACACAAACACTATATCCTATCGCATTGATAATGATTTTACATGATAAAAAAAACTCCTCATATTTATATTTTATCATTATTTTCTTATCATAAGGTTTATTATATTTATTTATTTTATTCCGCGTATATCATACCGTAGTCACCATTAAAGATATAATTATTCTATTATAAAATCCTATTATGGGCGAATCCTTCTTTCCATCTTACCTCAACTTCATCATCATTGTTCTTCCTCCTTCCTTCTGCTCTCTGTCCTTCAACCCACCCACCTTCCAACACCTTGCAATTTTAATTGTTCTCTGCAAGCACAAACTTCCCTTCTCTACTTATCTGTAAGTATTCGAATTCCTCTCTTTCTCTCATTTTTTCTTTCTGCATACTATATGAAAACATGGGTCATGCACTTTCGTTTTTATCTTCCTTTACTCACCTTATTTATATGTTCGTAGCCTCTTGTGTTCATCTGGGTGTTGAAATTTTCTATCAAAAATCTTTTTTTCTTATTTTATTTTTTAATTTTGTTATTGTGTGGGAACTGTTTGGTCTTCAATGGATGCGCTTTAACTTTACCCAAGGAAACTTATGAAGTAACTGCTGTCAATACTCTGCGTTAATGATTGAGATCCTGATTTCTATGTTTCTTATAGATGGAAACAGACACCACTGTTTCTTGCTTTTTTATGTTCAACACGCGCCACTGTACTCTACTGTTCATTGATGGCTGAATTTGTTTTCTCTCAGGACAGATCTAGAGAGAAATTTGTTTATGGTGTGTTTGATTTCTATTTTTTGAAAACTGATTTTTGTTCTTAAACAAAATTGATGTAGTATGAACTTGTTTCAGAAAATAGTTTTTAAAACCAGAAAGTGGAAAGGAAATCGATAGGAATTTTCTTGTTCCTGCAAGAAGTAATTTGGTGATGGATGGTGGATATCTGAAGCTTTTTTTTTCCTTCAGAGTACATGATGTGCATGATGCAGGACATCTATGACAATTTGGACATTAGTTTCTCTGTCTTTTCAACCTTTCTTTAGCTCTGAGAGATATTTTGCTATTAATTTGCTTGTTTCAATTGGAAGAACCTTTTCCTTGAGCCCAATAATAATTATCTCTCGTATAATGTAATTAGTATAATAAGTAAATTGCATTGACTATAAGCGAAAGTTAGGTCAATTGGAAGAGAACTAGTCTCTGATTATGCAATGAATTAAGGATTGAGTTTCAGTTCATAAAGATATTTATATAATATATTTAGTGTCTAACAGGATATGAACATATCCTCTTGGAAAGAGAATAATATCTGTGGGGGAAAAAGTAAATTTCATTCACTAGATTCTGGCTAGCTTATTTCTTGAAATTAGTTTGTTTAATTAAGTAGTTTGATGAGTTCTTCCTGCAATTGTTTTAATCTGTAAAATATAGAAAAAATATGTTTCATGTTTGTAGGTCTAATTGTCATTTTCCTTGCAATTATTGACCACAGGTGATTGTAGACTTGTAAATCTTTATTACCATTACATTTTTTTTTCCAGGAAGAGATTAAGTGGGGTTATTTTTAACGGATTTGGATAATGTGATATGGTTTGATGGAGAGAGAAATGCAAATTTTGACAAATATAATTATGGGTGCAGTATAACCAATCATGATGAGTTCTTATTTGTTACAAATAGAATAAAAGTTGTGTGCTTCTTTCTCCGACATAACCATGCTATGTTATTTAATCTCACAAGAAAATCCAAATCCATTTTCATCAACTTTGAAGAAATAAAATAGAATAATTATAGTCGCATACCACAGACTTTGTATTCAAAGTAGGGCCTGTGATGATAAAGTATTCTCCATTTTTCCTATTATATATATTTTTTCCATGATAAAGTCTACTTAAATGTGGCCGGAATAGTTGGTTCTTCCAAAATTTGGCATTTGAGACAGTTAAAATATTTTTATATAAATTTTACTTTTCAGAAAATTATTCTTTAAACATAAACTTTTGGTAGCTAGGAGTGGTTGTCATCCATAACTTGAACTATCAACTGTAGCCAAAGTGGACCACATCCTCACCAACCAAGTAATGCCCTGATGAAAATAATCGTCACCCCTTATAAAAGGTAGATTCCAAATTTCTGTGAATGGTGTTGCTGCTCTAGTATTATCCTGTAAACCTTTTGATTTGACCTCAAGACTTTTTTTTTTACATATACCAGTTATTTTTTCCAACTTAAAACTAAAATTGCTAACCAAGTGACCATAATTCTCCTAATCTATAGATGATGAACACACTGCATTTCATTTAGTTGGTTGATATATATCTCACTTAATTTTTGTCTTTTTTATTTACATATTCCACATTCATTGATTTTTAGAAACAGTTAGTATATGTTAGATATGGGGAAATTTGGAAATAATTGAACATTGTACTATTAAAGGTTGACATTTCTTATTTCAACCTTTAATTTTGAGTGCTTTTTAAAATTTAAACCGTCTGATCATAACAAAACTTCATCTGTGAAAACTATGGACCAATATCTAATAACATGAGGCACTCAACTCATACATGATGTGGTTGTGCATTTCAGGTTCAGGTACCTGTAAGAGTAAATATTGTAAAAGGGGAAAAATGGCCTTAGATAACTTGGAGGAGACTGTGCCCCAAAACGAAAAGTGGAAATCATCCAATGAAGTCATTGCAGATTCTGATATAAACGCCTCTAGTGGCTTTGACTGCAACATCTGCCTTGAGTGTGTGCAAGATCCAGTGGTCACACTTTGTGGTCATCTTTATTGCTGGCCCTGCATATACAAATGGCTTCATTATTTTCAACGTACCTCTATAGACAGTGAAGAGCAACAGAATCCACAATGTCCAGTATGCAAAGCAGAAGTTTCTCAATCCTCCCTTGTTCCATTATATGGTCGTGGCCTAACAACCAGACCTTCTAAGGGGAAGGCACATCAAGTTGGGACTGTCATACCACAGAGACCTTATGGTCCGAGATCATTGAATACTAGCAGTGTTTCCCAACCTATTTCTCAAAGTTATCATCATCCCTATAGTAATCCTTATTATACTCAGCAATTTAACTCAGTTCCAAGCGGTTATACCTCACCAATGCTTAGAACAAGTGGTTCACTAGACAACTCATTTGGAATCTTTGGGGAAATGATATATGCAAGGGTGTTTGGTAACCAGGTGACAAACATGCATCCATATGCTAATTCGTACAATCTTTCAGGGATCAGTAACCCAAGGATGAGAAGACATTTAATGCACGTTGATAAATCACTCAGCAGAATAAGTTGTTTCCTCCTATGCTGCCTAGTTTTGTGTCTCCTCTTATTCTGACTGACACTTCATTTATATCTTTAGTTATAGCACATCCTTGCATTGAATACAATAGCCCATTGGTCCATATGTATTCTATGTTAGAGAAGTTTCAAATTAATGCTGAGTTATGTGTAATTACTTACTACCATTCTCTCTAGGAGTTATATATGAAATGAATAATGATATTCTTACATGATTTATCTTTACCTTCTTGTACAACATTTTGTATTGTTTGTGCATATCTCTTCATCACATTGTTGACTTCTATCTTTTGTTATCCCATTTTGTTCCTAACTGTAACATTTTTCATAAGAGTTTTGCGGCAGTAGAATTATACACTAGAGAAACAAAGGATTATAATTTGATGATATTTTACATTGACTACACCAGCTCAATCCACTGAGTTGCAAATAGAAAATAAATTGAATACACCCTGCAGCTTGGAATCATACCTTGGCGAGTAAGTATATTACTTTGAAACTGTAAAATTTGTCTAACATAAGCCTTGGACCCTACACAATTTATTACTAGATTTGCATCTTTGAGAAAACCCGAATTGAACTACTTTATATAAATGATTTGGTTAAATTGGTTCAGTTTTCCCCCTTAAAACAGATCATTTTTATTATTTGACATGATTCAGTTCAATTGATTAATCATTTAATATTCGTATATTTTTTTTAAATCAAACCTTTTTTACACACCTCTAATCCAATTTATCTTAATTTATTTAAAAACATCCTCATAAACAAGTCATTATCAGTTGTGTAATTTCACCTTTATGACATTTACAGTTACTTTGTAAAATTTCTCACTAATTTGCAGTATTGTGAGTAGTGCATTTGTAAGAATCTCAACCCTTTACCACTGACCTGTCATGCCCAAAGAGAGAACCACTTTGAGAGTATTTCCAAGTTTGGTTGAAATCAAAGTCATAGATCTCTAACAAGTTCACTTGGTATTCTAGTTTTAGCCTTTAGACTTGTTAAAACCAACTAATAATACTTTTACACAAAGGAAGGCGAAATAGGAGGAATGACTTATTGGTAGAGGCAGGCATTGGATGCATATAGCCTTGAAAGTCATACCGTATCCATTGCTTTGGATGAAGCTAGTTGCTGTGGTCCATGCAATAAAATATCAACTACAAGTTGTTCTAATCTTCGAAGTTTGGCTTCCCTAAATAGATGAGTGACTATAAAAGGCGTAGGAGTCTAGAACATTGAATATACGTATTCTATGTGTTTCAAGCTTAGCATATACAAAAACCTTTATGAGAAATGGTAACTGAATGATGCCAATGCATGGAGCTGGTTCTGTACTTCAGTTGTAAAATGGTAAATGGTGGGAAAATGTTGAACGTATGTTGTCACATCTTAAAAGAGACTTGTGTGTATGGAACACAATTTCTTTACGTTATTCTTGTTCAATTTCATGACCTTAAACTGAAAATGACTAGTAAGGGGGGGCACTGCATCTAGTGTTCACAAAAGATCGGTTTAGTGATAATGAAAGTGACTTGTGGTCCCAGTTGTTGTTTGAAGCGAAATTGCCACTCCGTCCCTGTTCTTCTCCTTCATCATTTTGAAGGCTGAATCCAAATTAGATTGCACTGTCATGCCATGCCAATAACGATTTTCCACGTGAAACACTGATTTGAAGAGGTGTGGCAGAGGTAGCAATTCACCATTATATTCACCACAAGGAAATGGTAAATGAAATGGGAGTTGTCATGCTCTCAAATGCTGTCATACACAGATAGAGCATATCAAGTAAAACAGTTCTTAGGTTTAAGAAATATGAAGTTATCAATTAGTATTGGTACGAACAAGAGATTAGAAACGTAGTTCATGAAAAAGGATTAAAGACGATCAAAACTATTTTTCAATTATTGATCAGTAAATGATTAATTTTTGTCTAGGAAGTATTTTTAGTTGGATCTCTTTTTGTCGATTAGGATTTTTCCTTCGAAGGACTTTAACATGAGATGTTTAAAGAATAATCCATTACCACACTTAGAATTTACATTCGTGAGATTCCCTCTTTCAGTTAAATCAGAATTAATTATGTTTATTATCAATACTACCGAAAATACACACCAAAACCAAATTTTCATATTTTTTTTATGAATTGATTAAGTTTAAATTTGACTATTTTAGTTAAGTTGAACATTTTCATTTTATTAAATATTTTAAAAAATTATATTTTTCAATTAAATCTCAATTGTTTAATTTTAGTATCAATTGAGTTGGTTACCTTGCATTGTCATTGTTAATATGTCTCCACATGTAAATCAAAGAACTTCTTGATTAAGTTTTAAACTACTTTATAAATTAGATTATTTTTAATTAAGTTCCTGTTAAAAGAATTTGTTACCATAAGTGTCCAAATCATATTTTTCAATGAGTTGCTACAATCAATTAACATGTCTAAAGGACAACACCACAAACTAGATAATAAAAAAATAAAAAACCAAGAACCTTAGTTATCTTTATCAAATGATGTTGTTTTGTGACATCATATTATTAGTATGGTTGGATTAATTTTTTTTAGTATTTAAAAAAGTGAAACAATGTTATTTTTATAAATTTAATTAGAGTTTTAAATTTTTGTTTTCATTGTTGTTCAAGTTTATGATGTCGTGCCTCAAAATATTATGTCATTTTAATTGATAACAAAATCAAATAGTAATAATTTAATTAAAAAAATTAAAATTAAAATACTGAATCAAATATATATATATATATATATATATATATAATCAAATATATATATATATATATATATATTTTAATAGACACTCAATTAAAAATATTTAAAATTATGAAAAACTTAAAACTTAATTATGTAATCTTTTATTTTATTTTATGTGAATACACATAAGTAATGATAATTCAAAGTAAAACGATAGACTCATTCATCCATTCCACTTGACGATAGCACAAATTGAAAATATATTTTTTTATACTCAATAATAAGCTGATTTTTTTAATAAAGACTAAATTAAAAATATTCAAATTTATTAGGAACTTAAAAATTAATTAAATATTTTATTATCCTATTAAATTATGATAAATTAAAATTTAACATTTTATATTTATTTATATATTATTATTTTAATATTTGATATATAATTTAAATTTTAAATAAAAATAACATTGGATAAACATGCATCCTATGCTGAGATTGTATAGCACCTAACATTGTGAATTATATAAATGAATATATCTAATAGCAACCTACCGTAACCGTTCACCGGCTTTTTAATATAATCATTTGCTGAACATTGAATTGTCAATTCTGCTGCTTTTTTTTTTCTTCACTTTCTTTGGTCTTCACATATAATGTCACAATTAAGTGGAAATAAAAAATAGCTTCATCCCACACACTTATCCTTCATCTTTATAAGAATTGAAGTATTTATTTATTTTTCTGTCATGAATAATAAACTTTGTTTAAAAAAAAAACAAGTTAATATTACTCGTAGTAGTTCAACTCGCTGTATTTTCTCTATGAACATAGATCCTATTTCACTGTCAATCTCCAATGGTACTTTCTTCAGCTTATAAGCATATGAATTTGATTTATTGTTAGAATAATGCATCTCACATTATTATCTTTCTTTAATGAATAAATTAAATTGATTTGGTCACAGCATGTTCAACTACTTATATTATTTATCTAACTAGTTATATTATATAGTTCAACATGTTAAACGTGTTATGGTAAACTAAAGAACACATCAGAGTCATAGCATAAACTTTATCCCATTAAATATTAATGGTTGAGACTTTCTGCACCCGATTGATTTTCTACTTGCATCCAACTAATTTTTGAATTTCTAAAATTATTCTTCATTCTCAAATCGAAAATTTGAAAATAAAAATATATATTTTTGAAAAAAAATTATAATAGATTTTTGTGTTCTTGAAATGAAATTCTAAAATAGAATTAAAAAACTGTTTTAGAAAAAAATAATTCTAGAATAAACAAATATTTTAAATATTTTTTTAGAAAACAAAATCTAAAAAATCCAGAAAAAAGAATATAGTTTTTTTTTAAAAAAATCTGAAATTTCAGAAAAAAAATTCCAAAACCTAAACCTAAAAAGTGTTACATTTAAAAATATATTCAAGAATACCAAATTTATAATATATTTTAATCTACACCCACTCTTTTATTTAAAAATTAAAAATGTGTTTTTTTATCATTTCACATAAAATATTATTGGAAATAACGCGTCGACTAGAGATTAAAATATTTAATTCTTTATAAATGAATACAAATTTCACTTTATAAATTGTGAGTTAGGTTTAAAGTCTACTTCTTAATATAATATTAAAGTTATTTAAAATTCATTTTAATAAAAGTTTGTTGAAAATTTCACATATAATTAAGTTAGACTTAAAGTTTAAAGTTTAAGATTTAGGATTTAGGATTTATTTTATTATTTCACATAAAACATAGGAGTCATTCGCAATGATAATTTATTGGGGCCTTGAGGTGTGGCAGGCTTTAGCCCATAAAGAACCAAACACTACACAAGAATCGTGACGCTTTTGCTTCCACTACCTCCATCGCATCTAATAGCAACAAAGATTAAAATATTATGAAAAGGTTGTTCATGAATGTTTTTGAAGAACAATATTGTATCTGAAATAAATTATAAAAGATAAAAATTATGAGAGTGAAGGTAGTAATTGTGGGAGTATTCTATTAATTAAATGTATTTCATTGCTTTTTTGGGTGCAACATTTAAAAAAAAAAAATTGGAACAGAAAGGTACTATTTCATTTACAAGCAACATAAACAAAGTAAATAAATTTAAAATTAAGTTAGTTAATACGCATATCATGGATAACTGCTAATTAAAATGGAATGCTAAGCATAATCTATCTAAAGTTTTTTAAACAAATCCAAATATAGGAAGTGGTCATATTGACTTGTTAAACTGGGTAAACTGTTTCATTAAGAACAAGTAGTTGATCCATATCGCACGTTAATAAAGTTGGTTAGTTAAATTTTTTTATGAAGATCAATCATTAATTAAGTTAGATAAATACTTCATACCAATAAATAATTAAAATAATTAAACTAATAGTATAAATAACTATTATTTTTTAATTGCATTTTATTCTCTTGTTATTGATATTTTATAAAGATAGTCCTCTAATTTTTCGGAATGAGTTTCACCACTACCTTAATTATACAATATTGATTTATATGTTAACTTGATATTTAATATTCAATAAAACAATGGTGTGACACTATTGTCGCGTGCCATGTTAGCACTGTTGTATTAATATATTTTTATTAAAATTAGATGTCAATTTATTAGATATGTAGCAAAATTAAACAATTAAAGTTAAGAAAAAAAGGCAACCCTATAGTCTTAATAATTTTTATATGGTTATTTTGATGAAATATAGACAGTGAGAGTTTTTGCTTTCATTTTTAATGGTTTTTAATAGATGAATGTTTATTTATTTGTAATAAATGCATTACATTTGTTTCCACTTCTGATCGGTCTCCAATTGGTGCTTTGAGATACTGTTTTACTCGGATAACAGGGGCTTTACCTATTGATCACACTTTGACGATCAAGTCAGTGAGAACATTCAAATTAAAAACTGTTCGAGTCTAGAGTATTCAGAAAGCGTACATTTACTCGGGGTCTCAAAACCCTTTTATAGACATTCCTTCAACAATTTTCATCAACGAGAATATAATCTCAACATCCAGAGTATAATATTCAACAATAATTGGTTCACTGTGTACCTGTTACTTTCGGGTACAAACATTTTTAACCGTTTTTACTTCATTTAATAATATTTTTCAACCAATTCAATTATTCTTGTATTTAATAATATTCTTCAACCAATTCAATTATTTCTTCAGTTATTTTTAATTATCTTTCCTATGTAAACTTACTAGAAAACCTGGGATGATCTCGTAACACACTTTGGACCCATACCCGGTTCAGACCGAACTAGGCATAACTCGCACAACCGAGCTGACCATACCTAAACACTTGGACCGAGATTCCGAGCACTCCTGACCAATGCAATATTATATATTAATTTTGTTATGAACTTTAAGTAAGAATTGTTTCATAGAATTTGTCAAATTTTTTTTTTTTTTCAAAATTTGAGTAGAAAAATCCTTTCAACTCATACAAATCTTTTGGATTTACATAAAGTCATGGTAAAAAATCCTTTAGAAGACAAGATAAAGGGAGAGGACCTTAGTTCTTCAACAAATTTATTATTGAATAATAAAAGTGTTATAAGCTTAAACACTTTCAATATGAATGTCCTAATTTTGAAAAAAGAAACAAATTATGTATGTGGATTGTTATATAATGTAGCATATGTACGAGTCTCGTATATTTCATATGCATGCATAAAGTTATTATATATATATATATATATATATATATATATTTTGATGTATGCCTTTTATATGTAATTTTGATATATGAAAATACTTTGCTTTTCTTTTTTCTCCTTCTCTATCTTTCTCATATCATCACATGGTATCAATCAAGAGCTATTAATCTCTTCTTGTTATCATGTTTACCTCTTCATCTTCTCTTGTTTTTCAACATGAAAATTTTACTTTACTTAACTAGAACTAAATATCATGATCTCATCCTCAAACCAGTTTAAGCTTGCCTTATTGGCTTCAATGATGTAGACTAGGCATATGATTTAGATGACAAAAGGTCCACAACGGGCTATTGTGTTTATTTTGGAAAAATTCTAGTTTCATGTGTTTCTCAAAAACAAAAAGTTGCCTCTCGTAACAACACTGAAGCATAGTATAAGAGTATCGTTGTCGTCCTTGCTAAGATAACCTGGATTCAATCTCTTCTAATCGAGTTGCATCTTCTAACTCCCACTCCAAAGATATTTTTAGACGACCTTGGAGTTGTTTTATTGGCTATGAATCCAGTAATGCACTCCAAATCCAAACATTTTGAGTTAGACCTACATTTCGTCCGTGAAAGGGTGCAGACGTCTTCTAAATCTGGTGCACCTTCCTGCTTAGTTTCAAGTAGTCTATCTCCTTACTAAACATGTCTCTGGTTCTTCTTTCATTAGGTTAAGACTATATATGTTGTTGCATAGTCCAACCTATGACTAGTAATGAAAATACAAAACATTTCTAAGATCTTAACAAAGATATAAATGGAGCTAAAATTCAAAATAAAAGCCTGATTACCCTAAAACTGAGTTCCCCAGCTTGGGGACTTGTGTACTACCCAAATCTTGAAAAATATGAGTAGATAATACCCACTCATAATAGTGGAAATTAATCACCTACAGAGTTTGCATAACTCGGACATACTGGAAATAATTGACTTATGTTGCCGCTAGAATCAACTTGATATTCGATGATGAATATCAGTTACTAAGATTTTTTCACTAGTTTAAAAGTCTATAAATACCTTCTTATGGAGTATTCATCTCAACTCAATACTTTTACTCACTTCTTACTTACATATTCTCTAAAGTTCTTACTAACTTGAGTGTCAAAAATTATTTTACAGGTGGACCATTACTCAATTTTCATCAACAAAACTCAGTTATCCTTCATAAAAAGGCCAATCAACTTAAAAAACTCGTATATCCACCTCAAACCATTCAAACTAATTTCGAATAAGAAGAGTAGTGATTTTGAAACGCATGCACAATTGTGGTTAATGTTGGAAGGACCAATACCATGGACTTATTATTGTTAATGTTTGGAGGGACCAATCCAAGACTAGAAAGATTGCAAATGTTTCAGTACTACGTGATTTTTTATTATTGATTGTTAGTGTTCTAGAATGGAGTTGGAACCAAGAGAACAATTGCCTTCCTCCTTAATCGGTCGATCAACCTTTCCTCCCTTCTACTTAAATGTCCTCTTCGTACTCCTCTAGTCCCTCTACTCCTCGTCTTCATGAACTTCGGGTTCAGATGTGTTGAAGATGGATTAAACTTCTTCTCAACAAGTCTTAGTGTGTGTGTTTGATGTAGAAAAATGTATTGTTTGCTTTGAAGCCAGTGAGGATGTTATTAGTGGTCATAGTAGGTTAGAGTGAGTTTAAAGAGGCCTTTTGCTTCATGACCTACTTCATATCCTTAACCAAGGTGGTAAGATCAAACACAAAAACTTTTCAAAACTCTTTTATCAACTACCTTAAGTTTTCTCAAAATTAGGTTACTGCACAAAAATAAATTTGTTGATTTGTAAAACAATAGATTTATTTTTGAACTGGTTAATGTTTTCCAAAATTCTGTTAGGGCACCAAAAAGTTTGTTGCAGCCCGTTATTACAGTTAAGATGAGTTGGAAATGGTTTTAAAGTCATCTTTTGTTTTTAAGAAAAATAATCCGTTTATTTTAACTTCAACCTATTCTTTTTATAACAACTTTCAACTGTTTTTTGAAAAACTATTATAAATTATTTCTTGTACAAAGAGAGGCACATCTCACATGAAAGGACACTGAGTGATCACGTTTTTTAACACAGATCAATGAGTTTTCATTGAGAGACAAAAGATTTGAATGTTTTCTTGAAAGGTTCTCTTAAAGAAATTCAAGTGTGCTTGTTCATTGTGTGCCTTGGTCAAGGGTTGAGGTTCTGTCATTGCTGAACTGCAGAAAAGTGCTGTTGTTTTTAGTTTCTTGCATCTTCTTTTCAGGTGCTTTCTTTCCTTATTCATTCTTGTGTAAAGGTGGTTGTTTAGACACTTCTTGATAGGGTTTCTTGGAGTGTTCTTGCTGCTGAAATAGAGTTTTTCAGCATTGTGTGTGCCTTGTTCTTGAAGGGTTCAAGAACGACAAGGGTTTGTAATTTGTTTTGAATTGTTTAGTGGATTTCACCTTGGTGTGAGGTGAGACTGGATGTAGCTCTTGATGAGTGAACCAGTATAAACTGTGTGTCCATCTTTCTTCTCAATCCCTGCACTCGTTTTCTGCATAATTTGATAATTTGCCAAGAAAATAAATATGTTGAATCAAACTTAAATCTGTTCTTTCTGGGCTTGTTCATACTGTTCTTCAAATCTGCCCCTCTTGAACTTAGACACTAATAGACCCAACAATTTGTATCAAGAGATAGGAATTGTAATTTACTCAAGTTTTGTGCATTATGTCTGAGTTTAAAATGCATTTTGCTGAGGGTGCATCTATCAATAGACCTCCTATGTTTGGTGGATTGAATTATGCGTTCTGGAAAACTAGGATGAAAATTTTCATGGAATCTATTGACATGGTAATTTGGGATGCAGTGGTCAATGGACCTTTTTTACCTATGCAGGTGGTCAAAGAAGAAACTGTAAAGAAGTCATGGTCTGAATGGAGTGAAAGTGAAAAGAAGAAGGCTCAATATGATTCTCTAGCAAAGAACATCATTACCTCTGCCTTGAATATGGATGAATTCTTCAGGGTGTCTCAGTGCATCTCGGCTAAGGAAATGTGGGAAATATTAGACATAACACATGAGGGCACAAATGATGTGAAAAGAGCAACAAAGCACTCACTCATTCAACAATATGAAATTTTGAAAATGCAACCAGAAGAAAATATTGCAGATGTACAAAAATGGTTTACACATATTGTAAACCATCTCAATGGACTTGGGAAGGTTTTTGACAGGGAAGAGCTCAAAATTAAGGTGATGAAATGTCTTGACAAGAGTTGGTAACCCAAGGTAACAACAATCTCTGAAATCAGAGATTTATCCAAGATGTCCACTGCTGCTTTGTTTGGAAAACTGATGGAGTATGAGCTAGAGCTCAAAAGACTGAAAGAACAAGAAACAATGGAGAGAATAACCAAGAGAATTGCTTTGAAGACTAGCATACAACATGATAAAAGTGATGAAGAAGAAAATACTGAACATGTTGAGACTTTTAGTCTACTCACCAAAAAGTTCAGCAGATTCCTAAAAAGGAAAAACCGAGACTGAACTCAACAAAGGAAAAGGTACTCAAAACCCAATGAATCAAATTCTTCTAACTACACTTGCTTTGATTGTGGTAAACAATCAAAATAAAGAAAAACCAGCCAACAAGAAGGGTGAAAGAGGCACAGGAAAAAGAACATATATTTCCTGAGAGGAAAATAAAGTCTCCTCAACAAGTGACTCCTCAACTGGAAGTGAAGAAGCAAATATGTGCTTAATGGTGAATAATGAAAGATCAATATCTGATTCGGTTAGTGAGTTTTCCACTGATTCTGAAAGTTATGATCAACTGTTAATTGCCTTTAAAGAAACCCATGATGAAGCAAACAAATTAGCTGTCATATGTAATAAATTGAATAATGCAAACAAGGTACTTGAACCTAAGGTTAAGTCAATTGAGGAAGAATTACACAAAGCTAAAACTGATCTTGTTAGTCTTGAATTGACATGTTTGCATCCATCTATAAAAACCTGTGAAAACTAAGAAACTGGAAAAACAGGTTGAATATTTGCTGAAAACCTTATCAAATTTCACCAAAGAGAGAAAATCTTGAAACTTTGCCAAGATCATAGAATTTTGTTTTTAATAAAAATGGGCTATGATATAATACTGGAAGAAATAACAATGTTAAAAAGTTGTCCAGTTTTTTTGTTCTTTCTAAAATAGGTTATTCTTCTTTTAACAGTTCAAATACAATGCATTTTGTCTCTTGCTTTTACGGTATGAAATCTGGACATATCTCTAGAACATGTAAAGCTAGAAAATACCTTGTTCCTAAAGGATTGACCAAATGGCTTCCTAAGGAAAGGTATTAATCCTACTGAACCCTAGACTAAAAAGGGGTACCATATGTGTTAATCTTGTTTTTGCAGAAAAACAGTAGGAAAAACCAGTGGTACTTGGACAGTGGATGCTCAAAGCACATGACTAGTGATTTGGCTCAATTCACAAGTCTGAAACTTAAAGATGAAGGGCATGTCACATATGGAGACAATAACAAAGGAAAGATTCGTGAAAGAGGAAATGTTAGTACTGAAAATTCAACCACAATTGAGAATGTCTTATATGTGGAAGGACTAAAACATAGTTGATGGAAGAGTGCCTTCATTCTTGGAGGATTGTTGGTGGAATTTGCGGAAGCTTAATGGAGGTTCACGGTCAAAGCTCTTATAGAAGATGTAGATGCCTTGGAGGTGCAAAATAGGTATGAAATGAGAGTGGTGAAGCCATCTCTCTTTGGTAGAATGGAAATTGAAGATCAATAATCTAACCTTGAGATGTTTTTGACAAGTAGTGATATTGGCTCAAATTTGGCAGCAATTCACTATTATATTAATCTTGAAATTACATGAGCCAAGCCCTCTTATTATAGTGTTTAGAGGGCTGAAAATTCAAATGAAAGTGGAGGGAAATTCAAATGAGAAGCATTTGACTTTGGAGCCAATTCCTAGTCACAAGGGAAATGTGACTTGGTTTCTTTCTTTGGCACCTCCTAAATCTACACCTACACCTTCTTTTTATGTCACATGGAAGGTGTGACTTATCTTTATACATTTGCACCTCTTATATCTATATCTACACCTCCCTTTATGTTCTACTAAAAAAACTACTCAAAAGTAATTTACAAAAACAGACATCCAATGATGCTTAGTTGGCTCAGATCTTCTATTTGTTGGGCTTGAGTTGAAGCTTGAACTTGTATTTGAGCTTGGGCTTGGTCTTCTTCTATCATGGGCTTGGGCCTCTTCCATCAATAGTCTTCTAAGTATTAGCCAACTATGTGACAAGGGCTACAAGGTTAACTTTGAAGCCAACTCATGTACAATTTCCAATGAATCCTTTGGTAAGGTGTTGTTCACAGGTAAAAGGGTAAATAATATTTATCTCTTAGATATCATGAACAATTGCTCTGAAAATGAATGTCTCTTATAAAAAAGTGACGAGTCTTAGCTGTGGCACAAGAGGTTAGCTCATATCCATAGAAATCATTTGAATAAACTGAAATCTAAGGATCTTGTTTATGGTTTACCAAATATAAAATTTCAAGATAATAGATTTTTGATGCATGTGTAAAGGGTAAATAAACAAGAACTTCTTTTAAAACAAAAGATATGATTTTTACAAATAAGACTTTGGATGTTCTGCATATGGATTTGTTTGGACCTTCTAGGACTGCTAGTTTAGTTGGAAATTTCTATGCCTTGGTAATTGTTGATTATTTCTCAAGATATACCTGGACTCTTTTTCTTGCTTCCAAAAATGATGCATACAAAGCTTTTAAGAAACTGGCTAAGGTTCTGCAGAATGAAAGTGATAATAGCATAAAACAGATTCGCAGTGATCATGGGGGAGAGTTTCAAAATGCAAAGTTTGATAGGTTTTGTGAGAAACATGGGATTATACATAACTATTCAGTCCCTAGGACTCCCCAACAAAATGGTGTGGTAGAAATGAAAAATAGATCACTTGAGGAGTTAGTTAGGACAATGTTAAATGAATCTAATCTACCTAAGAATTTTTGGGTCGATGCAATATACACTGCTTCTTATGTGCTTAACAGAACCTTGATTAGACCCATTCTTAAGAAAATTCCCTATGAACTCTATAGAGGTAGAAAGCATAGTATTAGTCATTTTAGGGTTTAGGGTTGCAAATGCTTTATTCTAAATAATGACAAAGATAATATGGGTAAATTTGATGAAGGAATACATATTGGCTATGCTATTAATGGACATGCTTACAGGGTGTATAACAAAAGATTGCTTACTGTGGAAGAATCTATGCATGTGGTGTTTGATGAATCTGATTATTATTTGCCTAAATCTGTTTTGGATGAACCTGGAGTAGATGATTTAAGAACCATTATTCAAAAGAATCAATTTATTGATCTTGATACAACTGATACATGTCCTTTCAAAGAACCTGTTGTGAATGCAGAATTGCCTAAAAGGTTGAAAAATGGGTCTCAAAAAGGAAATCTCTTAACAACTTCTGTGAGACAATGGCTTTTGTTTCAGAAGTAGAGCCTAAATATCTGGAGGAAGCTCTACAGGACAACAATTGGATAATAGTTATACAAGAAAAGCTAAATCAGTTTGAATCCAATGAAGTTTGGTCTCTAGTTCCAAGAACATCTGAGATGAACATCATAGGTGTTGGGTTTAATAGTGCCAAAGTTCAAGAGGGGGGGTGAATTGACCTTTTAAAACTTCTTCGCAGAAACAGTGTTTAATCCAGTTTTACAGAAAATAAATCGATTTATGTAAAAATGAACAGATTTATTTCAGCACTGTTTTTGTTTGAAAAGCTTTTAATTCAGCAAGATTAATCACAAGATCATGCAGTGAAAATTTTCAGCAGCACACACACAAATATCAGATTTGAAAAACAGTGAAACACAAAACTGCAAGCTTCAATTTCAAGCAAGTGATTAAGGTTCAATTGGTAGCATGCTAATTAATTGAGTGATCTTTGCAAACAAGCTGTTTCAGTGGCTTTTAACAGACTATGAATGTTCTTCTTGATGTTAAACAATTTTCCAGAAATTAAGAACACTTAATCACAGAACAGCAAGCTTTAATTTTAAGCAATTGTTTAAGGTTCAATTAATGACGTTGACAGTTTTCTTGAGCAACCTATCACGATCAATCTGTTCCAGTGGCTTTTAGCAGATTTTATATGTTCTTATCAGATTAAAACAGCTTTTTCAGAAATCAAGAACAGTATGCACTGTGCCCAGAAAGAACAGATTTATTTTCAATTGAACAGATTTATTTCTTCGCTGTTTTATCAATTATGCAGAAACGAAATTGCAGAGAGAGAGAGAGAATGAACACAAGCAATTATACTGGTTCACTCAACCTGAGCTACATCCAGTCTTCACCAACAACAAGTGGAATTCACTAACACACAGTACAATCAAGTACACTTCCCACTGTTCTTGAAACCTACAAGAACTTAGGTACTCTTGCTGAAAAAACCTATTTCAGCACTCATACACACACATCCACTCTCCAAGAACACCTATCAAGAAGAGGATTCAACCAAACTTTTGCAAGTAATAAGAAGTGAAATGACTACACCTGATTGAGGTAACAAAGATCAGCCTTAAACCAGTAGGCAAGATTGCTAGAACAGTAGCTGCACCTCACACCAAGCTTTTGGAACCAAACCAAGAACAAGCACTTTGTGATTTTTGAAATCTTTGAAGAACAAATGCTAATCCTTGAAAACACTTAACTCTCTGCTGTCAAAACTTGTTTTTTGTAAATGTATAAACTGTTTGAATCGTTATTTAACTCAGAAACAAGTTTGCATTTTATAGACAACCAGCTTATAACAGAATTTTGAAAAACAGTTAAAGCTGTTATAAAATGAACAGATTGAAAATAAAATGAACAGATTTATTTTCAAAAGCAGTTAGAGAATCTGTTAAGTGAGGAGACTTAGTCAACCATTCTGGTGCTGAGATAAAACTGAAAAACGTTTAAGCATGACATGGCACCAGAGGCAAAAAGAGTCTATTCATTTACAGATGAACAGATTTATTTTTCAAAACGAAAACAGAGGAAGTTTAACTATTTGAAACTCAGTCGTTTTGAAAAGAAGAAGACTTAGTCAAAATACCTGATGCACAAAATCCAATTTTTACAAGACTTTAGCCAAGACATCAGTGAAGAAAATGAATCTGTTTATTTGGAAAAGAACAGATTTATTTTTATGCAGTAAAACGTGTTTTTGTGTAAAACATGTGAAAAACAGTTTTAGAAAACTTATGCTTGTTCTTATCACATGGCCAGTGATTATGAGGTGAGTTACCCAGCAAAAAGCTACTCTTAGACAACCTCTAAGCACTAACTAAGACACACTTAAAGCAAAGCACAAATACATGGAAAGTACATACAAGTCTTCATCAAACACTACATATAAGTCTTCATCAAACATAATCTTGAAGGGGCAGCAACCATCTTCAACAATAGGAACTAAATGGGTGTACAAAAATAAGATGAATGAACATGGGGCTATCACCAAGAACAAGGCAAGGCTAGTTGCTAAGGGCTACAACCAGGAAAAGAGAATAGATTATAATGAGACTTATGCACCAGTGGCACGACTAGAAGCATTTCGACTCCTCTTAACATTTTCCAGCATAAAAGGATTCAAGTTATTCCAAATGGATGTAAAAAGTGCATTCTTAAATGGATATATTAATGAAGAAGTGTTTGTTTCTCAGTCTCCAGGATTTGAAGACTACAAACATCCAAAACAAGTGTTCAAGCTCAAGAAGGCATTTTATGGGCTTAAGCATGCACCTAGACAATGATATGAAAGGCTAAGTGACTTTATACTATCTTAAGGTTATGACCAAGGCACCTCTGATCTTTTTGGGCTTGTTCTTCAAAGATCTTGAATAAGTTCTTTGTTGTTTGCAAATATCTGAATATGTGTGTTGGCTGTTTAAAAAGAGTAATAAATCTTTAAACAAACTCTTTTCAAGATTCATATTCTCTTCAAGATCACTGTTTAAAAAGAGTAATAAATCTGTGTGTTAATTGGTTGAGTTGGTTAGGCAGTTACTTATCCAAGTCAAAAACAGTTTTAAAACCTTCAAACAAGCCAAGTGACAAACAACTGATTATTTCGATAATTCAACCTGTTGTTTTTCTCTTTGCTTAGAAAAACACTTTTCTTTAACAAAACAGATTAAGGAAGCTTTGTGCAAGGGACTAGGAAAGATTTACAAAGACTCTAAACACCCTAGACTAAACCCAAAACAAATGGCAGCACAACTTCAAGCTTCATCAAGGATTTGAAACATAAAAGGTCCCATGTTCAAACAATTATATTTTTCATCTTCATAAAAATATGATAATAGATAAAAATATCTCTTTATCTTTCATCTTAACTACCTTTTTGGGTTGACAACAACTGAGTCATGCTCACAATCCACCTCTTGGGTCCAAATACCGAGCTGACCTTCTCCAAGTACCTGGATCGAGGACCTGAGCATTCTTGTCCGGTATATATATATATATATATATATATATATATATACATATATCACGAATCACGGACCACAACCTCAATCATAAACCATAGCCACAAAGAATGACGAGAACGACGCACTAACGACGAAAAACAAACTGATCAGAAAAATTAGGGTTCCAAGATCGTTAAATAAATAACAAACACCACATCACCAGTCGCGTAACATAACTACGTTTTGTAGACAAGTGGTTCAGTGGTGGAGCGAAGGTTGAAGCAAGTTCCATGGTGAGTAGCAGAACCATGTTCCGTGCTGGAATAGCAGAAGCACGTTTCATGGTGGAACAGTAAAAGCATAGGTCCAGTGGTGTGTGATGGGAGTCAGGTGGGAGTTGGACAGAAAGGAGAATGAAGAAAAGAAAAAATGGAAATGAAAGGCGGGTTTAGGGTCTACCAGAAGTGAAGAGGAAAGGAAAAAAAAATAAGAAAAAAATTAAAAATAAAAAGAATTTAAAATAAAATTAGAATAGTTTTTTTTAATCGACAAAAAATATAATAAATAAATACAGAAATACTTTAGGAGTATCCCAAACCATATACAGAGAAGTGGTCCTCACCTTTCTAGAAATAATTTTTTAAACTTCCTACCATATACTAAAAGCTAAAACTAACCCTCTACAACATTTCCATCAACTGCATAACCAGATGAATGTTGCCTAAAAGGCTACATAAAAGCTCCAGCAAAAACAGAACCTGCATATTGAACCTGCAGCTTTAAAGCACTGCATAGGCTCCGGCCAGACTAGCCCTACACCTGCATCAACCTTGGCCCCCTTTTCTTGGCTTACATAATCATGATAGTGAGCTTATATGATTCCTTTAGAGGTTGCCAATAGCTGCACCGAACCTGCATACTTCCTTTTGACCAACAAAGCATGACTACTTCAAGAGCTTAACTTTACTCTCATTCATGTTACTTATTATAACATAACCAGACCAAAATTGAACCTGATTTTAGCATAAAATTAGAATAGTTTACTAAGGTTTTCAAATAAATCTCTGCCATTTACCAGAGGTTTTTAAATAAAGAGGTTTTTAAATAAACCTCTGTCATTTATCGAAGGTTTTCAAAAAAACATCGTTAAATAGAACTTTGATATTTAATGAAGTTTAAAAAAAATTCTTAATTAAATTTATTCTGGAAGTTATATTAAGCATTGACAAATTAATTTATTTTAATATAATATAAAGTTATTAAATGAAAATTATGATATGATATTTCTCTATAAACATATTAAAAATATAATTAATAATATTTATAGTTTATGATAGTTTTTAATAAAAATATTTACATAAAATAAACAAAAACATTAATAAGTTTTGATTAAATAAATATTTAAGATTCAATAAATTTTTATAATTTAAAATCCCTATTTTACAAAAGTTTTAAAATAAATCTTTAAAATTTAATTAAGATTAAAAAATCTTTTTTATTTTATTAAGATTTTAGAAAAAACCTCCATTAATTAAATCAATTTCTAAGTTATATTAATCTTCTCTAAATAATCTCCAATAAAACATTATTTTTAATATATAAAACAAATTTTATGAAAAAAAAATCAGTATTTTCAATCAATTGATTATATTGAAAAACTGTAATTTTCAAAAAAA
This sequence comes from Phaseolus vulgaris, assembly GCF_000499845.2. NCBI lineage: Eukaryota > Viridiplantae > Streptophyta > Magnoliopsida > Fabales > Fabaceae > Phaseolus > Phaseolus vulgaris. Next base: position 15,688,390 of record NC_023749.2, read on the forward strand.
TATATTTAAAAAATATTTTTTTTGGATTCATCCTTATTTATTAAGTAAAAGATAAATAAAGAGAAACAATCTTATTTTTTTTCTTAAGCAAACGATAAATCAAGACAATGTGTTTCCATATAAGATAAAACAATGGATTTATGAAAGAAATATGAAGAAAAGTAAAACTAAGGCAATCTAACAAAATCATGGAATCTAAGTACAAAATTAGTACAGATGCAGAGTAGTAGAATTAAGCATCTTTATGTAGGTGGGTAAGCCTAGCGTTTGGAGTGTGACCAGATATTGGATCAAACTTGTACTCACAACTGGGGCACTTGATTAATGAAATTGTTTTAGTTCGATATCCATGTTTGTGTGCACTTGAATCCTTACCAACCTCGTGCTTGCACCAGTTTTTACACCGAGAACATGCACTTTTGGTAACTTTGAAGCCACGTGGTCTCTTCTTTTGTCCAAAATCCACATTTTGATTATTTGGGTCACTTAGGTTTGTCCAGGCTTTGTAAATGAGTCTTAAAGCACCCCAAGTTGCCACTGAAGCGTTCTTGGTTGGGTTCAGCATCCCCACCAATTTGTTGCGTTGCATCTTTATGCTCTCAATGTCCTCCTCAAACCCCTCCTTAATGCCAAGAACTTCGCACCAATTTCTTGCACCGTTCCCACCTCTTTTCATTGCTGCCTGGTGGATCTTATATGCTAAGATGCTTTCGTCAATGCCATCAACATTTGCGTCCAGCGTTTTGGCCATGGTGGCACAAGTGATGGCCCCTTTCAAGTCTCTTAGTTTAAATTTTTCTTCTGCAATCCTTCTTGCAAACATTGCTAGAGGGTCTTCCAAATCCATTGACACAGCTTGCAATACACACTCTGAATGTGTTTTTATGAGTATTGATTCACTATGCTATGCGAATGATATAGATGAAAGAAGGCTAGTATTGTTTTGTTCTTATGCAGTGATCCCCTACACTATACTTACATTACTTAAAAGATAGAGTTAGTTACAAGATATGATTTACCATAAATTATTTTATCTTACCATTATCTTATCACTTTGGAATTGGTAAATTCAAAAACTTAATTTATCTTTATGCTTATATGTTCTATCTAAATACTATCTATACAAATTAAATAAAAGATCTAACATATAATATTTTATTTTTTATGACTAGTGGGTAATCTATTTTATATAAGAAAGTTGAATTTATCCTATATATTATTATGTTGTATCTTTATACATATTTTTATGGTTTGTTAGAATTTAATTTATATGTAATTTTTTTTTTATCAGCAATAAATTAATAGAATAAAAAGAGACATTTAAGGGGTGTCTCAACCCTTATACACAAGACCTTCATAGTTTAAACAAACAGCAATACAAACCAGAGTTAAGGATCACTTACCACTATAAACCATAAACTTTAAAGGCTTCCCAAACCAGAAAGATTGATTAGCACATACTCCAACAGAAAACAGATTGCGAGAACCTCCCACCCCTTTACAACAAGACAAAGCCATTAACAACTTAATTAGGACCAAAAACCACAGATCTTCTTGCTTCATAACTACTGCGCAGTGGTGCTGACCTTGAGGAGCAAAGTTCGCCATTTGAATTGCATCTGTTACACCTCAAGACACCTGTGATGTTTGAGATTGTATTGGCCACAGCAAAACACGATCCAGGTACAGACATACCTCCTTCATCCTAAATCTATTCCCTGAATAACTCAACATCATTTAACCCCGCCAAACAGCATGCCAAAAACCAGATGAACGTAGGCTTCAGCTTCCTTGGTTCGTCGCACCTTCCATCAGAGTAATTTGATATCCATAAACAAACGTGCTTAGCACATCCTAACAGCACCCATTAACAGGTCACCCAAATGATTAAATAGAATATCTTAAAAGCAAATAAAAGATCTAACATATTATATATTTATTTTTTTGTGTGATTAGTGTGCAATCTATATTTTATGTAAGAAAAATTAATTTATCTTATATATAATGCTAGGTACAGGATAAGACTTATCATAACCAATTATTTTATCCCAATACACTTCTACTATTATATATATATATATATATATATATATATATATATATTCTATCTTTACTTTATTTAGATGAATTACATATTTTATTTATATTATTGCAGGAAAAAAATTTAATTATCTTAAAACTACATATAAATAACTTTAGTTATTTAATATATTTATTTATTTAATTTTAGGCATCAACATAAGTATTTAAAAAAATAAAGAGTACAAATATGTTCACAATCAAAATTATAATAAAAATATTTGTCTATTATAGGAAAAAAATATTATAAATTTATCCATATTCATAATTAAACAAATTTTTTTAAAACATTATATATAATATTTTTTTAATAAATGTGTAATATATTTTATTGTAAAATAATAGAATTTATCATATATATATATATAAATATATATGTGAAAGAGGTAATGTGGCATTATTATATATGATATGAATCCAAATAGACATGACAATAAAATTGGGAATTTAGGGTTACGAAACGGAATAAATTCAAAACAGTAACAATAAAAACCTGGATAAAGGAAGGCGCCACAAACAAAGTTTGATAAGCCTAAGGATGATCGCCACAAGAATTAGTGGATTCTTGATAAGATCGCAAGATACAGGGAAAAACCCTAGCAGAGAAACACTCTCTAAAATTATCAAAATATTCGTCCCCCTAATCTGATTTCCAGTAGTGTATAAATTACAAAGGTCTTTTCTTGTTTGTAAGAAAATAAGACAATACTACAATCCTTATATTTCAAGAATGATCATTTGTCCCAGTGGTTAGGTTGATACTTTGTACTTGGTCCTGAGTTCAAATCCTAACTCCAAATAAAATAATAATATTATTTTATTTTAATATTCCACACAATCTTGTTGTGCGTGGCCCTTGGGCTTGGATGTCCGAAGACCTTGGAGGATGTCCGCATCATTCCCTCCCTCCTGAAACAATTCGATGTGTTGTCAACAACCATATTGTAAGCAGACTCATGATGTAAACATAATTCTTGGATAGCCGTCACCTACCTTTTCATAATCTATATGAACTCCTTTGGCACTTACCACAAAACACAAGAATGCAATTTGTTCAGTACAAAATGTGCATTTCTCAAGATTAGCATACAACTTTTCTTTTCTAAGAACATTTAAAACTGCACACAAATGTTCCTCATGTAATTCCAAACTAGTGCTATAGATCAAGATGTCATCAAAATACACCACAACAAATTTGTCCAAAAATTCTCTCAAAACATAGTTCATTAATCTCATAAAAGTGCTTGAGGCATTTGTTAGCCCAAATAGCAACACACGCCAGTCATACAATCCATATTTTGATGTAAAGACAGTTTTCCATTCATTCTCATTCCTAATCCTAATTTGATGGTAACCACTTAAGTCAATTTGTGAAAATATACAAGCCCCGTACAGTTCATCCAATAAATCATCTAACCTGGGAATATGGTGTTTATACTTAATGGTAATGTTATTGAGTGCTCTGCAATATGTGCACATCTTCCAATAACCATCATATTTAGGCACCAAAATTACTGGAACAACACATGGGCTCATGGTCTCTTGCACTCATCCTTTGTTCATCAATTCTTCAACTTGAGTTTGGATTTCCTGCAAAACAGAATCAACACTAGGAAGAAAATTAATTTGGTTAGAATGGTCAGCAACCAAAGTGTTGTCTTTGCAATAAGGTAAATAAAGAGGTTTGCTAGAAAGTAGCAACTTCTTCACTTCATTCACTTTCAGTAATCCACTCATTTTTCTCTCATGTGTTTCTCTCTTGTTAAGTGTTTCACTCTTGCTCTGTTTAGGTGTTTCACTCATCTCTCTTTTCTCTTGGACTCTCTTTTCTCTCAATTTGATTTGATCCTCACACACCTCTCTAGGAGATAAGGGTTTGAGAATGATCTTCTTATTATTCTGCATGAGAGAGATTTTATTGGTGAAACCATCATGAATAGCCTTGGTGTCAAACTGCCACGGCCTCCCTAACAAAATGTGAGTTGCCTCCATTGGAACCACATCACACAAAACATTGTCATTATATTGTCCTATGGATAGGTTCACCTCCACTTGTTTACTCACTGTCATCTATCCATCTTCACTAAGCCATTGAAGCTTGTATGGCCTTGGGTGCGGTTTTGTCTCCAAATTCAATTTGGTAACTAGTCGTGAGCTAGCTACATTGGTTCAACTTCCTCCATCAACTATGAGTGAACATATTTTCCCTTGAATGGAACATCTAGTATGGAAAATATTTTCCCTTTGGGTTTGGTCCAAAGCTTGCATTTTGCTTCCTAAAAGCCTTCGAATCATCAACAAATCACCCTCCAATGTATCCAACTCCACCTCTACCTCTTCCTTCTCTTCTTCACTTGAAGGTTCACTGACTATTTGTGTCTTTGATAAACTGATCATATTCTTTTTTGTTGGGCATTCTGAAGCATAATGTCCTCTTCCCAAGCATTTGAAACATTTTACCTCACTTGTTTTCCTTTTAGGTGGTGAGTGACTATATCTATGAGGTGACTTCCCACTTGAAGATGTGACTGAACTTGAGGGAACTCCTTTATCCTTCATCACCTTATCCTTCCAATTGAAATTTTTATTATTGTTAGAACTCCTCATGATTCCCTTCCTCTTGAGTTGTTGTTCTACTTGGCTAGCCTTGTGCAACAACTCTTTCATGTCAACATACTCTTGCAGCTCCACAACATCTGATGTGATTCCACTAGCCATATAGAGAATGATTCTTGACATTCTTAGGAATCACCTTGAGCTGGACATTATAGAGGCACTTTTCTTAGAGTTGGATCATTGTTCTAAGACAAGAACTCACCAAAAACTAGTACCAAATCCCAAACTCATTTGGATGCTCCACATATTGTCAAATTGAACCAACAAAGAGAGGTAAAATTGAAAGGACCGAACAGAATTGAATAAGCAAACATATGAACCAAACAAAATTGAAATTAAAAGACAAGAACAGAATATAGGTGCTGGAAAAACAGAAAAACTGAACCAAACAACTCAAGAACACAAGACAACATGAACAATTGAAAGAGAAGAAAGGAAGGAGAAGAGAATGCTCATGAAGATGGAAGAATGTTGGATGATCTCGCCACTAGAAGTGTGGAATGCTCCTAGATGAGAGTGATGCTGCCACTTGAGGACTCCAATGATCCATCAAGATAAGACTAGAGAAGAAGGCTCCAAAAGCTCTCCAAAGTTCACTCAAAATTTGAGTAGAGTTTTCTTAGATTAATTCCAATCTCAATTTTACAAAGGAAGCACCTCTATTTATAGCCTAAGGTGCTGAAAAATAGGTGGGAAATTTCAAATAAACTCATTTGAAATTCCCACCAAAATCAGGTCACATGGGAGGTGTGACCTTTTTCTACTATGACACCTCCCAAAAACTACACCTACACCACTCTCCTAAGTCACATGGACAATGTGACTTTATTTTACATTTTCACACACCTTTATTTAATAACCACACCTCCTAAAACTATACAAGAGTATTTCAAAGCTTGGCCTTGCCCCTCATGGGATGGACTTGGGCTCTTTGGGCTTTGGCCTTCTTGGGCTTGGGCTTGGGCTTTGGGCTTGGGCCTCATCTTTATTTTATGTCTTCTTTTAATTTTGAGAAGAATAGAAGGAAGAACTTCAAATGTGAGGGTGGATGTCCTCTTCCTCCATTAATAAAAGCCTCCTTTATTTGATTCTCATCAACATCCCTAATATCATGATTCAATCCATTAAAAAAACTTGCCATGATTGCTTCGTTTTCTTCATTCTTTCCAGCTCTAATCATGGTCACCTCCATCTCTTTAAAATACTCCTCCACACTTCTATTCCCTTGAGTCATTCTTTGAAGTTTGAGTTGCAAATCCCTATTGTAGCTTGTTGGAATATATCTCTTCCTCATTATCCTTTTCATTTCTGTCCAAGTCTTCACCATGGGTTCCTCATATTTAATTCTTTCCCTTTGGTATTTATTCCACCAAGTTAAGGCATAATGTGAAAATTCAGCTGCTGCCAACTTCATCTTCTACTCCTCATTATACTCATTGCAAGCAAACACATGCTCCACTTTAACTTCCCACTCCAAGTAAGCATCAGGATCACTTTTCCCATTGAATGTGGGAATATTTAATTTTATTCTATCAATTCTTAGAGTTCTTTGTTCTCCATCATTTTCTCTTCTCCTCCTCCTATCTCCTCCTATATTTTCTTGATTTACTTGTTGTGCTTGCTCCATTTGATCCAACCTCTCATGGAGTCCATCACTTTGTTGTTTCATTATCCTTTCCAAGTGTTGTGTTAAGGCTTGCATCTGTAGTTGAGACAGTCCACTATCTGACGGTTCCCCTGCCATGCTCAAGTAAACAGATTACAAATAACAATAAGTTTGGGCCTCACACCACTTTCTCACGTGTTTACACTCAACACTCGTGTTTCACACAATAAGGCTTTTTTCCTAATGATCACACTGCCTTTTACCACTCTTTCTCTACTTAAGGTTCTTACAAGAATCAAGCAATCAATGCAGAATCACTTTCAAAAGTAGCAATCAGAATCAATTAAAAATAATAGTAAAGAACAAAATAGTGAAGAACAATTTCACTATCAACAAACAAGCAAGACAATTAAAAAAAACAGCAAGCAAAAACAATATATAGAGAAAATAAAATATGTAGACAGGACACTTTTAGAACTTTTAACAAACACCAAGTATGCACTGAATAAGAACTATTTTTTTTTTCTGTTTTCCTCTTGTTTTTTTTTCTATTTCTGTTTTCCTCTTCTTCTTCCTTTTTTTTTTCTCTTATTTTCTTTTTTCTATTTCTTCTTTTTTTTTTCTTTCTGTTTCTGCTTTTTTTTAAAATAACAAAATAAAAAAAATGAACAGTACCGTGAACAGTGTCGTGACAGTACCGTGAACAATAATGAGGGAAAAAAAAATTTCAGGATGCACAATTATATTATGACTCAAACCTTTGCTCTGAATACCAACTGATATGAATCCAAATAGACATGACAATAAAATTGGGAATTTAGGGTTACGGAACGGAATAAATTCAAAACAGTAACAATAAAAACCTGGATAAAGGAAGGCGCCACAAACAAAGTTAGATAAACCTAAGGATGATCGCCACAAGAATTAGTGGATTCTTGATAAGATCGTAAGATACAGGGAAAAACCCTAGCAGAGAAACACTCTCTAAAATTATCAAAATATTCGTCCCCCTAAACTGATTTCCAGTAGTGTATAAATTACAAAGGTCTTTTCTTGTTTGTAAGAAAATAAGACAATACTACAATCTTTATATTTCAAGAATGATCATTTGTCCCAGTGGTTAGGTTGATACTCTGTACTTGGTCCTGAGTTCAAATCCTAACTCCAAATGAAATAATAATATTATTTTATTTTAATATTCCACACAATCTTGTTGTGCGTGGCCCTTGGGCTTTTGGATGTCCGCATCAATATAGATAGACACACTCTTATCTTTTAGATTTCTTGCAATAAATAAGTGTAGCATTTATTTAATTGAATAAAATAATCATTTGTATAAATAATTCATGTTATTAGATTTAGAAATGACACACAAATTAAAAGTTTATTTATTTTTCCTTACCTTTGAAACATTGTTGCTACTTGTTTTGAGTTTCACTTTCTTTTTCTTTAAAAGGGAATTCGTTCTTCTTGTTTTCAGTTTTGTTTGATGAGTGAGGATGTTTAAAAGTTTTGTGTTATCATTTTGAATTTTGTGTTATCCATCAATGGAATATGTTGTTGTCTTCCAAATTTGATGATTTTTTTTCAACTTTTGAATTACTAGAATAGCTATTGGATCAGTATTAAAACCCATTTTCAATGGATACCAGCAGTAATGCTGTAATATTAAATTATTTGTTGGAAATTGATTAGCCAGTAAGGTTGAAAAGAAATTTTAATTGTGAACAGTGTCTTCTTTTTATTGTTCTTTTCTTGGTCATATATTTTATTTTCAATTATTTTTAGAAGTGACTGATTTTATTCACATTTTTTGGTATAATAGATTAAATTGCATCATCAAATCTGTATAATATGGAGGAAATGAGTGAACAAGGATTGTTCAATTTTCGTTCTGAAAGTGCTCATTTGAGAGGGACAGACATCTCTTAACCTAATATGTGCACACTGGTGACAGATTTAGTGAGAACTAATCTAGATTCCCATTATTTTCTATATGATAATGAAATGGAATGCTGCATAGAATGATACAATTTGATGCAGTTCACCATCAACCTAATCTTAGCGTAGATATTCAGCTTCATCTAGTTTGGTTGTATATCTGAATCCATATTTCAATGTCTCTGCTGCTAGTTCTTCAATTGTTCCCCTATTCCTAGGCACAATGAAATTGTCATCCCTTTGTTACCACACTATGGTTCGGTGGGATCTGTGATGCTACGTGTTTCTGCCGGTTGACTGAGAAAGTCTTCATGCGTGGCTCTAACTTGCGAACAAGGACTCCTTAGTCTTCAGCTCATATCTCCGCCTTACGTCGCCGTGAGTACCTGAAATGAAGTGAGCAAAGGGGCGCCCTCGCGGCTGTTTGCACTCCGACGATCAAGTCAGCAAAGCAAGAAACATCAAAAACTCCGTATCGAAGCACCGTAACTGAATCGTAAACTAACTTTGTTTTCTCTCTCTCTCTGAGTGGGTGTGTAAACTGAGTAAAATGTGCAACTGATATAATGTACGTTACTAAGCTCTCATAGAAGCTTATATACCTTGATGTTTCAGTGCTTACTGTCACGTGTCCTTCTGAATTAATCGCGATTCCACATGGAAGGCCTTACAACGCTGTCACCCTCCGTGTACCGCTTTTAACTCGAGCAAATTGTTAACCTTATAACAAACTTGGCAAACTGTTAACTCAAAGTAAATTTGAGAACCTATCAACTCTTCAGCGATGACATTCAATAAACTCGCGAACTTAAGGCAACGAACCTTAACGTAAGATCACTTACTAGGCAGCAGGTTTTGACTCAAACTAGTATTAAAATACAGTTTACCTGATCTGCCAAGTGAAGTGCCCCCTACTTCTGTCATCGCCCGGAACTCTTCTGATCTGGCACTCGCCGCACAACCCCTTCACTGTCTCAACTTTCACGCCATAAGGTTCTGGCGATGTTACCTTTCTTCTTTTCATGACTTGATCATTGTTCCCTCATCTGGGGGTAGAGGCGCCTTTCGGATCCTTCTCTACCTCCCTGAGTTTCAGAACAATGATCTGGTCTTACTGGGTCAATATTGACGTTTCACTTAAAGGGGGAAAGGCATTTTCCTTCCCTTCCCACCATCTAAGGTCACAAACACCCCTGACTTTTCAGCTCATCTTGCCTGAACTCGCTCAACGGCGGGAAGGACTTTATCTGGTGCCTCAACTTGCCCAGGGTGTACATCTCCTCCCCCCTGGATGCACTGAGGACTTTTAATCTTGCCTCTATCTGCTGGTGCAGAGAGGTCTTTTAATCTGTTCTCGCCTGCACTCACACAAAGTCGAGGAGGACTTTATCTCTTTCTCGCCTCAAGACGCACGAGGGCATTGAGGTCATTAATCATTGTTGGTGCCTCCGATCGCCGAAAGACGACGAGGTCTTTAAAACTTTTAACTGATGCCACCGATCGCCGAAAAACGATGGGGACTTTAAAACTTTTAACTGAGAGCATGCAATACGATTTTACTGTTGCCCTAGATCACATACGAGTAATAAGGCCTTTTTTCTAAAACTCTCGAAGCCATAAGCATGCAAACGTAGAAGCTTTAAACTTTGAAAAACTCTTCTTTATTGGGTGGCCTCATTAAAAACCCTCCTTAGGGAAAAAAGAGTGCCCCCTTGAAATTGTTTTAACAGAAACTATTCAAATCTCTTCATATTCGTCTTTACTTACAAGGCTTTAACTGTAATACGACTTGAGATGTGTGGCGTTCCAAGTGCGAGGAATCGCCCCTCCTTCTAACGTCTCCAAGCGGTAGGCGCCATTCCCGAGCGCCTCGGTTATTCTGAACGGTCCCGTCCACTGTTCCCTATGGAAAACTTGATTTCCACTTGCTTGTCTACATGTAGTTCCCCATTTTCATTAAGCTTTTCCACCATCCTAGCACTACAACAATTACAACTAGATCCACTATCCACAATGAGGGAACATATGTTTTCTAAAACATTGCATCTTGTATGAAATATGTTCTCTCTTTGTGTTTCAATGGATGTGCTAGGGTGATTGTTGAGGGTTCTCCTAATCATAAGCAATTCTCCCTCTAGTGGAGCTACCCTCTCATCCTCTCCCCCTTCCTCGCTCTCACTAGGCTCATCCTCGCCACTAGTGTATTCATCTACACCCTTAAGAAACAAAGTCCTTTGGTTTGGACATTGTGCTTGCACATGCCCTCTACCATAGCACTTGAAACACTTAACATCTCTAGCTCGGATGGGTGGGGTGGAGGTTTCTTTGGTGAAGGGTTTGGTAGGTTCTTTTGGTTTTTCTTTTGATGTACTACCCTCCCTTCTAAACTCTTTCTTGGGATAAAAGTTAGAGTAAGGGCTCATCTTTTCACTTGACGTTTTGCGTAAGATTTGTTGCTCAACTTTAATGCAAAGTTGAACCAAGTCATTCAAGTCTTGGTAAGGTAAGAGCTCTACCCTATCTCTTATCTCAAGTGATAGGCCACTAAGGAACCTAGCTATTGTGGTATCCTCCTCTTCTCTAATGGATGCTCTCATCATGTAGAGCTCCATTTTTTGCCTATACTCTTCCACACTCATGTTCTTTTGTTAAAGTCTTTGGAGCTTGTCCATCAACTCCCTATGGTAGTAGGAAGGTATGTGGCAGCGTCTTAGGGCTCCCCTAAGGTCATTCCAATATGTAATGGGAGGTTCCCTATGAAGACGCCTTTCTCTTTCGAGAGAGGTCCACCAATACATGGCATTCCCTTGGAAGCTAAGGGTGGCTAGGGGTACCTTACGTTCTTCACTCACCCTATGGCAAGCAAAGAGTTGTTCTACTTTCATCTCCCAATCTAGGTAGGTTTCTACATTCTCCTTACCATGGAAGTGAGGTAGGTCTACTCTAGTTTCCCTTGGCCCCTCTTGCTCCCTTTGCCTATTCCTTTTAGGGGGTGGTTGGTAATAGTCATTAATTCTAAGGCTCCCCTCCCCTAGAGACTCATTACTCCTAGATGCATGAGTATGAGTTTTCTTTGATTTTTGTGATTTTTGGGATATCTCTTCTTGGGCTTTAGCCAATTTATTAATTTTTGTCTCATTCTCCAATTGTCTAAAAGAAATCATTTGCACGGCTTGTGAAACTTCTTTCAAAAGAGATTTTATAGATTTTACTTCACTTTCAATAGATTTTGGAGAGTGAGGAGGAGAAGACATGGCTAAAGTTTTGTGTATACAAGTATTTTACCTTGAGAAAATTTAGGAAAGTCAAAGAAGGTAGTTTTCCAGGTAAGGGAGGTGAGTCTCAAAGGACTACTTAAGTACCAAGCCTTTGCCTTAGCCAAAAACTATCCCTCAATGTCTTCACACAAAACTCTCTCTTAGTAAACCACTTAGAACACCATTAAGTTGAGAAAACAAATGCAAGAAAACAATGTAAGCTAACTGTACCGCCCTGGTGGTCGGAAGTGATGACGTGGCACCAAGCTACGGTATAGGCGTGTTGACGAGACGCCAGGTTGGCAGAAGGGAAGGAAGTCGGAGGGCTCGTGAAGTCGCCAGTTATTATGTTGGCGTGCTCCGATCTCCAGCACACCAGAACCGGTGGTCACCGGGTTAAAGATGAAGTCGCCAGATGTAAACTCAGGCAACCAAGTGATTAAAGATCGCCGGAGCAAGCACATCGCCGAAGATGAAGGTGGTGTAGATTATGAAGGCGGCCGGCGAGACCACAGGGAAGGTGTGTGCGAAGGCACCCTAGCTCGCCAATCCAGTAGAGATCGCACTCCAGGACAGCTATGCACTGAGTAGTATCATGCATAAGTAACTTAGCCAAAGGAGAGTCAGAAGCAGCGCCCAAGTCAAGGAGGCTCCAGATAATGGCACGTGTACGGCTGGATGCGAGCCACGTGTCCAGGTGTGTAACTGCCAGGAGAGAGAAAGTGCCCAGGTATATAAGGGTTTCCCAACGAACTTCTGAGGTACGCACGTTCAGATTGTCTTCTTTACACTTGCGAGTTCTTGAGTATACTGTGAGAGAGAACATGGCACGGTTCCTTGAGAGTCCCTGAGTGTTACTCTTAGTATTTGGTGGTTCGGTCATTGACTTGGGCGTTGGAGTGCGATCGGCCGCAGCGGCGCCGCTCTGTTCTTTTGCAGGTTCTTGAGGTGGATCGTGACGAAGGACGGAGGTTGACGCGGCGCACACGTCGATCCAAGTTTGACGAGGCAAGCTTCAACGTTCTGGTCAACAGGCAGGATCATCAGGCGCCCACCGTGGGGCCGTGTAAAACCTGTTCCCATCCACAGCGTGAGTTCTTGGAGGTTTTTGTAGTTTCCTGCGTGGTTGTGTGCTGGTGCAACCACTGTTCGCTGATCATCTAGGTTTTGCCCGGTGTTTTCGCGTTTTCCACCGTTCGTTTGGGTTTTTGTTCGGTGAGGTGAAGCTTTCTGCTAATTGCGCGAGTTTTGTTCGGTGAGATTTGAGTTCTTTGGCTTGTTTGGTTTTTCGTGGAAAAAGCGTTGGTTTCTGTGGAGGTTCGCTGTGTTCTTGAGGTTTCTTTCGCAGTTTCGCGAAGTTCTGACCGATTGATCGCTGAATCGATCGTCGCTGAAGGAAGTGTTGTTCGTTGCACTCTGTGATTTGCTAAGTGTTCATGAGAAAAATGAGAAGCAACCGTTCAAGTCCAGTTGCGCCCGTTGCTGCTGAAGGCGCCGGCGCCATGACCATGGCGCAGATGGTGGAGATTATGCGTTCGTTGCAGGCGAATGTGGAAGCCTCGCGTATAGAGCAGGCGAGAATGCATGAGGACCTGGTCGCCTCTCGGGCCAGGAATGATGAGCTTAGCAAAGTGACTGAAGAGCTGCGTCAAGCTCTTTAGGAGCAGCGAGGGCGTCCTATTGCTGAAGAGGTCGCGCCGTCAACGCCGCCTCGTGTTTTTCCTATGCCTTTCGCTCAGGCGATTATTGACACGCCTATTCCTGCGAGTGTGGTACATGTTAAGGTTGTTTTCACCGGCGTGGAGGATCCTGAAGCTCATCTCACCACGTTCCACATGCAGATGATGCTGTCAGGAGGATCAGACGCCGTGTACTGCAAGATGTTCGTGAGCACACTCTAGGGAACGGCGCTGGAATGGTTTGTGAGCCTGCCTACAGGTCACATAACCAACTTCCAACAGTTTTCAAAAATTTTCGTCGAGCAGTACATCGTGAACAAGGCACCGCCCAGGGTGTCTTATGATTTGTTCGATATCAGGCAGTATCAGGGAGAGTCCCTCAGGGACTACCTGAATCGTTTTGGGGCGCAGATGGTCAGATCGCCGGCCAAAGATGAAGAAATGCTGGTCTACGCATTTAAGAAGGGCGTGCTGCCGGGACCTTTCTGCGAGGCATTGATCAGGGCTCACCCCGCCACGTTTGCTGAGGTTAGGCGACTTGCGGTGGCCCACATCGCCGATGAGAGTGAAGTCGCCGAGAAGAGAGGAAGCGTGGCTCCCGCTAGGCCGCGCGCCCAGACCAGGATCCAGCCACAGAGGGTGCTGGAGACAGCGGCGGCCAGGAGGGATCAGAGGACTCGCCACCCTTATGATCCAAGGAAGAGCAAGGGCAGGGGCCAAGGGCGCCCTCAACCAGCACGCCGGGAGTACAATCGCCCGCCTAAGCACAAGTTTGTCATGGGATTGGCGGACCTGATCGCCATTCGCAATATATCAGCTAGGTTGAAAGCGCCCGAGAAGGTGGGCGACAAGGTGCTGGGACCAAAGCCAGACGCCTGGTGTGAGTTTCACCAGGGCTTTGGCCACACCGTGGATTCGTGCTTGGCTTTAGGATACCAGCTCGACGATCTGGTTAAGAGCGGGTTCCTAAATGACTATTTGCTGGATAGAAGGACGGGGGGCGCGTCGAGCTCCCAACCAGCATGTGGAGAGGCTCAGCAGCACGAGATGCCTACCCACGGCGAAATCCACACCATTGCAAGAGGTTTCTCGGGTGGTGGATGCACCGCATCACAGAGGAAGAAGTACGCAAGGTCTGTGATGACGGTGGATATGTTTGAAGACCACTCGCCGGATGTGGACATTACGTTCACCAAGCAAGATCTTCGGGACGTTGTGCCTCATGACAACGATCCCATAGTCATCTCGTTGATCACAGCAGGAAGAAAGGTCCACAGGGTTCTGGTGGACCAAGGAAGCTCGGCAGACGTGATGTTCTGGCCGACTTTCACGCAGTTGGAGTTGCCCCTTGACCAGTTGAGGCCCTATGGAGGGTGTTTGTATGGTTTCGCTGGTGACCAGGTGGAGGTCAGGGGGTACATAGAGTTGAGAACTACGTTTACAGATGAGGCGGGTTCGAGAACAGAGAAAATCAAATACCTTGTCGTAAACGCTCCTTCAGCATACAACATCCTGCTGGGAAGACCCACGCTCAACAGGATAGGCCCTATACCGTCGACCCGGCACATGAAGGTGAAGTTGCCGTCTATGGAGGGGGTGGTGATCACCATCAAGTCCGACCAGAAAGAAGCGAAGAAGTGCTATGAGAATAGCCTGAAAAACAAAAGGTCTGTGAGTTACGTAACAACCACCCCGCCTCCCGGTGTGAAGCCCAGATCGACGGTAATAGAAGAAACCGCCGGAAGAGACGTGGTGATGGTGGATGCTGAGCTGGGGGAGGAGAACGCCGGTCTGGAGGAAGAAGAGGCAAGGAATCGCCCTGAGGAAGCGAGGGAACTGGGAATCGCCAGGGCGGTGATCGCCAGAGAGACCAGGCCAAAACCTGTCGAGCAGTGGCTCGAAAAAGAGATCGGAGGAAAGATCTTCAAGCTGGGAAGATCTCTGGAGGTTGAGCTCCAGGACCAGATCGCCAAGGTGATAGAGCGGCATCTGGATGCGTTTGCATGGTCCGCTTCGGACATGCCCGGGATCGATCCCGACTTCTTATGCCATCATTTGGCGATGGACAACTTGGTGAGACCAGTGCGGCAGAGAAGAAGGAAGTTCAATGAGGAGAGGAGACAGGCGATCAGGGACGAAACACAGAAACTCCTCGCGGCAGGCCATATCAGGGAAGTCCAGTACCCTGAGTGGCTGGCAAATGTCGTGCTGGTGAAGAAGAGCAACGGGAAATGGCGCATGTGCGTCGATTTCACTGATCTGAATAAGGCTTGTCCAAAGGACTCATATCCTTTACCAAGCATAGATGCCCTGGTGGATAGTGCTGCAGGGTGTAAGTTGTTGAGTTTCCTGGATGCCTTCTCGGGGTATAACCAGATCAAGATGCATCCCATGGATGAAGAGAAGACTGCCTTCATGACCGAGAGATCGTGCTACTGCTACAAGGTGATGCCGTTTGGGCTGAAGAATGCGGGGGCCACGTACCAGAGGTTGATGGATCGAGTACTTGCACCAATGCTGGGAAGGAATGTGCAAGCGTATGTGGATGACATGGTCGTGACCTCGCCAGAGAAAAGCAAGCACGTTGCGGACTTGGAGGAGTTGTTCACGACGATCGCCAAGTTTAGGTTGAAGCTGAATCCTGAGAAGTGCATCTTTGGCGTGGAGGCTGGGAAGTTCCTGGGATTCTTCCTAACTGAAAGAGGAATAGAAGCCAACCCGGACAAGTGTGCCGCCATCTTGGAGATGAGGAGCCCGACCACTGTGAAGGAAGTACAACAGCTTACAGGTCGGATGGCCGCCCTGTCTCGCTTCGTGTCAGCTAGCGGAGAAAAGGTGATGGCATTTTCATGAAGTTCTTCTTGAATCAATGTAGAGTATGGGGTGGAAGCAATGAATGAGAGTGAGCAAGATCCTCCTAAGAGTGGTGTTGATCTTGTAGGTGCATGATAAGTGTGGGTATTGAGTGGTTCGGCCAGCTCAAGGGAAATGATGAAGGAATTGAAGTTTAGAGCCTAGGATTCTAGGGAGAAGCAAAGTTGAGCACAAATTGGCAGCATAACTTTACTCACAATAAACTTGAAAATACAAGGTGTAGGCTCCTCCTTTTATAGGCTAAGGAGGACCATAATGCAACCCTAATGCTAGCCAAATGAAATGTAAATGTGAAGCACATGGGTGCACATGGCACATGGGTGCACATGGCACATGGGTGCACAAATGAGCACATGGGGAGGGGTGTGTCTAGTTTTTATGCTCACCCCCCCCTCCATGGTCTTTCTAGAATGTTCACAAATATGCTTTCTACACTACTCTAATTACTAAGCACCCCTAATGGGCCTTTATGTAACAATTACAAAGGTCTTCTCTTCCCAAAACCGTAGCTTTGACCCATGTGTATGTGAAGCTAGACGGTCTAGAAGGAATCCTCATCATGGCCTAGACGCTCCTTATGTAGCCGCTCCTCATCATGGCCTAGACGCTCCTCTTCATGGCCTAGACGCTCCTTTTTGAGTCTAGACGCTCCTCATCATAGGCTAGACCGTCTAGTCTTGGAGGCTTGGCTTTCATCGTGTGGTGAGCTTGGGCCCTCCTCCATCATCCCCTCCCTCTTGAAAAGGATTTGTCCTCAAATCCAAAGCTTTTTCTTCAACTAGGGGGATGGTTGTGGCTGGATGGTGTCCATCATCTCCTCCTTCGGGAAAAGATCTATCCTCAGATCTACAGACTTGATCTCGGATAGCAACCTTTTGCTTCGCCAAAGCTTGTCCTCCTGGATCAAACGTCCACCTATAGAAATAATCAAATAAGGCATAGGTGTTAGTTTGCAAATTAATTTTACTAGGTTGCCATTTTTGCTTTTCTTTTGGTTTTGGCAACCTTGGACAAAGTTTCTCTTTTAATGGTTGTGTGTGGTCTCTAATCATCTTATGTATTTTAAAAGGTTCATTTGTGGTTACTTTCTCTTAAGGCATAAATCCTATAGAAGATGGTAACAACTTAAAAGGAGAAAGATGATTGAACCCACACATAACTTTAAAAGTAGAAATATAAGTAGTTTTGTGAACTACTTTATGGTATGTTTGCTCACCTCTAGAGTTGTGTGTGCACTTCATGATTATTCTAGGCATAGTAGAAAGAGCTAGATTTTCAAATATATTTTGACCATGCGTTTGAGGATGATAAGAATTTAAAGTGTGCAATTTAGTTGCAAGTTTTCCAAAGGAAATCCTCAAATCATGGTTTGCGAAATTTGGAACTCTATTCAACACTATGCTTGAAGATAAACCATGAAGATGTATCACTTCTCTAGAGAAGAGTTTATCCATAACCATGAAGATTGAATCACAACCTTTTGTTGTCCTAGGGAGTTTTAATAGGAAATTTATATCTTCCCAAGGATCATTTGCAAAAGGTGAAGGAGTATAGAGTTTATGAGACATTGCCTTGGGCGTATTTTGAAAACAAGAATTGTACCTAAGGTAATGTCTTTGAACTTCTTTTCTCATGGGGGACAAAAGTTTTCCTTTTAAAAGCTCTAGAGTTTTATCAACTCTAATTTGTCCCATGAGTTCTCCTTCATGAAGACTTTTTCTCTTATGTGTAAGGATAGTCTCGTTGTGACAACCATTGTTTATAAGGATTTGTACACTTTGCAATGGTTGTCTCAATAAGACATGACAAGTTTCTTTAGGCACTACTTCACATAAAAAATTGTTTTTGTAGATGCTTATAAAAAACTTGACATTCACTTGGTGATATCCTAGCACATATGAGAAATAATCTATTTCATTTTTATCTATGCAAGCTTCTTTTAAAGACTCTTCTTTTTCACTTAGGCTTGCAAGTGTTCCTTTACAAAAGGTAAGGCTTTGAGGTTGTTCAACAAGACACATATTTTCAAAGGTATTTTTAAATCTTTGGTCTTGTTGAATGACCTTGTGGGAAGGAACACTCTTCTCCCACGCCTTTTGTTCTTCAAGGGTCTTCTCATGCTTTTCTTTTTCTTCTTTTTCTTTAGCTTCCCTTTCGACTTCCCCTCTCTTCTTTTGTATTTTTCTTTCCTTTCTTTCTTTATGGGAAGCAAACAATTTTTCTACCCTCATTTCCCAATCTAGGCAAGCTTCTATATTTTCTTTTCCATGGAAATGGGGTTGGTCTACCCTAACCTCTCTTGGGTTTTCTTGTTCTTTTCTATCTCCTCTATGTCTTCTAGGGGGTGTTTGATAATAATCATTTACTCTAATGCTTCCCTCCCCAAAAGAATCATGATCTTTAGAGATATATGCATGAGAAGGTAATTTTTTTAGAATGTGAGACTTCTCATCCTTTGCTTTAGTCAAAACATTAAGTTTAGTCTCACTCTCCAATTGTCTATATGCAATTGATTGCACAGTTTGTGAAACTTCTTTCAAAAGAGTTTTTAAAGATTTTAATTCACTTCCAATAGACTTTGTAGAATGAGAAGAAGAAGACATGGCTAAAGCTTTGTGTATATAGGTGTTTTACTTTGAGAAAGTTTAGGAAAGTTAAAGAAGGTAGTTTTCCAGGTAAGGGAGGTGAGTCACAAAGGACTACTTAAATACCAAGCCTTTTCCTTGCCAAAAACTATCCTCCAATATCTTCACACAAGACTTTCTCTTAGTGAAACACTTAGAACACAAATAAGTTGAGAAATCAATTTTTTTTTTTCAATGCAAGAAAACAATGTATGCTAACTAATTTAACAAAGCTAGTCGGTTTAACACAAAATAAGCATGCAAAGCGTTACTACTAAGCAAAAAGAAAGACAATCACCAACAATTAACAAAATTAAACATGCAAAACGTAGCTATGAAAGCAAAAGAAAAGCAATTACAAACAAGTAACAATTACTAATCAAGAATGCTATACTATTCGGCCCTAGGTGAGGCTTCTTGGACACTTTGAGCCCTTGAAGACACACTCACCGTCTAAACGTAATTAACAAGGTAATTAACAATAAACCAAGTTGCAAAGGAAATAAGAGAACTCCCTTTGCTGATCCTCTTTTTGGTTAGTGCACTTCTTTGTTGTCTTTGCTTGTTGATCTTCCTAGTGTTTGTAGTGTTTTCAAAAATGCTTGTTTCGGCTTTGGCCTTGTCTTCTCCTTAGAATGATGGTCTTTAATTCTCCAATTTCCAGCACCTAGCAAAGGGCTAAACCTTAACCAAATCAAGTTCCCATTCACATAAGCACCAAAGAAGAATTAAATTCCAGCACCCAAATTAGAGGTCAAAGAACAAAAGCAAGAAACAAATTTAATTGAATAAAACAGTACCACCAAAAGGATTTAGATTGTGACAACTAGAAAGAGAGTCAATTAAGTAAAGCAAACAAATAAAGGTACTCAAATAAAAGTTGGCACACAAAAGAATTCCTAAAGAAAAGCACTAGATTAGATGACCAAATAAAAAAAAAAAAAACAGCACCACTGGAAAATGTTGTGGGCCAGAAAACGTGTTTGTTCCCCGATTTATGCTGAGCTGTATTTTTAGAATTTGGCTCTGAAATTTGTTATGCAAGATATTCATGATCTTATCTAAAATCTGGCTTTGGATTCACTCAAAACGGATGCACCATTTTTTTTAATAAATTTTGCAAAATTGGTGTTCGGTTAGGCCAGCTGGAGCGCTTCAGATTTGCACTCTGATCTTAAAAGATTTATCATTTTTTTTCTGTTGCTTCTTTTGACCTAATTCTTTTTTTGTCCTTTCTATAACACTTTAAACTTGCATTTTCCAGAAAGTCAGAATTTTCCTATGGGTGGAAATATATTTCTGGGTTAAAACAGCCAAAACAGAGAAGGTGTAAACAGGGGAATCTGAAAACTGGAAACAAAAACAGCAAGATACCAAAGTTTAGACAAAATGGAAATTTGTGAAATAGAATTGTGTATGATCTAAACACAATATGAACTCAAACTAAAAATTAAAAAGGCACCAAAGGAGCAAAGAACAGCAGATTCAAGCAAAATAAAGAGACCCAAAATCAAGAAACAAATAAGCCAAATAAAAGGACTACTATGAATTGTTGACAATATGGATGAACATGACTTGACAAAACATGTATAGATTCAGAAAATTAAAGACTCAAAGCATAATATGAACCAAATAAGGAAAGCAATAAAGACTCAAAGCCTAAAAGAAAATAGCAACACAAAGGTGTATGGAATCCTATCACAAAGTGCACAAGAACTTGTTCAAGATCAAATGAACAAGAGTGCTTCGGTTGGATCTTCCACAAAGCACACCAAGAACAAATTAAAATGTAAAAAACAGCAAGACAAGTAAGGAAAGTAAATGACAATATGAAATAAAGGAGAACTAAAATTGAAAAGACAAGGAGCTATTCATCTTGAAGAACCAAAGCTCATGATACCAAATGATGGCATTTTCATGAAGTTCTTCTTGAATCAATGTAGAGTATGGGGCGGAAGCAATGAATGAGAGTGAGCAAGATCCTCCTAAGAGTGGTGTTGATCTTGTAGGTGCATGATAAGTATGGGTATTGAGTGGTTCGGCCAGCTCAAGGGAAAAGATGAAGGAATTGAAGTTTAGAGCCTAGGATTCTAGGGAGAGCATAAAAACTAGACACACCCCTCCCCATGGAGGGGGTGAGCATAAAAACTAGACACACCCCTCCCCATGTGCTCATTTGTGCACCCATGTGCCATGTGCACCCATGTGCTTCACATTTACATTTCATTTGGCTAGCATTAGGGTTGCATTATGGTCCTCCTTAGCCTATAAAAGGAGGAGCCTACACCTTGTATTTTCAAGTTTATTGTGAGTAAAGTTATGCTGCCCATTTGTGCTCAACTTTGCTTCTCCCTAGAATCCTAGGCTCTAAACTTCAATTCCTTCATCTTTTCCCTTGAGCTTGCCGAACCACTCAATACCCATACTTATCATGCACCTACAAGATCAACACCACTCTTAGGAGGATCTTGCTCACTCTCATTCATTGCTTCCGCCCCATACTCTACATTGATTCAAGAAGAACTTCATGAAAATGCCATCATTTGGTATCATGAGCTTTGGTTCTTCATGATGAGTAGCTCCTTGTCTTTTCAATTTTAGTTCTTCTTTATTTCATATTGTCATTTACTTTCCTTACTTGTCTTGCTGTTTTTTACATTTTAATTTGTTCTTGGTGTGCTTTGTGGAAGATCCAACCGAAGCACTCTTGTTCATTTGATCTTGAACAAGTTCTTGTGCACTTTGTGATAGGATTCCATACACCTTTGTGTTGCTATTTTCTTTTACGCTTTGAGTCTTTATTGCTTTCATTATTTTGGTTCATATTATGCTTTGAGTCTTTAATTTTCTGAATCTATACATGTTTTGTCAAGTCATGTTCATCCATATTGTCAACAATTCATAGTAGTCCTTTTATTTGGCTTAATTGTTTCTTGATTTTGGGTCTCTTTATTTGCTTGAATCTGCTGTTCTTTGCTCCTTTGGTGCCTTTTAATTTTTAGTTTGAGTTCATATTGTGTTTAGATCATACACAATTCTATTTCACAAATTTCCATTGTGTCTAAACTTTGGTATCTTGCTGTTTTTGTTTCCAGTTTTCAGATTCCCCTGTTTTCACCTTCTCTGTTTTGGCTGTTTTAACCCAGAAAAATATTTCCCCTCATAGAAAAATTTTGATTCTCTGGAAAATTCAAGTTTAAAGTGTTATAGAAAAGACAAAAAAAGAATTAGGTCAAAAGAAGCAACAGAAAAAAAATGATAAATCTTTTAAGATCAGAGCGCAAATCTGAAGCGCTCCAGCTGGCCTAACCGAACACCAATTTTGCAAAATTTATTAAAAAAAATGGTGCATCCGTTTTGAGTGAATCCAAAGCCATATTTTAGATAAGATCCTGAATATCTTGCATAACAAATTTCAGAGCCAAATTCTAAAAATACAGCTCAGCATAAATCGGGGAACAAACACGTTTTCTGGCCCACAACATTTTCCAGTGGTGCTGTTTTTTTATTTGGTCATCTAATCTAGTGCTTTTCTTTAGGAATTCTTTTTGTGTGCCAACCTTTAATTGAGTACCTTTATTTGTTTGCTTTAATTACTTGACTCTCTTTCTAGTTGTCACAATCTAAATCCTTTTGGTGGTACTGTTTTATTCAATTAAATTTGTTTCTTGCTTTTGTTCTTTGACCTCTAAATTGGGTGCTGGAATTTAATTCTTCTTTGGTGCTTATGTGAATGGGAACTTGATTTGGTTAAGGTTTAGCCCTTTGCTAGGTGCTGGAAATTGGAGGATTAAAGGCCATCATTCTAAGGAGAAGACAAGGCCAAAGCCGAAACAAGCATTCTTGAGAAAACACTACAAACACTTGGAAGATCAACAAGCAAAGACAACAAGGAAGTGCACTAACCAAAAAGAGGATCAACAAAGGGAGTTCTCTTACTTCCTTTGCAACTTGGTTTATTGTTAATTACCTTGTTAATTACGTTTAGACGGTGAATGTGTCTTCAAGGGCTCAAAGTGTCCAAGAAGCCTCACCTAGGGCCGAATAGTATAGCATTCTTGATTAGTAATTGTAACTTGTTTGTAATTGCTTTTCTTTTGCTTTCATAGCTACGCTTTGCATGGTTATTTTGTTAAGTTTGTGTTAAACCGACTAGCTTTGTTGATTAGTAGCTTGCATTGTTTTCTTTCATTGAAAATTTGATTTCTCAACTTAATTGTGTTCTAAGTGGTTTACTAAGAGAAAGTTTTGTGTGAAGACATTGAGGGATAGTTTTTGGCTAAGGCAAAGGCTTGGTATTTAAGTAGTCCTTTGTGACTCACCTCCCTTACCTGGAAAACTACCTTCTTTGACTTTCCTAAGTTTTCTCAAGGTAAAATACTTGTATACACAAAGCTTTAGCCATGTCTTCTTCTTCTCATTCTACAAAGTCTATTGGAAGTGAATTAAAATCTTTAAAAACTCTTTTGAAAGAAGTTTCACAAACTGTGCAATCAATTGCTTATAGACAATTGGAGAGTGAGACTAAACTTAATGTTTTGACTAAAGCAAAGGAAGAGAAGTCTCACATTCTAAAAAAATTACCTTCTCATGCATATATCTCTAAAGATCATGATTCTTTTGGGGAGGGAAGCATTAGAGTAAATGATTATTATCAAGCACCCCCTAGAAGACATAGAAGAGATAGAAAAGAACAAGAAAACCCAAGAGGGGTTAGGGTAGACCAACCCCATTTCCATGGAAAAGAAAATATAGAAGCATGCGTAGATTGGGAAATGATGGTAGAAAAATTGTTTGCTTCCCATAAAGAAAGAAAGGAAAGAAAAACACAAAAGAAGAGAGGGGAAGTCGAAAGGGAAGCTAAAGAAAAAGAAGAAAAAGAAAAGCATGAGAAGACCCTTGAAGAACAAAAGGCGTGGGAGAAGAGTGTTCCTTCCCACAAGGTCATTCAACAAGACCAAAGATTTAAAAATACCTTTGAAAATATGTGTCTTGTTGAACAACCTCAAAGCCTTACCTTTTGTAAAGGAACACTTGCAAGCCTAAGTGAAAAAGAAGAGTCTTTAAAAGAAGCTTGCATAGATAAAAATGAAATAGATTATTTCTCATATGTGCTAGGATATCACCAAGTGAATGTCAAGTTTTTTATAAGCATCTACAAAAACAATTTTTTATGTGAAGTAGTGCCTAAAGAAACTTGTCATGTCTTATTGAGACAACCATTGCAAAGTGTACAAATCCTTATAAACAATGGTTGTCACAACGAGACTATCCTTACACATAAGAGAAAAAGTCTTCATGAAGGAGAACTCATGGGACAAATTAGAGTTGATAAAACTCTAGAGCTTTTAAAAGGAAAACTTTTGTCCCCCATGAGAAAAGAAGTTCAAAGACATTACCTTAGGTACAATTCTTGTTTTCAAACTACGCCCAAGGCAATGTCTCATAAACTCTATACTCCTTCACCTTTTGCAAATGATCCTTGGGAAGATATAAATTTCATATTAAAACTCCCTAGGACAACAAAAGGTTGTGATTCAATCTTCATGGTTATGGATAAACTCTTCTCTAGAGAAGTGATACATCTTCATGGTTTATCTTCAAGCATAGTGTTGAATAGAGTTCCAAATTA